>NC_091638.1:8999591-9302621 GCF_027580195.1 Bos mutus
TGAAATAAGTCAGACAAGAGAAAGGCAGACACTATATGCTTTCACTTATATGTGGAATCTAAAAAGCAAACGAACAAGCATAACTAAACAGAAACAGATTCATATATACAGAGAATAAACAGGTGGTTGCTGGAGGGGAGGGTGTGGGAGGAAAGAAATAAGTGAGGGAGATTAGGAGGTACAGACTTTCAGTTACAGAAGAAATACTCTGATGGTATGGAATGCTATCCCACGTTGAAGGTCAGGAAGGGCAGCGGTGAGGAGATACCCCTCGTCCAAGGTAAGAGAAACCCAAGTGAGACAGTAGGTGTTGCAAGAGGGCATCAGAGGGCAAACACACTGAAACCATACTCACAGAAAACTAGTCAATCTAATCACACTAGGACCACAGCCTTGTCTAACTCAATGAAACTAAGCCATGCCCATGGGGCAACCCAAGACGGGCAGGTCATGGTGGAGAGATCTGACAGAATGTGGTCCACTGGAGAAGGGAATGGCAAACCACTTCAGTATTCTTGCCTTGAGAACCCCATGAACAGTATGAAAAGGCAAAATGATAGGATACTGAAAGAGAAACTCCCCAGATTAGTAGGTGCCCAATATGCTACTGGAGATAAGTGGAGTAATAACTCCAGAAAGAATGAAGGGATGGAGCCAAAGCAAAAAGAATACCCAGCTGTGGATGTGACTGGTGATAGAAGCAAGGTCTGATGCTGTAAAGAGCAATATTGCATGGGAACCTGGAATGTCAGGTCCATGAATCAAGGCAAATTGGAAGTGGTCAAATAAGAGATGGCAAGAGTGAATGTTGACATTCTAGGAATCAGCAAACTGAAATGGACTGGAATGGGTGAATTTAACTCAGATGACCATTATATCTACTACTGTGGGCAGGAATCCCTCAGAAGAAATGGAGTAGCCATCATGGTCAACAAAAGAGTCCAAAATGCAGAACTTGGATGCAATCTAAAAATGACATAATGATCTCTGTTCATTTCCAAGGCAAACCATTCAATATCACAGTAATCCAAGTCTATGCCCCAACCAGTAACATTGAAGAAGCTGAAGTTGAACAGTTCTATGAAGACCTACAAGACCTTTTAGAACTAACACCCAAAAAGGATGTCCTTTTCATTATAGGGGACTGGGATGCAAAAGTAGGAAGTCAAGAAACACCTGGAGTAACAGGCAAATTTGGCCTTGGAGTACAGAATGAAGCAGGGCAAAGGCTAATAGAGTTTTGCCAAAAGAACACACTGGTCATAGCAAACACCCTCTTCCAAAACACAAGAGAAGACTCTACACATGGATGTCACCAGATGGTCAACACCAAAATCAGATTGATTATATTCTTTGCAGCCAAAGATGGAGAAGCTCTATACAGTCAGCAAAAACAAGATTGGGAGCTGACTGTGGCTCAGATCATGAACACCTTATTGCCAAATTCAGACTTAAATTGAAGAAAGTAGGGAAAACCACTAGACCATTCAGGTATGACCTAAATCAAATCCCTTATGATTATACAGTGGAAGTGAGAAATAGATTTAAGGGCCTGGATCTGATAGATAGAGTGCCTGATGAACTATGGAATGAGGTTCATGACATTGTACAGGAGACAGGGATCAAGACCATTCCCATGGAAAAGAAATGCAAAAAAGCAAAATGGCTGTCTAAGGAGGCCTTACAAATAGCTGTGAAAAGAAGAGAAGCGAAAAGCAAAGGAGAAAAGGAAAGATACAAACATCTGAATGCAGAGTTCCAAAGAATAGCAAGAAGAGATAAGAAAGCCTTCTTCAGCGATCAATGCAAAGCAATAGAGGAAAACAACAGAATGGGAAAGACTAGAGATCTCTTCAAGAAAATCAGAGATACCAAAGGAACATTTCATGCAAAGATGAGCTCGATAAAGGACAGAAATGGTATGGACCTAACTGAAGCAGACAATATTAAGAAGAGATGGCAAGAATACACAGAAGAACTGTATAAAAAATATCTTCACGACCCAGATAATCATGATGGTGTGATCACTGACCTAGAGCCAGACATCCTGGAATGTGAAGTCAAGTGGGCCTTAGAAAGCATCACTACGAACAAAGCTAGTGGAGGTGATGGAATTCCAGTTGAGCTATTCCAAATCCTGAAAGATGATGCTGTGAAAGTGCTGCACTCAATACGCCAGCAAATTTGGAAAACTCAGCAGTGGCCACAGGACTGGAAAAGGTCAGTTTTCATTCCAATCCCAAAGAAAGGCAATGATAAAGAATGCTCAAACTACCACACAATTGCACTCATCTCACACGCTAGTAAAGTAATGCTCAAAATTCTCCAAGCCAGGCTTCAACAATATGTGAACCGTGAACTTCCTGATGTTCAAGCTGGTTTTAGAAAAGGCAGAGGAACCAGAGATCAAATTGCCAACATTTGCTGGATCATGGGAAAAGCAAGAGAGTTCCAGAAAAACATCTATTTCTGCTTTATTGACTATGCCAAAGCCTTTGACTGTGTGGATCACAATAAACTGTGGAAAATTCTGAAAGAGATGGGAATACCAGACCACCTGATCTGCCTCTTGAGAAACCTATATGCAGGTCAGGAAGCAACAGTTAGAACTGGACATGGAACAACAGACTGGTTCCAAATAGGAAAAGAAGGACGTCAAGGCTGTATATTGTCACCCTGCTTATTTAACTTATATGCAGAGTACATCTTGAGAAATGCTGGACTGGAAGAAACACAAGCTGGAATCAAGATTGCTGGGAGAAATATCAATAACCTCAGATATGCAGATGACACCACCCTTATGGCAGAAAGTGAAGAGGAACTAAAAAGCCTCTTGATGAAAGTCAAAGTGGAGAGTGAAAAAGTTGGCTTAAAGCTCAACATTCAGAAAATGAAGATCATGGCATCCGGTCCCAATACTTCATGGGAACCAGATGAGGAAACAGTGGAAACAGTGTCAGACTTTATTTTTTTTGGCTCCAAAATCACTGCAGATGGTGACTGCAGCCATGAAATTAAAAGACGCTTACTCCTTGGAAGAAAAGTTATGACCAACCTAGATAGCATATTCAAAAGCAGAGACATTACTTTGTCAACAAAGGTCCGTCTAGTCAAGGCTATGGTTTTTCTAGTGGTCATGTATGGATGTGAGAGTTGGACTGTGAAGAAGGCTGAGCGCCGAAGAATTGATGCTTTTGAACTGTGGTGTTGGAGAAGATTCTTGAGAGTCCCTTGGACTGCAAGGAGATCCAATCAGTCCATTCTGAAGGAGATCAGCTCTGGGACTTCTTTGGAAGGAATAATGCTAAAGCTGAAACTCCAGTACTTTGGCCACCTCATGTGAAGAGTTGACTCATTGGAAAAGACTCTGATGCTGGGAGGGATTGGGGGCAAGAGGAGAAGGGGACGACAGAGGATGAGATCCTGGATGGCATCACTGACTCGTTGGATGTGAGTCTCAGTGAACTCCGGGAGTTGGTGTTCTACAGGGAGGCCTGGCATGCTGCGATTCATGGGGCCGCAAAGAGTCAGACATGACTGAGTGACTGATCTGATCTGATCTGAATGTGCAGCCTAGGAAATAGAGTCAGTAATTACATCATCTCTTAGTGTGGTGACAGTCACTAGGCTTATCATTACTACTTACCATGTTAATCATTCTAGTGAAAATATAAAAAGTTCTAGGGATGTAGTGTACAACATAAATACAATTTACACTGTTATACATTATATGTGAAAGTTATTGAGAATAAATCCTGAGTTCTCATCAGATGGGAAAAAAAATGCCTTTTTTCTATTTCTTTAATGTTTGTCTATATGAGTTGATGGATGCTCACTAAGCTTATAATGGTGATCATTTATGACATGTAAGTTAAATCATTGTGCTATGCATCACAAACATTCCTAAAATGTCAAGGTCTAGTAGATTCTGATTTTTTGTTTGTTTTTATTCAAGTTTTCTAGGTACTACACAGTGCTGCTATTTCTGTATCTCACATTCTCCTCTTCCTTTTACATTTTCCCCTACTAGAGTACCTCTTTGAGGATTTTCTATTTATTCATGTACATTTTGGCTGCATTGGGTCTTTGCTGTGGTTTGCCAGTTTCTCTAGTTGCAAAGCATGGGTTTAGTTGCCTCACAACACGTTGGATCTTTCCCGATCAGAGCTCAAACCTGTATCCCCTACATTAAAAGGCAGATTCTCAAACACTGGACCAACCGGGAAGTCCTGATGGGTTTCTTTTTAAAGATGAATTATCTGATTTTTATGTTTTATGAGATCAGGAAGGTCTGAAAAGCATTTTGTTCAATACTTGTTTAGTGATTTTGTTGGATATAGATGTCAGGGTTTAAAAATCAGAAATTTGGAAAAAGCTGTAATGTCTTTCAGCATCCATTGCTGATGAGAAATTTGATGTTAGTTTGATTTTTTTTTTCTCTGACTCTAGAAGTGTTGCAGGAAGGGGGACCACTTTCAGGGCCCAAAACTGGGCTCTTGTCTAACACTCAGCAATGAATTGTCCGAGGAGACACATGTGCTGACAAAGCAAGAGATTTTATTGGGAAAGGGCACATGGGTGGAGAGCAGTAGGGTAAGGGAACCCAAGAGAACTGCTCTGCCACGTGGCTCGCAGTGTTGGGTTTTATGGTGATAGGATTAGTTTCCTGGGTTGTCTTTGGCCAATCATTCTGACTCGGAGTCCTTCCTGGTGGTTCACGCCTTGTTCAGCCAAGATGGATGCCAGAGAGAAGGATTCTGGGAGGTGGTCAGACAGGTGGTGTCTCCTTTTGACCTTTCCCGAACTCTTCTGGTTGGTGGAGGCTTATTAGTTCCCTGTTCCTCACCAGGACCTCCTACAACTCATGCAAATGGTTACTATGGTGCCTGGCTAGGGTGGGCGTTTTCGATCAGTGTGCTTCCCCTAACAGAAGCTTTTATGATTCCTCTTTGTTCTAGGATATTTGAAGTTCCCCGAGTGGTTTCAGTGTGTGGATTTTCCCTCCACAGATTTTGATGGTCATTTGAATCAATTTGAAACTGCTTTTTTTTTTCCAGTTCAAGGAAATATTCTTCTAGCTTCATCTTGGCATCTAGTCCTAGCTAGTCTATTATTCAGTCTAATTACTGAATTTTTTTTCCCACTAATATGTTTACTTTCATAAAATTATTTTTTTCTTTGCTTCCTTTCCCCAGATCAGATGCCTATTTTTGTTTTTGGAAAGCACAACTTTTGTTCTGTCTGAAGATACTTATTAGAATAATTTCAAAGTGCTCTTCCTTGATCAGCTCTAATTTCTGTGGAGTCAAATACTGTTTTTATTTTCCATTTGGGGCTTTCTTTCTTTGTGCTATAACTTTCCCCCAAATATCTCAGGATCCTTAGTTGTTGGTTCAATTTCATGAAAGAACAGATACTTTTCTGGGCCCCCTACCACATCCTTTGCCTCCTGTAGATTTTAGCTTCTGCCCTGGTGGACAAGACCTTCACCCTGCCAATGGCCTAACATTTTTTTTTTTTTTTTAATCTTTATTGAATTTGTTACAGTATTGCTTCTGTTGTTTTCTGTTTCCTTTCTTTCTTTCTTTTCTTTTTTTAATTTTCTGGCCAAGAGGCATGTGGGATCTTAGCTCTTTGACCAGGGATGGAACCCACACCCGCTGTGCTGGAAGACAAAGTCTTAATCACTGGACCACCAACGAAGTCCTAAAGGCCTGCCACTTCTCTCCATAGTTCTGCCTTGGGGGTTTTGAAACCTGCTGGATAGCATGGAAATGTGGGTTGGATATTGCCTCCAGGAGCATTCCTTATCAGTTGTATCAGTGGAGGGGGCAGAGGATAAATGCTTCAGCTTCCTGTTCCTCAGGGGTGCAATTCTGTTCCCAAAAGGATCTGGCAGGACGGATTCCTAATCACCTACAGTAGCAACCCTCAAATTATACACTCTTTTTGAGTCTTCTAATTTCTGACTCATTCTGTCCGTTCATGCCTGCTGCCTGAAATCATCTCCTACATATGTTCCTGCACCTATGTTCTTGTATCAAGCTCCACTTTGTGAGCATCTAAAGAAAGACAGTGATTAGTACACCCAGAAGGCTAGACATTTCCCTGGAGCTGTGTAGATCTCCCTCTCCCATACCCTCCTCTTCCTTGGATGAGGGGACTGCCTTTGAGTTCTGTTATACCATGGGATGCAGTGTCTTTGTAGGGTGCCTAGACAGAGAACAATTTGCTGGGGTACCACAGTGGCCTAAGCTTTCCAATGGGGAGTAGGGGGCACATGTCCAATGCTATAAAGAACAATATTTCATAGGAACCTGGAATGTTAGGTCCATGAATCAAGATCAATTAGAAGTAGTCAAACAGGAGATGGCAAGAGTGAACATTGACATTTTAGGAATCAGTGAGATAAAATGGACTGGAATGGGCGAATTTTATTCAGATGACCATTATATCTACTACTGTGGACAAGAATCCCTTAAAAAAATTGGAGTACCCTTCACAGTCAACAAGAGAGTCCCAAATACAGTACTTGGATACAATCTCAAAAATGACAGAATGACCTCTGTTTGTTTTCAAGGCAAATCATTCAGTATCACAGTAATCCAAGTCTATGCCCCAACCACTAATGCCAAAGAAGCTAAACACTTCTACGATGACCTAAAAGACCTTCTAGAACTAACACCCAAAAAGATGTCCTTTTCATCATGTGGGACTGGAATGCAAAAGTAGGAAGTCAAGAGGTAACTGGAGTAACTGGCAAATTTGGCCTTGGAGTACAAAATGAAGCAGGGAAAAGGCTAACCAAGATTTGCCAAGATAACTCACTGGTCATAGCAAACACCCTCTTCCAACAGCACAAGAGAAGACTGTACACATGGATATATCAGATGGTGAACACCGAAATCAGATTGATTATATTCTTTGCAGCCAAAGATGGAGAAGCTCTATACAGTCAGCAAAAACAAGATCAGGCACTGCCTGTGGCTCAGATCATGAACTCCTTATTGCCAAATTTAGACTTAAATTGAAGAAAGTAGGGAAAACCACTAGACCATTCAGGTATGACTTAAATCCCTTATGATTATACAATGGAAGTGACAAATGGATTCTAGGGATTAGATCTGATAGAGTTCCCAAAGAACTATGAATGGAGGTTCATGACATTGTACAGGAGGCAGTGATGAAGACCATCCCCAAGAAATGCAAAAAGGCAAAATGTTTGTCGAGGAGGCCTTACAAATAGCTGAGAAAAGAAGAGAAGCAAAAGACAAAGGAGAAAAGGAAAGATATACCCATTTGAATGCAGAGTTCCAAAGAATAGCAATAAGAGATAAAACAAAAAAAGGCTTCTCAATGATCAATGCAAAGAAATAGAGGAAAGCAATAGAATGAGAAAGACTAGAGATCTCTTCAAGAAAAAAAGAGATACCAAGAGAACATTTCATGGAAAAAATGGCACAATAAAGGATGGAAATGGTAGGGAACTAACAGAAGCAGAAAATATTTAGAAAAGGTGGCAAGAATACACAGAAGTACTATACAAAAAAGATCTTCATGACCTGGATAACCATGATGGTGTGATCACTCACCTAGAGCCAGACATCCTGGAATATGATATCAAGTGGGCCTTAGGAAGCATCACTATGAACAAAGCTAGTGGAGGTGATGGAATTCCAGTTGAGCTATTTCAAATCCTAAAAGATGATGCTTGAAAGTGCTGCACTCAATATGCCAGCAAATTTAAAAAACTGAGCAGTGGCCACAGGACTGGAAAAGGTCAGTTTTCATTCCAATCCCAAAGAAAGGCAATGCCAAAGAATGCTCAAACTACTGCACAATTGCCCTCATCTTACACTCTAGTAAAGTAATGCTCAAAATTCTCCAAGCAAGCCTCAACAGTATGTGAACTATGAAATTTCAGATGTTCAAGCTGGATTTAGAAAAGGCAGAGGAACCAAAGATCAAATTGCCAACATCTGCTGGATCATTGAAAAAGCAAGAGAGTTCCAGAAAAACATCTACTTCTGCTTCATTAACTATGCCAAAGCCTTTGACTCTGGATCACAACAAACTGTGGAAACTTCTTAAAGAGATGGGAATGCCAGACCACCTTACCTGCCTCTGAGAAATCTGTATGTAGATTAAGAAGCAACAGTTAGAACTGGACATGGAACAACAGACTAGTTCCAAATTGGGAAAGGAGTACCTCAAGGCTGTATATCGTCACTCTACTTATTTAACTTATGTGCAGAGTACATCATGAGAAATGCTGGGCTGGATGAAGCACAAGTTGGAATCAAGGTTGCTGGGAGAAATATCAATAACCTCATATATGCAGATGGCACCACCCTTATGGCAGAAAGTGAAGAAGAACTAAAGAGCCTTTTGATGAAAGTGAAAGAGGAGAGTGAAAATTTTGGCTTAAAACTCAACGTTCAGAAAACTAAACCAACATCATGGCATCTGGTCCCATCAATCAGTTCATGGCAAATCGATGGGGAAACAATGGAAACAGTGAGAGACTTCACTGGGGCCCAAAATCACTGTAGATGGTGACTGCAGCCATGACATTAAAAGATGCTTGCTCCTTGGAAGAAAAGCTATGACCAACCTAGACAGCATATTAAAAAGCAGATACATTACATTACCAACAAAGGTCCATCTAGTCAAAGGTATGGTTTTTCCTGTAGTCATGTATGGATGTGAGAGTTGGACTATAAAGAAAGCAGAGCGCCAAAGAATTGATGCTTTTGGACTGTGGTGTTGGAGAAGACTTTTGAAAGGCTCTTGGACCACAACGAGATCAAACCAGTCCATCCTAAAGGAGATCAGTCCTGAATATTCATTGGAATGACTGATGCTGAAGCTGAAGCTCCAATACTTTGGCTGCCTGATGTGAAGAAAAGACCCTGATGCTGGGAAAGATTGAAGGCAGGAGGAGAAGGGATGAGAGAGCATGAGATGGTTGGATGGTATCACCAACTTGATGGACGTGAGTTTGATCCAGCTGTGGGTGTTGGTGGTGGACAGGGAAGCCTGGCATGCTGTGGTCCATGGGGTTGCAAAGAGTCTGACGACTGACTGACTAAACTGAACTGAACTGGTGGGCATGTCAGTGCTTTTGCCTTTAGGAGGAATTATTTATTTATTCATTTATTTAGTTTTCTCTTCATTGTTTGAAGTGTAAGTCCAGAGCTATCTCTGTCTCACCCTGCTTCTTTCAGGCTCCAGGATCCACGCACAGTGCCTTCTTTTTTAGAGAGAAATCCACCCTGACATTCTAAACTCCTGTTTGCTATACGTGCTCTTTAAACATGGAGAGGAGGAGGGACAGGAAGACAATTGTTTTTCTGACCAAGCACCTAATTATTTACCATGCTGAGTAGCCCAGGGCATAAGCCCTCCTCAGCATAAGTTGATAATGTTTGAAGCTTCTCTGAGACTCCATTTTGAAATAGATCTCTTGCTCCCAATGCTGTGATGATACTTTAAGTCGTGATTTTCTGTTTCATTTGTCCTGTCAATATCTTGTATTTGTTTTCTGTCTTCTAGACCTTTCTCCAATTTTCTGGTCCATTCATGGCCCCTCTTTTTGTTTCCAGCATGAGTATGTATGTGCATCCTATTTAAATAGATCAAGTAGTGGGTACACATGTATTTATATGTTGGATCCCTCATTCGGAATAATTTCTATCATTTAGATGATGCTGCAGACATAGAGCCTCAGAATCTAGAGTTGAGCTCACTTCTTATTCTGTACATTGTACCCTTCTGTTTCATCATTTCACTCAGCTCTGAGTGCAGTTGAGGCAAACTTCATATGGAAAGGGGGTCATATGTGGAAAGAAACCACAGGGAATCATAGGGAACTCAAAGAGGGGAAATTATAGGAAAAACAAAACAAGATCTCTCATATCAGTGGTTTGATAGTAGTGGATAGCTTGCTTCTTATCCTTGCCACTTCTTTAAAATGAAATCTCTATTTAAAGGAAACACACTTAATATGTCTGGCCTCACTGGTAGTTGAAATTCAAGAACCTTGAGTTGTGACAATTGACTGAGATAACATTGTGGTACTGGAAGGGAATTATGAAATCAGAAATACTTCACCTTCTCCTAGTCAAATTTACTCTGGAGATTTAGGCAAATCATTCTGTCCTTGAACTGGCTTCAATTTCCTTATATATAAAATGAGTATAGAAAATGATTTTTAAAATTCTCTGGTTCAAAATCTAAGCCAACAGAGGGAGGCAAGTGCAACTTAATTGACTGACAAGGTTATTGATAAATATGAGTATGACCCTTATAAATGATGACGATGAGAGTGTATCTTGGTCCAGTAATTGTTACGAGTTATCCTGAGTGCCAGACTGGATTCCAACTAAGGTTTGGTCTTCAGTAGTGTTAACCTGGGAAGGGCAGATGCACACACAAACAGTTACTCCAAGACAGACTCTCCCACTTGAAGGTCACCAGACGTTGTTCCTGAGTACAGATCTGTCTGATGTAGCAGTAGCTGATTTGTTGCTCATATGCTCACACTTCTACAGGGCTGTGTCTGTTGAGAGAAGCTGTTAGCCTAATGTACCTAACTAGAACAGATAGAGCCTCAAAGTTTCATTCTTTATTATTCTTATTTTCAGATATTTATCCATTTGGCTGCTTTGGGTCTTCGTTGTGACAGGTGGGATCCTCACTTGTGGCAGGCAGCGTTCTTAGTTTTGGCACGCAAACTCTTAGTTGTGCATGTGGGACCTAGTTCTCTAATCAGACACTGAACCCAGCCCCCCACATTGGGAGTGTGGCTTCTTTGCCACTGGACCCCCAGGGATATCCTCATCCTTTATTATTTGCTGAAGACCCTGATCTAAGATTCTCAGGGCAGAGTGTGGTGTTTGGGTTTAAGTTATTAAATCCCATCCTGATGGTTGGCTTAGATCTGGCTTCTGTCTCAGTTTTCTTGCACAGAGATCTTGCTTTTTATTCATCCAGAGAGTCCTGAGAAATCCATTCTGGAGGGCCTAGTGTTGGCTGTATGCTTAAAAGGGGGAGCTGTGGGTCTTACTTTGAACCTGCATATGTATACCAAGTATCCTATTTCAATTTGCTAAAGCAGTTCAGCTACTTTGTCTTGCCCTTGTTGGCTTCATCCTCAGGAGACTGGATGTGCATCTTCTCTGTGTTGAGTTCTTCTGAGATGGTGAGCTTCCAGGCTTCCATCACAGCATCATGTACTCACTTATGTAGGGCCTGGTACATTTTATCTGGATACCTCTAAGCCTATTAATGCCAAGGTATATCCTACTCACGGGCCACACCTGGCATGCCCAGCCTTTGTTCCGCTCATTAATGGCTTCTGTTCAGTCCCCTTGACTTCACTGCAGTGTTTTGTATAACACCTGCCCATGTTCACCAGAGGGATCCTTACCTTTGCAGACTATTTTAGGATGTATCACTTTGCACCCAGATAATGAACATCTCACAGGTTTTAGAAACTGGCAGGGCCATGTTTCTCTCATATTCAGAAGAGCCTTATTGGTATCGATCGGCAGTTTCATTTGGTTCTCAAGCAGGAACTTCCATCAGAGAAAGAAGCTGTCCCTGCCTCTCATGAATCATTGAGAGAAGGAAAGCAGAAGAGATGAAAGGTTGGCGTCACAAAGACAGTAGGCTGTTACAGACAGGTGAAGAGCCTTTTCTTAAGTTTCTACCCCCAACTGCTGTTCAAGTAATCAAAAAGGGACCCTCCCTGAAACTGATTTAATTCTCAGGAGGAATGAAGAGACATTTAAAGGGCAAGCCAACTTCATAAAATGACATTAAAAAGTTTTAAAATAGTGTTTTGTTCTAAAGGGTGTTTGCAAATGTCAAAGGTAACATATTGATTACAGCACTAGCTGTTCTTGCTCAGGGGCACCTAGCTGCTTTTGGTTGAACTAATGCTATTGAACCGCGCTCTTTATATGAATTATCTCAACTACCTCACTTTGTTTGCCTAAACTTCCCTGGCCCACTGAAATTTATCCACAAATGAACAAAGTGAAGTAAAGTGAAAGTTGCTCAGTCGTGTCTGACTCTTTGCAACCCCACGGACTATAGAGTCCATGGAATTCTCCAGGCCAGAATATTGGAGTGGGTAGCCTTTCCCTTCTCCAGGGGGTCATCCCAACCCAGGGATTGAACTCAGGTCTCCCACTGGCAGGCAGATTCTTTACCAGCTTTTCCTGAGCCACAGGGAAGCTTAAGTCTACTGGAGCGGGTATCCTATCCCTTCTCTAGCGGATCTTCCTGACCTAGGAATTGAACTGGGGTCTCCTGCCATTGCAAGTGGATTCTTTACCAATTGAACTATCAGGGAAACCCCACAAATGAACAAAAGATGGTATTAAATCTGTGATGTTTATACTTTTTGTGCTACTTACCTTCTCTTGTAAACTGCATAAAGTCTTGAAAGTGGCAATGGAAGTTAGTTGCCCTACACGTACCTGACGTGTATTACAGGCTCCTGGACAATGTTGAAAGTTAGTTGCTTCATCTGAGGATGTGATTATGAGTACCTAAAAAATGAAAAAGCCACTTTGAAAGGAGACACATATTCCCCTTTAAGTTAAGCTGAGGACCAAACCTCTCTCATATTTCTTGGGCTCTGGCTTCCATGGTAAAAATATCTCTGACACTCTTGATGATACTTACCAACCATTAGTGGGAGCCAAGAATATTGTGGAGGAAGTTGATATCATCTTAACAAACACTGTCTTGAATGAATTCTTGAATCTCTCTGAACTCATGTTCTCCATTTCCAAACAATGGAGACCATAATAACTGCTTTGACTTCAGGGTCACACTAAAGCCCCAAGGAAATGAGAGCAGTGCACGTGTGGTATAATTTACAGTTTAAAGGGCTTTGCAATACCTGGGGAGGCTGAAGCTGACCACTTCCCTTCTTATTTTTAGGACCATTCAGAATCTAGACATGAGATGTGTTCACAGCCTTTAATTTAGCCAGGCAGCACGTATGAGCACTAAATTATGTGTGTTTACTTATAGCAGCACATGCCAACTGTTCCTGTAGCTGTGGGCTGAACTCCCAGTGTGGCCAGAGACCAAAGACTACCTAATTCATCAACAGAGCAAAACCACTAGCAAGTAAGAGAGAAGGTTTTGGTCGCTATTTTAAAGATTTTATATAGAGTAATAAGATCTTGTTCATTTCAGGGGAGGGAGTAGCTACTTATTTTTGTTATAAAAGTGATAATATGCTCATGGTAAACAAATTTATAATACTGATGAAGTGAGTAATGTGAAAATTAAAAATCCTTTCCCTGACTCTGATCTCACTCTCCAGGGAAAGTCGCTGCTAATGGGTTCATGTATATCCCACTAGATATTGTCTATTGTAATAGGGATGAACAGCTATTCACACTCTTCTGCACCTTTCCTTTCCCCCTTAAATAAATATAAAAACATTTATTTCATATGTATATATGTGATTGTACATACATGCACATACATAATCTACTTTATATTTTAATGGCTATATATCTTATCACATGCATATCATATAATGTATTCAACTACTTTCCTGTTGAGGTACAGTAGGTTTTTAAAAATTTACTTATTTATTTACTTACTTATTTACTGATTTATTGGCCATATAGTGCAGCATGCAGGATCTTAGTTCCCTGATCAGGGATCAAACCTGTGCCCCCTGCAGTGGAAGCATGGAGTCTTAACCACTGGATCAGCAGGGAAATCCCTTTAAATTTTTTTATTTGTTACTAAATCTGTAAATACCCTTGAACACATAATTGACATTATTTTGTAAATTGAGTAAAAGCCATACTTTTTTTGCTGCTGATTTTTTATTTAGAAATTTTCAAAGCTATAGTAAAGTTGAAAGAAAAGCATAATTTCCAGATTTCCTTTACCTAGAGTACCAAAGGTAAGCACTTTACCATTTTTGCTTCCTCTCTTTCTCTCTAACTATGTGTTGGTATATACATCCTGCAGAACTGTTTGAATGTAAGTTTAACACATTATGTCATGTCACTGCTCAATACTTCACCATGGCCTAAGAACTAGGCCACTCTCCTATATAACCATAATGCCATAGACATATCCAAGGAATTCAACATGAAATTATCAATATGATAATATTACCTAGTGTATGGCTCATATTCAGATTTTCTCATTATTTTAAAAAATGTTCTTTATAGCAATTATTATTGCTCTTCACATCAGATTCAGGCATTGCATTCAATTGGCATGTTTCTTTGTGTGTGTCAGTCACTCAGTCGTGTCCGACTCTCTGCAACCCCATGGACTGTAGCCCACCAGGCTCCTCTGTCCAGAATTCTCCAGGCAGGAATACTGGAGAGGGTAGGCTTTCCCTTTTCCAGCAGATCTTCCTGATCCAGAGATCAAACCCAGGCCTCCTGCACTGCAGGCAGATTCTTTGCCATCTGAGCCACCAGGGAAGTCTTCAATCTAGGATGGTTCTCTGGATATTTCATGTTGTTGCTATCGTGACCATAACTTGCTTGAAATGTTTAGGCCAGTTATTTATAGAACATCCCACCGTCTGGACTTTTCTCTTTTTGTCCCCTCAGGATTAGATTCAAGTTAAAAGTTTATTGCAAGAATATCGCATAGACGATGTTGTTACTTCTCACTGCATCCCGTCAGGAGGCAATGGGATTTCAGGTTCTAAGATTATTGAGGATGACTCACTTAAGAGGGTTTTCCCAGCTGACTTCATCATAGTTTATATCCTTTGTAATGATGAGATATGTGTGTGATCATTTTGAGATGTGTGACTCTCTTACTCCTCTACAACCTTTACTCATTTGTTTTCTGTTGATGATCACTACCAGAATTAAGCATCATGTTCTAGCCACAAAATGGTGATTTTATTCTTCTGTCGTAACTGTTTTGGTGCCACTCATGGATGCTTATGTTGTAATTCATTCACATGCTTAAGTTATACTAATTTTGCCAGTGGAAGCATTGTCTCTCGTTTTAAAATTTATTTATTTATTTTTGGTTGCACTGGGTTTTTGTTTTTGTTTTGCTCCGTGAGGGCTTTCTCTAGTTGCAGTGAGCAGGAGGTACTCTCCACTGTGGTTCGTGGGCTTCTCAGTGCAGTGGCCTTTCTTGCTGCAGAGCACAGGCTCTCGGGCACTTAGGCTTCAGTGGTTGAAGCATGTGGGCTCAGTTGTTGCAGCTCACAGGCTTTTAATTTCTTGATGGCATGTGGAATTTTTCCAGACCAGGGATCGAACCTGTGTCCCCACATTGGCAGGTGGATTCTTATCCACTGGACCACCTGGTAAGTCCTGGAAGCACTTTCTCTTGTTTCCTATGTCCTGGCTATTTTTCCTTGCTATCTAGCACAAGCTGTCCCGGGATTACCTTGCCATTTTCTGGTTCTAAACCTGGAACCTCTGGCTGCTCCACAGGGTCATGGATCTCTTTACATGGGAACCATTT
Source organism: Bos mutus (assembly GCF_027580195.1). Taxonomy (NCBI): domain Eukaryota; kingdom Metazoa; phylum Chordata; class Mammalia; order Artiodactyla; family Bovidae; genus Bos; species Bos mutus. Next base: position 9,015,084 of record NC_091638.1, read on the forward strand.
TTTGGAATCAATATCTGACTGCTTATGGTATGCTCATTGCCACTGTGGTATTCTTGTTTTTGGCCCCTGATTCAGAGAACTATAGCTTGTAGGCTATATCCTGCCTATGGCCTATTTTTGTGCAGCTTGTGAGCTAAGAATGATTTTAACATTCTTAAAGGGTTGCAAAACCAAAACAAAACGTAACCAAAACAAGCAAACATATAAAGAAATATTTTTTTAAAAAGAAGAGTGTGCAACAGATATTGTGTATTGCCCTTGAAGCCTAAAGAATTCATTAAGTGTCTCTTTATATAAAAAAATAAAATGTTTTCCAATCAATGTTTCTCAGCATATAGAGCTAAGGAATTATATTTTGAAAGTAATATTGAGCATACTATTACCACCAATTCAATTTCAGCACTGTAAGTTTTTTGTGACTTTCCCCCATAATTATGCATTTTTAACTCCCTTTTTGCAAAGAAAACCAGTTTTCCAACAAAAATTATATATTTACTCATTTGTTCTTTCCTGTAATACATACCAAGTGATTTCAAAAATACATCAATACTGTAGACAGGGTACTGAGTTCAAGTTATTCAATTAATTCCTTTTCCCCTGTAGTACTTGATCCATGTGACATATGCCAGGTTCCTTTGTTTTTGTTTGTGTTTGCCTGCTCAATAAAGTGAGTCCCACAGATTTTTTTGGTTTCCCAGTTTTTCATGCTGTACTTCAGTCTATTAATGTGAAATAACATTATGTCTAAAAAGTATATCTATCTTCATTTAAAAAAATGCCTTATTGCTAAAAAATGCTACCCATCATCTGAGCCTTCAGTGAGTCATTATCTTTTTGCTGGTGGAGGGTCTTGCTTAAATGTGGGTGGCTGCTGACTGAGCAGGGTAGTGGTTGCTGAAGTTTCGGGTGGCTGTCTTATTCTTAAAATAGGACAGCAATAAAGTTTGCTCCATTGATTGACTCTTCCTTTCACGAGCAATTTCTCTACAGCATGCAATGCTATTTAACATTTTACTCACAGTAGAACTTCTTTCAAATTGGAGTCAACTTTCTCAAACCCTAAACTCATTGGAAAAAGACTGATGCTGGGAGGGATTGGGGGCAAGAGGAGAAGGGGACGACAGAAGATGAGATGGCTGGATGGCATCACTGACTCGATGGACGTGAGTCTCAGTGAACTCCGGGAGTTGGTGATGGACAGGGAGGCCTGGCGTGCTGTGATTCATGGGGTCTCAAAGAGTTGGACACGACTGAGCGACTGATCTGATCTGATCTGAGCTCAGCTTTATCAACTAAGTTTACATAATATTCTAATCCTCTGTTGTCATTTCAACAAGCTTCACAGCAGCCTCACCATCTTGAATTTACATTTCAAGAAACCACTTGCATTTGTTCATCCATAAGAAGCCACTCCTCATTTGTTCAAGTTTTATCTTGAGATTGCAACAATTCAGTCACATCTTCAGGCTCCACTTCTAATTCTAGTTCTCTTGCTATTTCCACCACATCTGCAGTTACTTCCCCCACTGAAGTCTTGAAACCTCTCAAAGTCGTCTATGAGGGTTCTCCTAAACTCCTGTTAATGATGATATTTTGACCTCTGCCTGTGAATCACAGATGTTCTTAATGCCATCTAGAATGATGAATGCTTTCCCGAAGGTTTGTAGTTGACTTTGCTCAGATCCTTTAGAGGAATCATTATCTATGACAGCTGTAGTTTCATGAAATGTATTTCTTAAGTAACAACTTTTGAATGTCAAAATGTCTCCTTGATTCATGGGCTGCAGAATGGATATTATATTAGCAATCTCTTTGTACATCTCCATCAGAAGTCTTGGGTGACCAAATACATTGTCAATAAGCAATCATATTTTGAACAGCTATAGGGGAAGGAGTGAGATGGAGGAATGGCTTGGTCAGTAGAGCAGCTGGAATACATACAAATCATAGAGTAAGTTCACTGTTTTACATAGACTTGGTTCACCTAGCCCTCAAACAATTATAATAGTATCATCAAAAATCACTGATCACAGATCACCATAACCAACATAGAAATAATGAAAAAGCTTGAAATATTGCAAGAATTACCAAAATGTGACACAGAGACACCACATAAAAAAATGCTGTTAGAAAATGGTGCAAATAGACTTGCTGGACACAGGGTTGCCACAAATCTTCCTTTGTAAAAAATGCAATATCTGCATGGTATATTAAAGGAAAGTGTGAGAACACAGGTATGCCTGTATTCTTTCTCACTGGGAGGTGAAACTTTAAGGTACATTTCCAGAAGTGGGATAGCTCAAAGACTAAGTAATGAATATGCACTTTGGGCAAACATTGCCAATTCTCACCCCCATGGGTTTTTTCCCATTTCTTACTGCATCAGCAATCTGTGAATATGCCTTTCCCAACAGACTCATCAACAGAGTGAGTTGTGCTAGTCAATCTTTTGAATTTTTGCCAATTTGGTAGGTGAAAAATGATGTCTCAGTTTAGTTTTAATTTGCGTTCCTTTTAATTATAAGTTGCACAAATTTTCGTATGTTAAAGGACAATTTATCTCTTTTTCATGTAATGACTATTTCTGTGTTTTACTCATTTTTTAAAATCAGCTTTTAGGTAAAAGACCTTAGTTCTTAATTAATAGCACGTATAAGAGGAATCTTAATTGAATCTGGCTCCATGCACTAAAGTAAATAAAAGTTTTAATTTCTCTCGGGCACTGTGACTCAGATGAAGGACAAATATTTTTCCTAAAATAAACAAACAATTCCTCCAACAGATAGAGTTTTGACCTTGAGTCCTTCTTTTAAGGCTCTTGCACAAGCAAATAAAAGCTAATGCATTGACAATGACCATGAATTGAGTGCACAGGTGCTGACTGGAGGCTTTATGACAATCTAGAATGAGGAAATGTGGATCACCTCATGAAATGCAGAAAGTGAGAGAATAGAAATTACCTTTAAGGAACATCGAAGACTCAACACAGGTCCCTTGTAGACTCGAGCCAAAGCTGCCAAGTCCCTGGATGTTTGGCAATTTCCCAGTCCTATCAGAGATGCCAAAAGACCAGAGGCAAATGGCTGTAATTCATTCTAGAAAGGCCTTCCCTTCATTTCACAATGCAGTGGAGGAAATACACTTATCAGGCAAAGAATTCAAATCTAGGTGATAATAAGAAGACCTACAAGCCATGATGAAACAGACAAAAAATACAGTTAAAAAAAATGGGGAAAAAATCGTAAGCTAACATTTCAACAGGATGGCTCCCAGGTCCCTGAGAGAGACATTTTGTTTTGGGGTTGTAAAATGAAAAGAGGCTGGGAGAAGAAATTCCATCTCAAAAGAATAGAAATTCTCTCAGGAAATGGAGGGAACGACCCTATAGTCAGGAAGAAACCTATAAAGACTAGTCAAATTGAGATGAAGTTAAAGTCAACTTGGTCAGACATCAGAAAAATGAAAAACTAAAACCATATTGAGATTTAACTACCATGCCACTAGAAGGGTTAGCATTTTTATATTTAAATAAAGTACAGGAAATGTCGTTTTGTTGGGAACGTGAAGCAACTGGAATGTCCCTAAATTGTTGGTCAGAGTGTAGCACTTCAGGAAGGTGCTTGGATATATTTGTTAAAGCTGAATATTCACATGTACCAAACCCAGCAATTCCGCTCCTAGGTATATATTCAAGAAACACACCATGTATGTGTGTACACGGAACATCATGGAATATGTTCATAGTGAGTTTATTCACTTGTTTACTTGAAAAACAACCCACATATTAGTAGGAAAATGGAAAAACTGATGGTGTTATAGTCCTATAATATAGTAATAAAAGTGAATGAACACAAACATAATATCAAATGAAACAGAGCAAATCGTGGAAGAGTGTATACCATACGGTTGCATCCATATGAAATTCATAAACAGTCAGAACTAATGTATAGGCATAGAAGTTGGGATTGTGGTTTGCTTTAATGAAGATAAAGCATATTTAAAAGCAGACACATTACCAACAAAGGTCTGTCTAGTCAAAGCTATGGTTTTTCCAGTAGTCATATATGGAGCAAGAGTTGGACCATAAAGCGGAGCACTGAAGAATTGAAGCTTTCGAACTGTGGTGTTGGAGAAGACTCTTGAGAGTCCCTTGGACAGCAAGGAGAACAAACCAGTCCATCCTAAAGGAAATCAGTCCTGAATATTCATTGGAAGGACTGATGCTGAAGCTGAAACTCCAATACTTTGGCCACCTGATGCGAAGAACTGACTCATTTGAAAACACCCTGATGCTGGGAAAGATTGAAGGTGGAAGGAGAAGGGGACAACAGAGGATGAAATGGTCAGATGGCGTCACTGATTCAATGGACATGAGTTTGATCAAGCTGTGGAAGTTGGTGATGGAGAGGGAAGCCTAGCATGCTGCAGTCCATGGGGTCGCCAAGAGCTGGACACCACTGAGCAACTGAACTCAACTGAACTTAATGAAGATGGTGAGTCATGATGGGAGTGAGCCTGAAGGATGGCTTTGGGTGTTTTCCAATATTCTCTCCTTGATCTGACTGGTATTTATAATTGATATAAGTGGTTACCATTTGTGAAACTGTACCCTTAGGACTTGTCCATTTTTCTGTATGTATGTGATAGCCCAAAAATGAACTTGCTGAGTCTAAGAATTCTTATTCCTACATTGGGAAAAAAAAAAAAAATTCACATGGCCTAAAAGTTAACTGTTGTTAACTCAGGACAATCTAGACCCAGATTTTAAGTGAAAAACAGCCAAAGACTGTCAGCTCATTTTTGTCACAATCAGGCAGGCTACTTGTGCATAAAAAAAAAGTCCAGTTCTTGAGTAATCATCGCTTTAACTTGTTTTACAAACGTGGAGACATCACTCCACCAGGGAAGGTGATGATAACCGTCACTTTTGTTGTTACTGTTGTTTTATTGTAGGCATTCTAAAATTAGAGGCAGATAACTTCTGGAGCTTGGAGTTTATTGCATTTTCTCACTTTGCTTATTATTTTAAGCTATAGCATTACAGTGGAAATAGAGCACTTCCTAGTTTTCCTTTCAGATGCTCCCAGTAAAACAACACTGGAATCCCCATCCCCCCTCCCCTTTTTTTCTTTTACTATCTTTAGAGAAAGAACATTGGCTCACATCAGAAAAGTATGGTTCAAATCCCACATCTTTAACTTTGTTACATGTGCTTTGTAAGTAATAATAACATTTTGACTAATGGTTTCCTTACTAATATGTAGATTAAACAATCTCTCTTCAAGATGAATATGAATTTTAAAATAATATTGTTTTAACCTTCCTGGCTGTGACTCCATCTATACCTTAGAAGTAATGGTGTGGTTTGGGATCGTGAGAAGGGATGGGATTAAATATTTGTCTTTTAAAGGCAAGCTGTCAATTCCTGGTTGTCTTCTTTACGTGTGCCTTTCCGATACCCCAGTTAGTATTTACAATCCAAATGAAAATGCATCCCATGGCTTGAAGGAGGCAGTCCCAACTAGATCATCTTCTTCCTCCAATTTTCCACTCATTGATTAAATTTTATGTGGAGCACATTATTTCACGTCTGATGAATGTTTAAGAAGTTGACTGACACATATTTATGGTACCTTATTCCCCCAAGTTAAATTCTGCTAATAACGTGTGTGTAAAAACTTACTAGTAACCCAATTATAATCCAATCATTCATTCGTTTCTTTCAACACACATGCCTAAAGCTAGATACTGTGGTGGGCACTCAGATTTCTACCACCAACTCCAGAACTTCAATAGCAGCTTTGAGGTAAAAAAAAAAGACAAGTAAATTAAAAAAAAAAAAAAAAAAGTAAATAAGCCAAAGATTACTTATCAAGGTGGCCTTCAAGTTCCCTTCAGCTTGGCTAAAATTACTGAGGTTTCTTCTTGACCATAACCCCTTTCCCTATGTTTTAGGCCCTTTTAGATGTAAACCTTCTTCCAATCTCCTCCAGTTTTATAGCCAGGACTGTCTCAGTGACCTTTGAAATGTAATTAGGAAGATAGGGTCCCTGTTTCCTGGAATCCATGGGAACGTACAAGCCTAAATGGATAAGTAACAAATGCTTATCTCTTATACAGAGATCACCATAATCTAAAAACATAAATGTACCTCAGTGTTCACTGCAGCCCAATTTCAATAGCCAGGACATGCAAGAAACCTAAATGTCCATCAGTGGAGAAATGGATAAAGAAGATATGATACATACAGTGGAATATTACTCAGCCATAAAAATGAAATAATGTCATCTGCAGTAACGTGGATGGACCTCCAGATTGTCAACCTGAATGAAATAAGACAGAGAAAGGCAAATATCATATGGTACTGCTTATATGTAGAATCTGTAAAAATGATACAAACGAACCTATTTACAAAACAGAATTAGTTACAGATGTAGAAAACAAACATTATTACCAACAGGGAAAGGGGGAGAGGGGTAAATTGGGAGATTGAGATTGATATATGAAGTCGGTAACCAGCAAGGACCTACTGTATAGCACAGGAAACACTACTCAGCACTTGGTAATGGTGTATGCAGGGATAGTCTAAAAAGGAGTGGATATATGTCTATGAGTACTGATTCACTTTGCCGTACAGCAGACACTAACTCAACATTGTACAGCAACTCTAATAAAATTTAATAATAATTGAAAAAACAAAGGCAGGTGGCCTCATCACCTTGACCAACCTCCCTTCTCAAGTCCTCCAGCACTTTCCCATCTCTGGCGCCAGCTGCTTAGAAACTCCCCTCCCTTTTGTTTCAGCAGAGTTGAGTCCAGTCTCTCTCCCCTATTGCAATTGTCTTGGCCTCTGTTACAGCAGTCTTGCATGAAACCTTCCTTGCCCGTTTCACACACATTGGTGCAATTTTTCTTTGACATGGCTAAAGAGGGTGAGCACTTTTACATGAACACTTAGATACTCTTTTATTTGTGAAATGTCTGCTTAAGACTTTTCCCTATTTTTTAATTGTAGCTTTTGCCTTTTTTTAAATGACCCACAGGTATTATTATCACCTGGATCTGCATGCTTTTTTGATATGTGTATTTCTCTCAATGCATTGCAGGGTCACTTGCACATAAATCAAGAGACCATATGTATATGGCCTGGGTCTGCATTCTATTTTATTCTCTTCAACTTGTTGCTTAACCGTATGCCAAAGCCATTCAATCTTTTATTTTTAACTGAAGTATATTTATTTATAATGTTGTGTCAGTATGTATTCTTAATTATTGGAACTGTTGGAGAGGAAGTAGTTTTCCTCAGCCCTTCTTCTGGCTGCTCTAAGAACTAAACTGACATGACACAGATTAACAGGAGAAAATCAAATGAAGTTTAAAAACATATATACCATGGGAGGCACAGTGGTAAATAACCTTCCTGCCATTGCAGGAGATGCAGGTTTGATCCCTGGGTTGGGAAGGTCCCCTGGAGAAGGAAATAGCAACCGGCTCCAGTATTCTGAGTGCATCTGTGTGTGTGCACGCGCACACACACACACACACACAATGGGAGAGGCCCAGGAGAACTGAATAACTCACCAAAAAAGAGGATATTGCGATGTTGAGGGTGGGGAAGAGTCTGTTATGGGCGGTGAGCAGGAAAGCACAGATAATAAAGGTGTGGTTGTGCAGATTTTATCATTACCTTCCCACTTGAGAGAGTTTCTAGAGGTCTGGTCCTCCTCCTCTTCCCTTGGAGGGAGACCACCTTACAAATGGATTTCCCTTATAAATGTAAATGTTTCTTACAAAAGAATAGGGATAACCTACTTGGTTTTCAGAATTTTCCCCATGTCTACTCTTTCATAGAAAATAACCAGCTTGAAATATGTTAGTATGCCAGAAAGACACATTTTGAGTTGGTGAATTTCACTTCCCTGCAGAACTTTATAATAAGACATGATGCTTGGTAGCGTGAGTGTTCTCCATTTGTTCCTCCACTCCAAGATTGTCTTGGCTGCTCTTGGTCCTTCGCATTTCCATATACATTTTAGAATCAACTTGTAAATTTATGCAAACACATCCATATGCTGGAATATTGATTGGGATTGCATTGCATCTATTGGCTAATTTGGTGAGTTTTACATTTTTAAAAATTCTTGTTTATGAACATAGCATAGCTCTCCTTTTATTTAAGATTTTTGATTTATCCTAAAGGTGTTTTGTTTTCTATGTAGAGATACTGCATGCATTTTGGTAGATTGAGTCCTAAGGTATTTGATGTTTTTGATGTCTTTGAAAATGATATTTTAAGATTTTCATTTTTTTATATATTTACTGCTTTCAATTGAACTGTAGTGGATTTACAATTTTGTATTAGTATCAGGCATACAGCATAGTGATTCAGCTATGTCTACACGCATGTGTGCACACGCACAAACACACATAATTTATCCCTTCCCCCCTGTTTCCATTTGGTAACCATAAATTTGTTCTCTATGTCTATGGGTCCACTTGTATTTGTTAAATAATATAATTTGTATCTTTTTTTTTTAAGATTCCACATATAAGCAATATTTATCTATCTTTGGCTTACTTCATTTAAGATTTTTATTTTCTTATTGTCTCTTGCTGCTAAGTCACTTCAGTCATGTCCGACTCTGTGCAACCCCATAGACGGCAGCCCACCAGGCTCCCTGGTCCCTGGGATTCTCCAGGCAAGAACACTGGAGTGGGTTGCCATTTCCTTCTCTAATGCGTGAAAGTGAAAAGTGAAAGTGAAGTCACTCAGTCAGGTCCGACTCTTAGTGACCCCATGGACTGCAGCCTACCACGCTCCTCCATCCATGGGATTTTCCAGGCAAGAGTACTGGAATGGGGTGCCATTGCCTTCTCCTTATTGTCTCTTACTGGTAGATAAAAACATATTTTATATTGACTTTGAAAACAATGACCTTGCTAAATGCACTTATATATTTCTAAATTTATCTATATATATTTAAACATGTCCTACGATATAACCATGTTGGTGGAAGTGAAAGTTTTATTTCTTCCTTTTCATTTCCAAACATATGTGTACATATATGTAATTATTATATATATGTATATACAATGTGTATGTGTGTTTTGCCTTTAGTATTGGCTAGGACCTTCAGTACAATATTGAATAGGAATAGTTGGAGGGGGCATTTTTGTTTCATTCTGGATCAGAAAGAAATCTCTAGGTATTTTACCATTAAGCGTGTTTGCTATATATGTGGGCTTTTTGTTGTTGTTTTTTTGGTATATAACTTTTATCATGTTAACGAAGTCCCTTCTCTTGCATTAATAGTCTGCTAAGAGGTTTTTAAAAGAACTAATCTAAGGCTTCATTCTTGGTAAGTGCTGCTCCCTCTTCAGTTTGTTTTGCTCTGGTGGCATAGAACATTAAATACTTGGACTACAATTTTGGGTGTACAGAAAGACTGGTCCTCTTTACTAGGCCTTGAACTCTATTTTTTAATAACATTCTCAATGTTTTGAGACTATTGAAAACTGTACATACAGTTTCATTTAGCTGCAACTATCTTCTGGATGTCTTAGAATCATATTCTGTCACCAAGTAGAAATCACTGAAGGACATTTCTAGGGGAAATGCTGAAAAGAATTTTAGGTTTTTATTAACCTGGCATTTTGACTCCCTCAAATCTTAGATGCCGTGTGTGTGTGTGTGTGTGTGTGTGTGTGTGTGCATGCGTGCGTGCTCAGTCATGTCCAACTCTGCGGCCCACCAAGCTCCTCTATCCATGGGATTTCCCAAGTTAAGAAAACTGGAGTGGGTTGCCTTTTACTGCTCTGGGGATCTTCCCAACCTAGGGATAGAACCTGTGTCTCTTGTGTCTCCTGCATTGGCAGGTAGATTCTTTACTACTAGTGCTACCTAGGAAGCCTTCTTAGATGCCTTGGTTATTCTTGAATCCCTTCCAGAGTCTTCAGAATTCAGCTCCCCTGTTGCCTGGAGGTTTAGAAGTAAAGGCTACTGTTTTATTTGACTGCTAATTGTATGCTTTTACTATAAATATACCATTGTCTTATATACTGTGAATGGGATGATGAACTGTCCCATTCTCTAGAAAGAGAGTCCATCTGATGGGGTGTTAGAGACATAATAACATACATTATTACATTCAGATAGTGTTCCAATCAGAGATTAGAAGAGTCAGCCACTCCACTGAGAACCCATGTTGGGCACTTTATCAAAACATTTATATTTGTCTGCATGCTGGACAGGAATGGCTGCCTAACTTGATGATGCCAGGGGTTAGCAACACAAATACCCCAAGTTCTAATCTGAATTCTCACACAGCATATTTGCATTCATGAACAAACTGGCCTAGGAGAAGCACCTGTTGAGAGTTGGAAGGGACCTGTTAGATCACACTGTTTCGTATTCTCCCTGAAGTCCAGAGAGGGTGCCCAACTTCTACAGCTGGCAGGATGGAACAAGTCTAGGATCCAAGGTTCAGCCTTCCTAGGTCATATTGTCTTAATATTTTAGGTCTGGAGCACAGTGCTTTCACACGCACCAAAGGGGAAAAGCACGTTCATGTACGGATAAAGTTTCATTTCTTAGGCATATTGATTGATTCAGAGAATTGCAAATTTCACCACTTTAAAGCTGGTGCTGGACTGCAAAAGAAATCAAAGCAAAACATTTCCTCTTATGTAATTAAAAAGCCCAAAATCTAACCACTTTTTCAGATTCTGATATGGTAAGCACTGTCTCTCTCCAGTCCATTCTTTTTTCCAGTCACTATGATTGGTCTATATTAATAGATACATTTTGCATTTCAATGAACCACCAACTGGTACACACACATACTTTTAATTTATATGCAGAAACAATATAGTCTATTCCTTTCCTTTTATTCTATTTTATTCAAGAATATGTCAATCAGGATCAGCTACATCAGTCCAGGTTCAGAGCTACCACTTTGAAAAAACATTGATCTACATACTGGTCAGTTGCCCTTCCAAATCATCTTAATGTACAGTCAGAATCTTCTACTACATAAAGCTTTCTCTGATCTTCCCCCATCTCCCAGCAGTACTTGGGTACATGTTCCTCCACCCTGAGTGAACTCTTTCATACACTTTCCCATACAGCCTCTTCCTGTTATCCGTTTCCACATAGTTTTCAGTATTTGCCTTATGCCACCTTCTTTGAGACACCTTCCATACCTTCCAATCTGATTTTAATTTCTCTCCATGGTTTGCTTATTTTATCATCAGGGAATATTACTGATGGTCATTCACTGAGCACATAGCGTATGCCAGGAACTGTGTTACTGCAGAACTCTATGTTATAAATATTAACATAACCTCTCTGGATTAGACGGTAACTGTAGTTTGGAAAAGTGGCATAACTTACTTAGGTAATGTTGTTGGTGAACCGTAGATCAGTGGCTTGGACTCAGGCAAACTGATCCTAGGGTTCTTTTTGTAATAATTGATTTTTTATTTTTTATTTTTTTTTCCTCTAATTTTATTTTATTTTTAAACTTTACATAATTGTATTCGTTTTGCCAAATATCAAAATGAATCCGCCACAGGTATACATGTGTTCCCCATCCCGAACCCTCCTCCCTCCTCCCTCCCCATACCATCCCTCTGGGCCGTCCCAATTGGAGGAAAATTGCTTTTCAATGGTGTGTTGGCTTCTGCCATACAACAATGTGAATCAGCCATAATTATACATATATAATTGAGCCTTCAGCCTCCCTTCCCTCCCCCTAGTCCTAGAGTTCTTGATTTTATTTATTTTTTAATATAAGTTGAGCACTGAAGAATTGATGCTTTTGAACTGTGGTATTGGAGAAGACTCTTGAGAGTCCCTTGGACTTCAAGGAGATCAAACCAGTCAATCCTACAGGAAATCAGTCTTGAATATTCATTGGAAGGACTGATGCTGAAGCGGAAGCTCCAATGCTTTGGCCACCTGATGTGAAGAACTGACTCATTGGAAAAGACCCTGATGCTGGGAAAGATTGAGGGCAGGAGGAGAAGGGGACAACAGAGGATGAGGTGGTTGGATGGCATCACCTACTTGATGGACATGAGTTTGAGCAAGCTCCAGGGGTTTGCAATGGAGAGGGAAGCCTGGTGTGCTGCAGTCCATGGAGTCGCAAAGAGTCAGATACAACTGAGTAACTGAACTGAACTGAATATTTATTTTGCTCATTGTTTATTTATTTGGCTGCATTGGGTCTTAGTTGTGGCATCTGGGATCTTTGGTCTTCGTTGAGACATAGGGAATCTCTTAGGTGAGTCATGCAGACTCTTAGTCGCAGCATGTGGGATCTAGTTCCCTAACCAGGGGTCGAACCCAGGCCCCTTACATTGAGAGCAGGGAATCTTAGCCACTGGACCACCAGAGAAGTCCCTAGGGTTCTTGGTTTTAAACTTTAACTTTGCTTGAGGATTCAAAGGGACAAAAACAACATTTCATTCACTCAGTAATCCTACTCCAATCCCACAATTTAAGTTGATCTCTATGTGTATCTTAGACCCTGGTTAGATGACTCAGGATTTTTTTTTAAATGTATGAATTCCACACCCTTTCTGTACACTCCTTTAATATGCTGTTTACATGGATGTGGGATACATGGTCCAGGTGACATTAGAACCACATGATGTTGCCTTTTCCTCCTGGCTTGTGCCTTGGAGACATAGTGTAGGCTGCTCAGTGGACCTGTGGCTTATAAAGCAGGGCTGGTTCCATCCCTGGGTGTTCTCTTGGTATTTATCGCTGAAGCCTTTGAGTGCTGTAACTCAGCTCAGTCAAGGATTCCTCTAATGAGCTCATCACTGCAGCAATCTCAAGGGTTGCAGAGTCCTAAGATCTTGACTGTATCCTCCACTTAGCTCCAGGCTCACCTCGGTTGTCTGGTCAGCTCACCCTCATCACAGAGGGGGTGACTTGCTGCCACAATACTGTCCACTCTGTCAGGGGTCACACAGGAAATTCTGAGGCTCCCAAACCACATGGAAGTTAAGGGAGGCTCGGAGACCTAACAGAGGTCCTTTCTGCATGACTACTTCATCAATTTCTCAGTTTCTCTGTGTTACTTACTGCCTTATGAATTCTATCTTAGAAATCTTTGCCTACCCCAGGATTGAGAAGATAGTCTCTTTCTTTTTGTTGAAAAATCTATACTTTATATCTAAATCTATGATCCATTCCTTTCCACCTGCATCCTACTCAATCCACCAAATAATTTTTCAAGCTAGAAAGGCCAAGTTTCCTCCACCACACACCCTTATCCTCCCTACCCCAGGCATAGAGTAAACACTATGATCTTATCCACCAAGACACTCTCTAGATATGTTTACAAGAGAGAAACTTAGAAATTCCTTCTTTCTTGCCATAAAACCTAGTTCTCATCTACTCTTTTGCAGGCAACTCTCATGTCTGTTTTAGATAACCAAAATTATTTTTTTAACTGTATGGTTTTATCTCTACCTCTTGCAGTCTGCCTCTTGCTTAGGGAAAAGACAATGTACAGAAACATTTAAAAGGAAAAAAAAGTCATTCGTATGTTTGAAAAAGAACCATCTCCATTACGCAAAGCTTCAAGCGATTGTGTAATGAATGGATTCTTCAGAAATGAAGGTACCTGAAGGAATATATGAAAACCTACTGCACAGACCAGAGGCTTTGGTGGAAAATAAAAATAGCAGAGTGGACAAAAACACAAGGGGGACGTGCAGGCTACAGCTGCACTGAAAGGAGAAAAGGGAATCAGTGCCTGGGTGGATTGGGGTAAAAAAAGCAAAACAATTGTTTGATACTGGAATGGAGACATGACTGTGATTATCAGCTAGAGAAACCTAGGGACAGGTTATAAGAGGCCAGAAGACTTATTTCTTCTCAGAAATCAGTGTAAATGAAGTTCTCATAGTATTCCAACATTTCAAATATTGATCACATTAAATTTATACTTGTTTGTACCTCTAGAAGATACTGTAGTGGTATAATATAGTGCCATTTATATGGAAACAAGCTAAAATGAGTAATATATTGTCATGAATTATATAGGTTATTATTTTTACCATGTGTAAACTCAGTTTCCTTAATTTATTACAGAATTAATTCTGTTTGTATGTACTACACTTGTGAAATACACAGATCAATCAGAAGCTTATAACTCACTTCAAGAAGCTTACAGTTTAGTGAGTAGCCCTGTAACATAACTGGGCATAACAATACAATACTATGGGTGGAAACTTCCACAGGCTATTATAGCAGATTTCTAAAGGAGGGTGTGGCTGAGTTCAATATTAAATAACAAATGTGAGCTCATGGAGCTTCTCCATCCACTGAGGATGTACGGCCCTGCTTTTCTTAGTATCAGTCTGCACTTTGAATTCAGAAGAAGCTATTTGTATGGGGTTCATCATTGGTCAGAGGTAGGCTCCTTACAGCAGGGGAGCTAGGGGAAAGGCTGTTGAGAGAGGAACTTGTTTTGTTGGGGAAACAAAGAGAAAATACTGTGTTTGAAAGTGGATATTAGATAACTAAATTTTTTCACCAGAATGGGTCAAGACAGTTACTGGCAAGTATAATCATATGATAACTCTTTGGGACAGGAAATGTTATGTGATCTATCTATCAACTATCTCTCCTTCTATCTGTCATCTATCTGTCCATCTGTATGTCTGCACACACATAACAAGTGTCCCAAGTCTTTGGAAGATTTTGAATCAGTGAGAGAGTGATGATTATAATACAAGATGTTTTCCTCTGCCTGTCAATTATAATCAGATTGAGAATGAAATTTATTTCTGCTCTTCTAGAATCAAAACAACAGAATTTCCCTGTGGTTCAGAAGTATTAAAAAAAAAAAGAGAGAAAAGAATGTATTCCCCAACGCTTGCCTAGCAAGCACCATGCCAGTTAAGCACTGCTCTAGGGTCGCTGTGCAGCTCCCCAGTGGGCCAGATGGGAAACTTCTTAATTAGATTTCAATGATCCTTGTTTGCCAAGGTGCATTGTTCAAGGATATCTGGTGACTGGTTGGCTAAGCATTTGTTCCAATTTTTGCCTCTTCTCTGTAGTATTCTGCTGAGATGTGACTCTCTCTTGTAACTTTGCAGTTTCCTCTGACAATAGGTGAAATCTGTCTGCTCCTGTCATATGTGGAACCTGATGGATGTCGAGGGATGAGATCAAATTAATTCAACAGGTGGCAGAGACCCCTGGGGGAGAAACAGCCTGCTCCACCTGGTTATGCTAATATAGATTTCAGTGCATGGTTACCATTCTGCAGTTCAGGACTAATTGAATTTGCATATCCCCAATGTCTAAGAATTGATTTCCTAAATGAGGAAATCTGGGGCATAATGACCACGTGTCTATGCATCACTGTGCATTATTTCCAGATCCAGAGGAATCTGCAGAGAGTAAATTACTTAGTCCCCTTGGACAGATGGAATTTTCATGTTATCTTAGGAAAGCCGTGGGTATTTTTTCTCCTAATTGAATGGGATCATTCTGTGTTCCACACATAGGATCGGAAGTGCCTTGAAGGCTGCTGGGAGGGTAAATAATTAGCTACCCTACTGCCTGGAGAAATAGCTTAGAGGTTTTTAGAGACACAAATGGACTGAGATATTAGGCAAAATTCGTTTTTGTTAGACTCTAATTTATCTAATTTAATATAATTATTGAGAAAAGCAAAACGTGGACAGTTAAGAGCACGGAATCAAGAGCCTGGGCAAAGAGGTTCAACTTGAAAATTCTTCTAAAGAGATAATGACAATTAAGCCTAGATTTATTGCTTCCTCTTAACACTGCACTTATAGAATTTGCTGCATAATCTAACCCATTAGAACTTCAGTTGTGTCTTTAATATTCATAAAACTTTACATTTATCAGAATCAAAGCCCTGTGATAAAGGTAAATAATTGTGTAATATCATTGTACTTATCTAACTTTTCCAAATATGACTAAATCTGATTCTGAATCTATTTTTTTTTTTTTGAGTCCTTGTACACAAGCAGAAAATAACAAAACCAGAACTCTGAAGCCAGATAATTTTATGCTGTAGGAGACATACTAGAGGGGGATGGAAGTTTTTGAGGAATATCCATCACCAGCCTAGTTCTCCCTCAGGTCTGGGTCAGTGTACTCAAATAGTGATGTAAGGAAATGTTAGCAGGCATATCATGGGCTGCTGCAGGACCTTAGATCTATCCCATGTCTCTCGTGACTTTCATACTTGTTAGGGAAGTTGTGTTGTAAGCCTCTGTCATAGGAGCCATAAGCAGTAGGTTTGGAATGGGATTGGAGATGATAAGGGTTAAAGGAGAAGGATCATTTGATTAAGTCATAAATTAACAGAAAATGGCTCTGGAGACTCACTTACTAGAAAGTAGCTCAGGTTGGGTGGAGATCTAATGGAGTTCGGTAATTAATATTTCCATGGGGCTTCAGTTATATCAGCATTAGCACCAATCTTCTCGCTTATGAACCACACCAAAAAGACGTGTCAGAAGGGCCACACAGCTATGTCATTTGGCTGAGAGAGAGAGAGAGAGAGATTCAGTAGATCTTTGTGGCACTTTTTTTTTTCAAGGAGTTCAGACTGCCAGTTGAAAGCCAATCAAGTTGTCAAGCATAGGAACTACTGTAGAAGCTAGGATATTAGTATTAGGAAAGGTGGGAAGTGTAGAAACCCTGAATAAACACCCAGGGTCCCAGAACTCATTTTTCAAATGAGGAAATTAAAGATCTGGGAGTTTTTTAGCATCTTACAGAAGTCACATAAAGCTAAGTAATATTTAGAGGTTGAATCCAGCTCCATGAGATGTTAAAGCCTGACTATTTTCTTTGACTACCTTTACTGAAATCATGAGGGTACTCCAGACCACAGCTCTACCATTGTCACTGAGGGCTTTTAGAACTTGTGAGCCTCTTAAACTGACAGCAACCCACTTCCCAGCAAGCATGGAGTAGGCTATGTTCCTTTGAACACTCTTCCTCAGACCTAGATTTATCTAAAGGAGCATGTTTTCATCACTCAGCATCGATAACTACCATGTGTTAATTACTTCTTACTATATATGGCACCCCACTCCAGTACTTTTGCTAGAAAATCCCATGGATAGAGGAGCCTGGTAGGCTGCAGTCCATGGGGTTGCTAAGAGTCAGACACAACTGAGCAACTTCACTTTCACTTTTCACTTTCATGCATTGGAGAAGGAAATGGCAACCCACTCCAGTGTTCTTGCCTGGAGAATCCCAGGGACAGGGGAGCCTGGTGGGCTGCCGTCTATGGGGTCGCACAGAGTTGGACACGACTGAAGCGACTTAGCAGCAGCGGCATATATCTGCAAGTAGCAAAGTTGAGGCTTTCCTATTTAATACATGAAAAAATAGTGACCTGCCTAAAGTCTGCATAATGTTCTTTGTTAACAAGAGGGAGATATCAAGTTTTACACCAAATATTAACATTCTTTGTCCTCAAATTCTAGCAGAGTGCCTCACTGACTATTCTAACAGTAAAAATTATAATAGTTTTCACTTAAAGATGAGTAAACTAAGTCCCAGAGAGTATAGTAACTCACCTAATGGAATATTACTCATCCATAAAAGAATAAAATAATGTCATTTGCAGCACCATGGATGGCCCTAAAGATTGTCATCCTGAGTGAAGTCAAAGACATATTGTAGATATTGCTTACATGTGGAATAAAGAAAAAGAGTACAAATGAACTTACCTACAAAATGGATAGAGCTACAGAGGTAAAAAAACAAATTGATGGTTACCAGGGGGTAAGTCGGGGGGAGGGATAAGTTGGAAAGTTGGGATTGACATATACACACTGCTGCTGCTGCTATATATAAAATAGATAGCTAATAAGGACCTACTGTATAGCACAGAACTCTATTCAGTACTCTGTAGTGACCTCTATGGGAAAAGAATCTTAAAAAGAGTGGATATTTGTATACGTTTAGCTGATTCACTTTGCTGTATACTTGAAACTAACACAACATTGTAGATCAACTACGCTGTAATAAAAATTAAAAAAGAAAGAACTTGCCTAATGGTAAGAAGTCAATCAGCAATTGACATAGCATTCCAACCTAGACAGTTTGACTCCAAGGTCAGTGCTCTTAACTCTCACACTTCACTGCTTATGCTGATATTTGACTTGATGTTTAACAGATTTCAACTGCTCTCTCATTAGTTAGCACAATTTATCTTCCTAGTAATCATGGGAGTTAAATAGTATCATTATCCCCACTTAACTATGAGAATATAGAAGCTCTGGGAGGTTAAGTAACTTCAAGGTCAATCATCTGGTCTCAGCACAGTCTTCTTACTCTAAACTCCAGATTCTACCCATTAATTCATTAAGATGAGACTCTGTATGTCACTTGTTACCAATGGACCACGGTGCTCTATAAATCAGTCAGCTTTCTCTCAGAATTCCGGGGCAGTAGATTGCAAAAATATGCAGTTCATCTCATGACTTTGCAGCTCCTCCCATCAAAGCCTGAAATGTATTTTTTTTTTCCTCGTCTTTAGCCTGAACTACGTGACTTGCTTTGACCAACAGAACGCAGCAAAATGATGTTGTAACCTAGGTCTCAAGAGGCTTTGCATTCTTGTAATGGCTCTCAGAACTCTTTCAAGTTGCCATGTGAGCAAGTCTGAGATAGTCTTCTGAAAGACTCCCAAGTCGTCCTGCAGAAGGCGTCCTAGGGTAGTTGGTAAGCAGCCATTCTGACAGCAGGTTGCAGGTACGTGACAGCCCAGCCAAGACCAGAGGAACCATCAGGATAGACCCAACCCAAATTGCTGATCTGCAGAAGTATGAGCTAAGAAAAGCTTCAATTTTTAAACCACTAAGTTTGGGGATGGTTTACTGTGCATCAAAAGCTAAGTGACTCACCAGGGTGCTGAATATTGTCACTTGACTGTTTAGGCATCTATGTTTTTGATCCCTCTCTCCTCCTTCACTGTGATTACTGAAGAACTTCTGTTATTTCAGAGGTATCCAGTAAAATTGGATTCTACTTCAAATGTGTTCAAAGTATCTCGTTGAAAATAATTCTGGAGCAGGGGACTATCCAAGTTTTGAGTCTCTCTCTTCTTTAAACTGAAAATTCTGCTCTGCCAAAGTTTAGGTAGAGTCCACTTTCCCTATTTCGATTTGCCAATCATGTCACATTGCAGTAACAAAGGGCTTCTTTGAAGGCAGAAAGGTCGTGGAGGAAGGAAAGAGTGCACTGACTGTCATGGAAGAATGTGACTGGAAGTGATATTATGTGATTATTGCCTGCTCACTTCAGTGCTGTTTGCTAACCAAAATGGACAGAAAGGTGACAGATAAACAGTGTAACTCCAGGTTTGATAAATTATATTCTAGTTGTATTAGGTCATTGGCATTCTGATTGTACTAAAATAATTCAGATTGAAGGACTTCCCTGGCGGTACAGTGGTTAAGACTGCACACTTCCAATGCAGGGGACGTGAATTCACTCCCTGGTCTGAGAAGTAAGGCCCCACATGCTAAATGGCAAAAAAAAAAAAAAAAAAGATAATTTAGATGTATATGCAACCAAATCACAGTGAGAAGGTTATGTTATAAAAGCCTTCACACTGCATTTTTTTCATTTTGTTTCTCTAAAAGTGAAGAGTAAGATCAATGAACACAAGTGATTATATCCTTGACTTAATAATTCTTCTGGCTTGGGTAAGAACATTCACAAATGAAGGCAAATTTCCTCTGAGGTTATTTGAAAAAAATGGGAATATCTGATTTGGCTTTATTTATTATTTAGAGACTCAGCTTTTTTTTTATTCATGCATTTATTAAATAAATATTTACTGAGTACTTCCACTCTCCACTAAGTACTGTGAAAACAGGTAAGATATAGTACCTATAGAAAATTACTTATAGAACATTATAGGATACATTCATTATTAAATATGGTAATTACAACAAGAAAGAACCAAATAGAATATTATTTGAGGAAGAGATTAATTTGGCTTGCAGAAAACAGAAATAAATACAAAGATAAAATAATACTAGATATAACATTTTGAATTGACATTTCTTTTTGAAATCTATGATTCATAGACTTGTTTTTTCTGGCTTTGTGGAAAAAAAAATCACCATATGTTTATCTTCAGTACAGAATATATACCATTTCCTCTGGAGCACTGCCCTGAAATTGCAAGGGGTCATTTTCCAGCTGGTGTTGCAACTGACTTTTCAGTAGGCTGTATTCTCTGAGACAAGCTTTTTCTGGATGATAGGGTGAATGCAATTAAGTCCAATCCCACAGGCGGTTTTCCATTCACTTTGTTATGTTTTGGATTGGAAGCATCATTGTGTTTGTGATTGGAAGCACACATGTTAATGTTCTAACCCTTTTAAATGATGCTGACAGAAGCGTGTTTAGCAGGTAAAGAAAGCTTGAGTCCAATGTAAGTGTTGTTGAGAATGAGGATAAATCACTGGCTCTTCTATAATTGATGGGATCCAATGTAATCACCTTGCCACCAGGAGACTGGTTGATCTCAGAGTGTGGTACCATGCCTGGGACTCCTAGTGGTCACTGCTGTGGATGAGTTGAGAGTGAATTTTGGTGTACAGATAAGCACCCTCTCCTTTTTTTTTTTTTTAAAAGCTTATGTATAGACATCATCTCTGTTACTATGGTCACATTTTTAGACCCACACTGGGGATCTTGGGCCAATTGACAGAAACTGGTCAGTTGAAAGAGAATGAACTTGTGCACAGAGTGAGGGAAGGAGAGGATGGGATGAATTGAGAGGGTAGCATAACAGATACACACTGCCATGTATAAACACCTAGCTAGCAGGAAGCTACTGTATAGCACAGGGAGCTCAGCTTGATGCTCTCTGATGACCTGAAGGGGTGAGCTGGGGGGTGGGAGGGAGGCTCACGAGGGAGGGACGTGTGTATACATATGGTTGATTCATGTTGTCGTAGCAGACAGCAGAAACTAACACAACATTGTAAAGCAATTATATTCCAATAAAATAGATATTCGAAAAATAAATTATTTTACATACACACGCACACATGACTCAGAATAGGTGTTCCTGTTAATTAAGGGCCTCTTCTGCAGTGAGGTCTTGAGGCCCATTTACAAGTGGTCCATTAATCTATATCACTCCCAAATTGCCTTACCAGCAGTCTTCCAGGCTTTTTATTTCCAAGGGATGGGTGGACCCTGTGTTTACAGATCTGTGTGGGTCATTACTTTTGCATGAAAGAAAAGTGAAAGTGAAGTCATTCAGTCGTGTCCGACTCTTTGTGACCACCTGGACTGTAGCCTACCAGGCTCCTCTGTCCATGGGATTCTCCAGGCAAGAATATTGGAGTGGGTTGTCGTTTCCTTCTCCAGGGGATCTTCCCAACCCAGGGATTGAACCCAGCTCTCCTGAATTGTAGGCAGATGCTTTACCATCTGAGCCACCAGGGAAGGCCTGGTGTTACTTCTGCAAACCTCCTTGCATTGTAACCCTTACATTGCTGCCTCCTAGGGATAATTCTCTTTCCTGAACTCTTTCGCATCCAGTCCACTGCTGAGTGTGGTTATCATGCCACAGCTGTCCACATTCTCTTCTGGTGAAACTTACCATAAATCTTAAGTGTTTAATAGTTACAGACAAGATTCTCAGTCTCAGCATTATTGTTTACTCTAGGTTGGCTCATTCTTTCTTGTGGGTGAGATGTTTCTGTGTGTTTTAGGATGTCTAGCAGCATCCCTGCGTTCTACTTGCTAGATGCCCACAGCACACCTTCCCCCGAGTCGTGACAACCAAAAGTGTAGCTGAACATTACCAAGTGTTCCTGTGGGAGGACAAGATTACCCCCAGTTAAAAATGACTAAGGTAGGGTGACAATGCAAAAAAAATCATTTGACTAGAACGGTCCCGTTTCAGGCCTGTTGCCCTGGCCTGTTTTTTAGCTCAAATGTGTCCCTGTTTATATGATAAATTATAGTTGCTCTAGTCATAAGAGACTCCCCATGAGATCAAACGTGTGGGTTGATGGAGGGGTGGTTGTGTGCCTAGAGAAGTCATGCTGCGGATGTGAGACATCTGCTCATGGGACTTTCTCATGCTTCAGGAACTGCATGGGTCCAGTCCTGCACACACCGTCTCCATCTAATGAAGGTGTGTGAGTCTGACTTCACACCCCAGAGACTGTAGATAAGGCACAGTCCAGGACATCTACCTGTTTGCACAGGCACACAAATTAAGTGTCAACCAGAGCATAATCTCAGGTAAGAGTATTTTTCCAGGTAATACTTTGTAAAGAACATAGGGGATTTTTATTCATAAAATCCCAAGAACTGTGCTTTTCCCATCAGGATTGTCATAGACCCCAGAGAGCATCCCTGTCTACCATGAATTCAAGGTGGCCTGGGTTCAGCTGAGCTGTGAGCCAAGTGGCAGGGCTGCTCGCATTGCAACTTGGATCAGCTGGAAGCTTCCTCTTGCTCTTGCACTTACTCAGCACTGAATGTTTTTAATAACCTGGCAAATAGATTGGAAAAACACAACTAAATATGGTATATGTTGCCTATAAAACCCACAAGTCCACTTTGCCTTAGTGATGATAGGGAATGCAAGATTCAGGACCTTTTCTCCTAAGAAAGAATATCCTGGCTTGCCCCAAATCACTGCACCCCCAGAAATTAAAAGCATTCTGTGTTTGTAAGGAGTGTGTCTTCTCAGAACTATTGTGCAAGTGTTTCCAAGGCATTTGCTGTAGTTGCTATTTTTATCTTCCTAGTCTCATTCACGTGATGAACCAGCATGATGTTTCCTGGGATGGTACAAAGATCATGGTCCCTGAAAGTGCAGTTGTAAGACAGACACAGAATATCGAAATGATTTTAAGTCTGAAGGGTAAAGTTGTTTGGCTCTTCCTGCTAGATAAAAGCAATGGATCCTGGTGTCTCTTCTTTTGGGGGTAAGACCAAATAATTGATTAGATTAATAGTAGCATGCTGTTTACTATAGAATGTTTCTTCCCGTAAACAGACCATATCTAGCAAACCAGTCGTAAGATGAGTCTCATCTACTTAAACATGAGACTATTGTTTGTTACCCTTAAGGACTCATCTGTCTTTTGTATCAACCAAACTGGTGAGTCAGATGACTCCATGAGAAGAATCAACCCTCTAAAATCTCATTGGTGGCACATACTTCTGAGGTCTCCCCATGGATGTCATTATATTTGGGTTTAGTGTTTTCATATGGAAATGGAGTTCTAGAAACTTTCATTCAACTTCCTACCAAAATAAACCTTCCTCCATAGGTCAGATTACAACTGTGATTATGCCAGTTGCTGACGATAACTAGTCTAAAATATACTTGGGAACCAAGGAAATACACATGACGGAGATGAAGACCCAGCTGGGACTACTTTGCTGCTGCTCTTGCTGCTGCTAAGTCGTTTCGGTCATGTCTGACTCTGTGTGACCCCATAGATGGCAGCCCACCAGGCTCCCCCGTCCCTGGGATTCTCCAGGCAAGAACACTGGAGTGGGTTGCCATTTCCTTCTCCAATGCATGAAAGTGAAACGTGAAAGTTAAGTTGCTTAGTCGTGTCCGACTCTTAGCAACCCATGGACTGCAGCCTACCAGGCTCCTCCATCCATGGGATTTTCCAGGGAAGAGTACTGGAGTGGGGTGCCATCACCTTCGCTGGGGAATACTTTGAGGTACACTCAAGTCACAGTCTATTTAATACTTGACCTCTGTAAAGCTCTCATTAGTTCCTATGAATCACGATGACACTCTGGGTCCCTAGGGATAAGTTTGATTTAAATCGAACTTCCCACAACCTCCTCATCTGGGTGAAACTCTTTACTCAATGTCCACTTAGTGTGGCTAATGATTATAAGACCCTTTGAGGAAGGCAAGGAGGAAGATTCAAGGTAACTACCTATTGTGTTATTACAGAATCCTCCCTCCTGGATATCTAGCCTTCTCTTAGAGGTCTGAATCTGGCAAGTAACTCGAGTGTAAAGGGGTTCTGTGTTGGTGGCTCAGGTATTGCTTCTGATGGACACAGAATATTGGAGATTATGAATCTCAAGCAGAAGGTCAGCGGGCTGCCTGCCTATCCTTTCCTGCCACACAGAATACCATTATCAATCCACAATAGCCATATATTCCTGTGGTTCAGACCACTGACATCATCGTTTTACCACATTGCTGTTTATTTTAGCCATGGACACCTTTCCCCTCAGGCAGTTACGCCTTCCGAAACAGTTATACCATCCAAGCAGCCTCCAGCCCGACTGAAAGTCAAGTGGTCAATTTCAAAATCAGCGTCTCCTACCAGCAACGTTAAGAATATATGATAGCAATGCTGGTTTTCTCTCCTCCCATTTCTTGAATACTCGATGAGGGGAGTTCCTTCTGGTCCTTTTTATTGGATTTTGTAGGATACATTTAGGAGTGAGTGAACAGTTTGTATAAAATAAAACGACTCCCTCGTCTCTGTCTCCCAAAGCCTTTTTGATCACTAAGTGTTAATTTTGTTAAAGCTGTATCCATAAACTTTTTAATATCCACATAGTATAAAATGCTTATGACAAAAATTAGCCATTCTTTTTCTCACCCTCCCTACCTTTTATTCCTTCTCTTTTCAGGCTGGAGAAGCAGGGCTGGGAAGTCATGGAGGCAGAGACCTACACCCATCCCCCTGCAGGAATCACTGCTTAGCAAGTTATGCTCGGCCATTCACCCCTGGAGCCACGTCACCACAGCTGAAAATGTCACTGGAGCGGTGGCCACAGACGATGCACCATTGAGCTCTGCTGAAAAGGGTAATTGCTGCTTTGCTATTTGACTTTGAACTACATATGGAAGTCTAGGCGACTCATCTCCAACTGACCCTGTGCTTTTTACATCCTACCCTAGAGATTCAGGTTCACAAGTGAGAACTGTGGACAGACCAGGGTTAAGAAACGTGTCTATATTTCCTATGCTAGGCGTTGGTGAAGGGAATGTCTCTTTTCTGGAACTTTTGGATGGAAGGACCCTGCCTTCAACTTATGTTGACATTTACCAGCTGGGAAGCAATGATGTATGTGTGCATGAGTGCTAAGTTCCTTCAGTCGTATCTGACTCTGTGCGACCCTACAGACTGCTGCCCACGAGGCTCCTCTGCCCGTGGGATTCTCCAGGCAAAAATACTGAAGTGGAGTATTTCCTTCTCCAGGGGATCTTCCTGACCCAGGGATTGAACCCGAGTCTCTGACATCTACCTGCACTGGCAGGTGGGTTCTTTACCACTATCGCCACCTGAGAAGGCCCATGATGCTGTATATTCACAGTAAAAGGATAACTACGTTCCTCTTCTTTTCCCCCCAGTTTTCCCTCTGGCTGGGTGGAAATGTGAACAATAATTAACGAGACTTCGTGGCTATTAACCCCTCTTCCTCATGCTGATGAATTTGTATGAACCCTGAGAAGATGTGGAGTCCATCCCTCCAATCCAGACAGTGCTGCAATCTTAGACTGAGAAGGGTGGGTTTCAGCTGGTATTTGGCAACAATTACATATTTCTTGCCTGGAAGAATTTGATAGTGACTCCAAACTTTCACCTCCAGAGGAAATGGTTTCCTTTTAGTCATACACACCCTCGGGAGAAAGATGACTGGCCAGGGCAGGTCTGGATCCATGGCCCTGAACCTCCCACATAGGGTTTGGAAACAGTATTGGCCATAAATCATCTTGCTCTCACCAAATAATCTAGATACCCTGCTTGTAGCTAAACCCAGAAAGGCAAGAGGCGTCTGAATTGGCTTCAGCTTCTGGCTTCTCATATGCTCACCACAGAGGCATATAAAAACACAGAAAGAGCCTTAGAGAGTCTAAGGGCTGTTTGGCTTTAAACATCTTTTATTTTCTAATTGCATTAGAGTAAAAACAGTAGTTAAAATATACCCTTGGCTGTTGTCATGAAAATCACAATAACAAATTAGCCTAAAATAGCCAGTTTTCTGTGGTTTCCAAGGATACTACCACAGTTAGAATTGTTGCCTGCCAATCAATTTGTGTCTAATTTTGGGGGGACTTTAAAACAAAGCCATGGAAAGGGAAGAGCTAGAGGAAAAGTTGTTCCTGCTACATACGTGTTAGAAGAGAAGGGGGAAGGTTTCTAAAGCAGATTGTGTTGATTCTTTTCAGATGAGTTTAAGGAAAATGGCTAAACCAACTCTGGTCCCACGGAAGTGGCTTACTTGAAAGCAAAAGCTCACAGGTGCTGTTTTAAATAGTCAAAGTGGCTAAGTCCTCTAACTAACAGGACTGTAAAATCTGGCTCCTACTTTGCTTCAGTTCAGCTTTCATTTATTGGGTGCTCTGCCAACAATCTCTTATTAACTCTTACTAACTTATAGCTACCCGAGGAGGATGTTATGTTAAACCCTTGTTATTTAGCCCCTAAACATCCATGGAACAACAGACTGGTTCCAAATCGGAAAAGGGGCACGTCAAGGCTGTATATTGTCACCCTGCTTATTTAACTTCTATGCAGAGTACATCATGAGAAATGCTGGGCTGGAGAAAGCACAAGCTGGAATCAAGATTGCTGGGAGAAATATCAATAACCTCAGATATGCAGATGACACCACCCTTATGGCAGAAAGTGAAGAGGAACTAAAAAGCCTCTTGATGAAAGTGAAAGAGGAGAGTGAAAAAGTTGGCTTAAAGCTCAACATTCAGAAAACGAAGATCATGGCATCTGGTTCCATCACTTCATGGCAAATAGATGGGGAAACAGTGTCAGACTTTATTTTTTTGGGCTCCAAAATCACTGCAGATGGTGATTGCAGCCATGAAATTAAAAGGCGCTTACTCCTTGGAAGGAAAGTTATGACCAACCTAGACAGCATATTAAAAAGCAGAGACATTACTTTGCCAAAAAGGTCCATCTAGTCAAGGCTATGGTTTTTCCAGTGGTCATGTATGGATGTGAGAGTTGGACTGTGAAGAAAGCTGAGCGCCAAAGAATCGATGCTTGTGAACTGTGGTGTTGGAGAAGACTCTTGAGAGTCCCTTGGACTGCAAGGGGATCCAACCAGTCTATCCTAAAGGAGATCAGTCCTGGGTGTTCGTTGGAAGGACTGATGCTGGGGCTGAAATTCCAATACTTTGGCCACCTGATGTGAAGAGTTGACTCATTGGAAAAGACCCTGATGCTGGGAGGGATTGGGGGCAGGAGGAGAAGGGGATGACAGAGGATGAGATGGCTGGATGGCATCACCAACTCAATGGACATGAGTTTGAGTCAACTCTGGGAGTTGGTGATGGACAGGGAGGCCTGGCGTGCTGTGATTCATGGGGTCGCAAAGAGTCAGACACGACTGAGCAACTGAACTGAACTGAAACGTCCATTCCACCCTTTTGGGGGCACTTACTTCCTTTTAGCAAATTACCTTTTCCCCATTTTATACTATCCAGTTAGACAGTAAATTAAGATGCCATAGCCATGTTAGCACTGTGAACCCAAGCAGGCCACTCACAGTTAACCCTGGGTAGATCAATCTTCAGCTGAGCTTTGCAATTACTGAAAATTGTCAGTATTTGTTTCGTAGCAGTTCTCACTGAGGCTGTCCTGTTCCTGCTAACTTGCCCACAACATCATCTTGTTTCCTGTGCTTCTTTATTCATTCTGTAAAGTATAAATATCCTTCTAACAAGCGTGCATTTCTGCTTACATTAGCCAGAACCCAAAAGTAATGCCAAATGTTATTATTCTCATTTTAATTTGAGAAAACTGATACTCAATTAAATTAAATCCTTTGTCCAAGGCTAGTCAGGTGATGATGGAGTCTGAATTCAAACTCATATGTACTTCTCTCTCCTACCCCCTGCCCCCACCATCTATTTCCTCTTATGTGAATTAATAACTTATTTTCCCTGGCTCTTTCTCAAGTCAAGGACTTTCTTTTTCAACAGTGAAATCAAGGGTGATTCTTTTTGGGAGAAAATTTTCATTGTTCACACTTTCTCTTTCTTGATATGTTGCATCTTTACGTGTATTTGATGATTTTTCTCTGCCCGTTCTTTTCATCTGTGTAAGGGGGAGTGACAATGATTATCTGAAGCACTGGGATCTCACATAGTTTCTTTCAAGCTCTGGGAGGATATCTCTTCCCTTCCTTTTTCTTCCCTTCTCATTTCTTTCTTTCTTCCAGAGTCCTTGGCCTTGAGCATCAGAATAGAAGAAGAAATAAGAATGTTTAAAGTGGAGAATATTGAAAAGAGCATGGGCTTAAGAATCAGGCAGCCTGGGTTTACATTTTTAGCCCATGAATGTCTAGCATATTATTGGGGAAATCACTGCATAGTTAGGAGCTGTTTAAATCCATTGTAACGTTCTGTTGCCAACTTAGAGATCCAGGATGATGGCTATGTTTGGAGGGAGGTGTCTCAGTGGTCTAACTGCTGCATCTGGTCTGCCTTGATAGCACCAAGCTCTTTGGAGTGTCACTGCCTTTCCAAAGGCCCTCTGTTACTTGGAAGAAGCCAGATTCAAAGCATAGCCTCTTCCCTGCACAGGTAGATCTGCTGAGGTGGGTTTCAAGCATAGGCTGTGAATATTATTACTCTCAAGTTTTTGTGCCAGGTGAATCTTGGTGACTAAGCTAGAGGCTCCAGGAACTGAGGTTTGCCCCTCAGCCACTTGCCCCTTGGTTTCTGGAATACCAAACCCAGAGTGTTGGCTAGGCCTCCTTCAGGTCCCTTCCTGTCACCCCCCGTGTGTGTGTGTGTGTGTGTGTGTGTTTTTCACTGTTCTGCTCCATACTGGGTTACTGGCAGCTGGTAGGGATATTATCGTATCTTATGCTTTTCTTCCCGAAGTTCATTTAAGCTTCGGGTGAGTGGCTAACACCCTTCACTAGTTCTGTAGTCATGTACCATTAGATTGAATTTATTTCACTGAGGTTTTGGGAGCTGTGAGCTATAGATTTGGATTGAGGTCACTTGCACAGATGATATACCTCTTAATCCAGAGTTATTTTGTTTTATTGAGCTTACTTCTGGAATTAGAGAAATGAAAACAATTACATGCATGTGAAAAAGCCTAAGACGTTCCTTAGCTCAATTAATCCTAATTTTCCTTCCTTACCACCCCACATTGTCCTCATCCAGAACGTAAGCATCAGGATAGAAGGAAAAATGCAAATACTTAAAATACACAGTATTTGAAGAGAGCATGACTGTGGGTGCCAAGCAGAGAGAGGTTTAAAGTCTAGCTCCACTTATTTCTAGCTTATTTTAGGCGAAATTACTTCCCTTTTATGAACAGCAGTATTCTACTTTATTCTACTCTAAATTGTGACAACACATACCTTTTGGTGTTGTTTTGAGCCATAAATAATATTTATTATTGTACGTTGCACAGAGTAAGCAACTCTGTGCAACTCTATGTAAGTCAACAGTAGATATGTAAGTCAAGCCAAAATTTGCCAGAAACCTACCCCTCCTTTGGGCTTCCCAGGTCATGCTAGTGGTAAAGAGCCCACCTGCCAATGCAGGAGATATAAGGGACACAGGTTCAATCCCTGGGTTGGGAAGATCCCCTGGAGAAGGGCCTGGCAACCTGCTCCAGTATTCTTGCCTGAAGAATCCCACAGACAGAGGAACCACGGGCTGCAGTTCATGGGGTCACAAAGAGTCAGACACAACTGAAGCAACTTGGCACGCACGCATGCTCATGGCTCTAGGGCATGCAGCCTTAAGGGGTCGCAGTTCATGGCCTCTAGAGCGTGGGCTCAGTAGCTGTGGCACACAGCTGCCCCACACCATGTGGGATCTTCTCAGACCAGGGATTTTAACTCGTGTCCCCTGCATTGACAGGTAGATTCTTAACCACTGGACCACCGGGAAGTATTTAAGAATCTTTATCCTTACTCTTCCCTCTGAATATGTACCAACTGCCTTACTTCTATAAGGACCTCTGTGATCACACTGGGCGCACCCAGAAAATTCAGGATGATCTTCTCATCTCAGCATCTTCATCTGCAATGTCTTTGAAATGTAATGTAATCTGTTCACAAAGTCCCAGGATTAGGACATAGACGTCTTCCAGGGGTGGTATTATTTAGACTTCCACAGTGTGTTACCTTGTAGCAGTTTAATCCTTCTCTTGATAACGTTAATGTGTTTTTGCCCCGGACTTACCTCCTTTAATATTAAGATCAAGCCCCAAGCTTTCTTGTTTTGGTTTGCAGTCGTCCTGCCTTGTCTACTTTTTGATTTTTAGACTGTCTGATCATTTGGTGTTGGTGTCTTTTACATATCACACAGAGAATTGTGACTTATTCTGTAACTCTACCTAAAAATTTATTTTCTTTAAGAGCCCATTACATCATTGTCAATATTGTCTATTTTCTTTCTTGTTTTCTGTAATTGAGAAGTGTCTATTTGCATTTTATTTTGCAGGCCTTTGGCTTATTCTTAATTCTCTATGCAGATAAATACATTTAGTGTTCACCATTGGTCATCTAACTAAAGATTTTCTTATCATTTAACTCCACATTCCTCAAAGTAGCATGTAGGTACAATATTTCCTGAGACTTTGCAAAGCCAAATTGCCTGTAGCTATTACTACTTGGCAGAATATAAAGCTCTTGGCTCACACACTCTCTTTTCTTTAGTTGGAAGGTGTTGT
Source organism: Bos mutus (assembly GCF_027580195.1). Taxonomy (NCBI): domain Eukaryota; kingdom Metazoa; phylum Chordata; class Mammalia; order Artiodactyla; family Bovidae; genus Bos; species Bos mutus. The sequence goes on from NC_091638.1 coordinate 9,045,795, forward strand.
CCTAGTATCTCTCTAATATCTGATGGTTAGCTCAATTTTATTTCTTTCAGGATAATGTGATCTTTGTATCTCTGTGGTTTTTCTTTATCTTTCAGGTTTAATACATTTGAATTATTTTTGTGTTGAATTCTGAGGCATCATTTTTCTTTAGACTACAGCATACTTTTACTATATATAGATTAGAAACCCCCTTTATTTTAGGAAAATTTTTTAGTTTAAATATTGGCTCTGTACCTTTGTTCTGACTTTGGTCCTTCAGGAATCTCAAGTCTCTGTGTTGCCTGCTTTGTATATTACTCTTCTGTCTCTTTAGCATTCTCCTCTTTCTTCAATTGGTTTCTTCTCTGTTACTGTCTCTGTTTTCCTTGTCTTTTTTTTGCAAGTGTATTTCTTTTTTTTTCTATTTTTTTATTTATTGAAATACAGTTGCTTTACAATATTGTGTTAGTTTCTGCTGTACAATGAAGTGAATCAACCATGTTTATAAATGTATCCACTCCATCTTGGATTTCCCACACACTGCCCTGCCTCACCTCTCAGTCATCACGGAGCACAGAGCTGAGCTCCCTATGTTGTGGGACACCTTCCCACTAGCTACCTGTTTCACACATGGTAGTGTCTGCATCTTAAACCTAATCTCCCAATTCATCCCCACTCCTCCACCACTGTGTCTACACGTCCATTCTCTACATCTGCGTCTCTAGTCTACCTTGTGAATAGGTTCATCTGTACCGTTTTTGTAGATTCCACATATATGTGTTAATATGTACTGTTTTTCTCTGACTTACTTCACTCTGTATGACAGACTCTAGGTCCAACCAAGTCTCTACAAATGACCCAGTTTCGTTCCTTTTATGGGTGAGTAAAATTCCATTGTATACATATATATACACCACATCGTCTTTATCCATTCGTCTGTCAATGGACAGTTAGGTTGTTTCCATGGCCTAACTATTGTAAATAGCGCTGCAATGAACACTGGGGTACATGTGTCTTTTTAAATTATGTGGTTTTGGGGGAAGCTTTCTTTTGTCCTTTGTTTTCTTTTAAATGTGGTTGTCATTCTTTTTTTTTTAATTTAAATTTATTTATTTTAATTAGAGGCTAATTACTTTACAATATTGTATTGGTTTTGCCATACATCAATTTCTATTATTTTTTGTTTCCATTTCTCTTTTAAATTATTATCAGCTTCCACTTTACCTCCTACTTTTGACTGGCCATCATCTCTTTTTACATGGTTATTATTTTCCAAAATTTTTATATTTCTGTTTTGTGGTCTCCTCATAGCTGAAATTCTTGAGAAAGTCAATTGTTGCTATTGTTGTTTTTCATGTTAAAATGTTGAGTTACACGTTTTCTCTACTATATAGTGAGAGTTCTCTAAAGAGATGTTTTCATGGTCATTTTTAGGTGGTTCTCTTATGGTATCTTTAGATGTGTTATACCTTAAAAAAATTTATATAGAATTATTAAATGTGTTGAATTTTCCTTACCTAGCTGTTATATTCAGGGAAGGCAATGGCACCCCACTCCAGTACTCTTGCCTGGAAAATCCCATGGTTGGAGGAGCCTGGTAGGCTGCAGTCCATGGGATCGCTGGAAGTCGGACACAACTGAGCGACTTCACTTTCACGTTTCACTTTCATGCATTGGAGAAGGAAATGGCAACCCACTCCAGTGTTCTTGCCTGGAGAATCCCAGGGACAGGGGAGCTGTGGGCTGCCATCTATGGGGTCACACAGAGTTGGACACGACTGAAGAGACTTAGCAGCAGCAGCAGCTGTTATATTAGAGAAGCTTACCTAAGTGGTTTCTTAATCAAAATTGCCTTTTTTTTTTTTTCTTTTCTTTTCTGTATGGCACCTTCTGCCTTAGATACTGTTTTGAGACGGCGTCTACCACCTTTCTTGAATTTTCTAAATTCCTTTTACCAGCGGCTATTTCCAAGGAAGACTCCCATTGCCTTCCAGAGTTTCCTTCTCTCTTTTAGAAGGTGGTTATTGCTGAGAACTGGCACCTCTGGGCCTCCTGGAAACTTACTGTGTCATATCTCTTCCCAGATGCTCATGCTTTGTTCATTCACAGCCCAGTTCACGGCAGTTCTGAGTTAGGGTTTGTCCTCTCTTTCAGTAGTTAAATGCTACCGAGTGATGTGTGGAACCTTCCAGGACCAGGGCCCTACCTGTTATCCCTGTCCACTTGTGATCTAACTCTGTGGCTTCTTGTGCTGTTTCTCTTGAATTCAAGACCTTTTGAACTACTGGTCACCTAACCTGGAGGTTACAGAATTGCTCTGCCTCTTAACTGTTCCATCAATGTATTTTGGAGGAAAAATAGGAAATTGAAAATTAAGCTTCCACCACACTAAATTCTAAATGTATGTTCTCCAGATAATGCCTTGAACTTTCATTAGAGTCAATCCATTTGCTCAATATTAAAGTTCTTTTTATGAAAGTCTGTAATGTTTAAGGGAAACATTACTTGACCTCAGAGACAAACCATAAGATCTTGATGGCTTAACACAGTAGAAACTGATTTCTTGCTCCTGTGAAGTTCACTGGCACGAGGGCATGCCACAGCAGGGAAGCTTAGAGTCAGTCATCCAGGGGCTGACTAGATAGAGCCTTTGCCATATTGAACACCTAGATTCCAAGATCATCCCAGGTCTTGGTGTTTAGTTGGAAGATGGAATAGAGATAAAAGCTGGAGGTTCTTGTAGGAGATTTTCGTGGGCAAGGTATGAAAGTGCATATATGGCTTCTACTTTTTCCCAGTGGCCACATTCAAGCATAGAGCCACATCTAACTGAAAATGAGATTGAGAAATGGAATACTGTCCTCTCCCCAAGAAGAAAAGGATTTAAATCTGGTAAGGAGCTAACTTAACTTTGCCATAAAGTACCTGTCTCTTTCCCCAGTTTACAAGCTTTGTCAAGACAGGGCTAGAGTTTTGCTCACGACTGTCTTCCACTTGTGTGCGTGTGTGCTCAGCTGATTTACGTGTGTCTACTCTGCGACCCCGTGGACTACAGCCTGCCAGACTCCTCTGTCCGTGGGGTTGTCCAGGCAAGCATACTGGAGTGGGTTGCCATGGCCTCCTCCAGGGGATCTTCCCAACCCGGGGATCAAACCTGAGTCTCCTGTGCCTCCTGCATTGCAGGAGGATTCTTTACCACTCAGCCACCGGGGAAGCCTAGTCCTCCATTTAGCCTAGCTTAAATAACAGAGGTGCAATGAACATTTGTGCAATTAAATGGAATGGAATTTGCATCCTGCAACGTTATCTGAATTATTTAAGAATTCTCTAATGTTGATCATAGGCAATTCATGGGTATGATCATAGCCAATTCATGGGTATGATACCTGGGACTTGCAATGGAAAGGGTGAAAATAAATCCAGAAAGAGATGACATATTGATAAAGTGAAGCTGGTATGGAACAAATCCTTCCTTAATCTCTAAAAACTGTTTCAAAATCCTGTTTTATTTTAATCTATCATGTAAAGGGACATATATGCTGAGTTAGATTAGATCAGATTGTAGTCTGTCATCTGACATGATCTTGGGCACCATCATGGAGGGAAAATTCATGGTGACATTAGAATCGCGACTAGATTTATGCTTGGAAGAAGTTTTGGAGAGATAAAGCAGTGTGTGTGTGTGTTTAACATTAAAGGAACTTCTTGTCAACATCTCTAATATTTACAATTCTTTTTTGTTTTTGTGACATTATCATCTAAAATGGTGTGGCATGTCACAGAGTGTGTCATTATTTTTAATGTGTATATAATCTAACCATTTATTTATTATTTTTATTATTTTTTTTAATCTAACCATTTAACGTAGGCCCAATATGGGGCAACTTCAGCATGATAATCTCTCTCTTCAAAGACTAAATGTAAACCATAAAAGTATAGAACTTCTCAAAGAAATCTTCATGATCTTTGGTTAGACAAAAAGTTCTTATATCAGATACCAAAAAACACAATCTAGTAAAAAAATGATAAAGTAAACATAATCAAAATGTAATGTTGAGCTTCCCAGATAGCTCACTGGTAAAGAATCCACCTGACAAGCAGGAGATCCAAGTTTGATCCCTGGGTCAGGAAGATCCCCTGGAGAAGGAAATAGCAACCCATTCCAATATTCTTGCCTGGAAAATCCCATGGACAGAGGGTTGTATATATATATATATCTCCACAAAAATATACCCTTCATCATTATTTATTATGGATTCCAAATCAAAAGCACAATGAGATACCACTGCACAAATATTTAGCAGATTAAAAGTTAATAGAAAAACCAAAAAAATATGAAAAAAAACAAATTCTTCCAAGAAAACAGAGCAACTGGAATTCCCCTATATTTTGGGGGGAATGCAAAATGAAAACACCACAGGGGAAAACTGTTGGAAAGCTTTTTCTAAAGCACAACATGGATTTACCATATGATTCAGTGACACCACTTCTAGCTGTTTCTGTATGCTGATTGTGACAGGGGATTCATGGCTCTAAACATTTAGTAAAATTCACAGTGCTGCACAATGGTAATAAACTATGCTGTAGAATTTTTTGAAATATTTAAAAGCTTAAAAAATAGAATTTTTTCTTAAAAAAAAAAAAAAAAGAGCAAGCCCCTAACCCATGAGATGTTAGTTACCACAAGGTGACCTGTGCATTACTTCTAAAGTGATGGGGACCTCCAGCCATTCTAAGTCCCCAAAGATGTAGGTAAGATTCACACATGTGATTATTAGGAAAAACAAACAAACAAACAAACAGACACATCTTCATCAGAGAAGGATCACACCCCCAAATGACCCAGAGCCTTCCCTTCTGGGCCATAAGCACAAGATAGGAAGAAGGAGGACAGCTTTTGTACCAAGAGATCAATTATGCTTAAATAATAGAGCTCCACTCTAAGCCCACAAACATGTCATAATCAGAGAACATTCAAGGGGTAGTGGGAGTAGCTTGGTATTTGGAGCTGCTGGCAAGCGAGTATTAGGGCTATTAAATATAGCTTTCTAGCTCTGATGGAACCCATTAGTTGTATTTCTGGAGATTTTTTTTTTTTTTTCCTGTTTAGACCCAAAGCTAATATGTGCATTATGACTTTGCTGGGTTTCAAGCCTTTTTCTCATTAAAAGACATTGATGTTGATTAAAGATTTTCACCAAATATCAAGTCCTGTTGCCATAGAATAATTTTTGGCTCCCCTAATGGTAACCAGGGATTCCAAGAAGATCATTCAAATTAATTTGAGTAATTTGGGATGGAAAAGTTGATGGAGGAAGCAGGTTGCTTGAGGTATCAAAATAGGCCACTACTGCCATTCTAACCTCCCCTTCCTCTTCCTCTCTCCCCAAAGGCAGTGACTACAAAGAGAGGTGCTCAGCCCTTTCTTGCTCTGGCCAGTACAGGGCTTATTTCCTGTGCCCCTCCCCTCCTCCTGTGAACAGCCCCAGCAGGAGATGGGATAAGCTCAGGCTGGTGAGGTCTGAAGACCTACAGGTGAGGTCTTCAGTGTGTTGGCTCTTCTCCAGCCTGGACATTTGGCAGGATCTCTGCTGTCATGAACTTGAACTAGACTTGAGATATAGTCCTCCCGAGCTGAGTATTTTGGGGCTTCCCTGGTGGCTCAGTGGTAAAGAATCTTTCTGCCAGTGCATGGGCCATGGGTTCAATACATGAATCGGGAAGATATCTGGAGGAGGAAATGGCAACCCACTCCAGTATTCTTGCTTGGAAAAATCCCACGGACAGAGGAGCCTGGCCGGCTACAGTCCATGAGGTTGCAAAGATTCGGACACAATTTAGCGACTAAACAACAACAAAGTCAAGTGTTTTAGACCCTTGTCCTTCTCTTTCATTGGCTTTGGGTTATCACCCATCTTGTGATTGGGGTATGACCCCACAACGCACCCTTCTGCCTCTTCCTGCTGCTTGCATGCATGTTCAGTCATCAGTCGTGTCTGACTCTTTGTGACCACATGGACTATAGCCCGCCAGGCTCCTCTGTCCATGGAATTTTCCAGGCAAGAATATTGGAGTGGGTTGCCATTTCCTACTCCAAATCCTAGGCAACCTACTCTCTGAATCACTTTCTCCTCTTAACTAGCAAAACTTTTCCTACCCTGTCTCAGGTACTATTTGAATTCTTTAGGAATAATGATTGATCTGGGCTCTAGTCTGATTACTCACATGGAACTGAGTAGAGAGTTCTGCTCTAGACAGCACACTGTTAGGGGCAGCTTGAAAAGTCTCTGTAAATATCCTTTGGGGGATGGATGGAGGGAAAGCTCTGAGTCCTAGTGCTGAGCTCAACACCGTCCCGTAGGTTGCTTCACTGCAATAATGAGGGTGTAGCCAGGGACTTTCAAGGCCCTCAACAGAGAGGATGTCAACTTCTCATGTGAAACTGCATCTGGGAACGTGCTGATCCCCAAGGCCAGCGGCTGCTCCCATCCTCCAGCCGTGTGAATATGGGCTGCTGATGACCTCCAGCTGCCTCCCCTCTGTGGTCAAACTGGCCTCGACCAGTGGAAAACTGGCTTACTGCTGGAGGTGATGTCCTGCCTCCAAACATAGGGGCAACCAGGGGCCATGCATGAGTGATATGGAAGTTCACAACCCAAGCCCACAGCCTTGTGATTTACACTTTATGATTTTATCTCAGATCACAAGCTTGCTTGGTTCTTTCTCCATGCAGTTCCTTTCCCCATCACTCTCAAAGGGTTGTCCTGAAGGACATTTCCATCCGCAAATCTTGCGAACTCACATTTTTACATCAGGCTCTGCTTTCGCAGGAGCCCTGACAAATACCAACTCCTTGCAGCTACTGCCAGCATCCACCTTCTCCAGCCTTGATGTTCATGCCTTTTCTGCTGCCATAGTTGTGAACAGCATGTTAGTCCTGGATGTGGTCTGTTTGTCTTTCCTCTGGGTTGGATCTAGTCCCCTTGGGAGGCATCTCACTCAGACCAACGCAGACTCAAAGACAAGCTAATCTTCAGAGACCACGTGGAGAAGTCTGAGGAAGAGGTAAAGGAGGCATTCTTCATTTTCAAGAGCAAGAAAAGAGAGGACATGAAGCAAGTCTTTGTGGATAAACCCAGAGAATAACTGGCACAGCTAGGAGCTATTCTGGAAGGTGTCAATCCTGAGAGAAGATGATCTCAAAGCGACATTTAGAGAAAGGCTCCTAGTAGGCAAAGAAGATGCACAGTTCCTCACAAATAAAAATATATGACGATTCCTTTTACATAAGGCACAGCAGGCTGACATTGTCTTAGGTTATTATTTATTGTGGATCCCTTCAAATCTCCACAGATCACTACTGATCCTTTAAGCTAGGCAGCCCTTCCAGATGATATTTTTATTGATCTCTTTCCTTCATCTTTCTCTGCTCCCAAACAAAATGCTCTTTCTCACCCTGTGCATCTTGGTTGTTGTATTTTAAGCCTTTGCAAAAGTATTATATGGAAAAGACCCTAATGCTGGGAGGGATTGGGGTCAGGAGGAGAAGGGGATGACAGAGGATGAGATGGCTGGATGGCATCACCGACTCGATGGACGTGAGTTTAAGTGAACTCCGAGAGTTGGTGGTGGACAGGGAGGTCTGGCGTGCTGCGATTCATGGGGTTGCAAAGAGTCGACCATGACTGAGGGAGTGAACTGAACTGAAAGTATTATATGAGGTTTGTATTCCTTACCCTTACATTCATTTGGACTTTCCTGAGTATGTTGTACTGACATATTTAGTACAGTATGTGCTTAAATGCAACTTGATAGGTCATTGGGGAAACCTAATTAGTGTCTTGTACATATATTTAAGAGACATCATTTAGATCAGAATCCAGATAGCATTCTTCATGTTACCCTCCCTATTAGAAAACAGGACAGTGAGAGAAAATCCAGCATAAAAAAAAAAAAAAAAGGAAAATATGTTAGTAGGTTGGAGGCAGGTCTTCTCTGGAGGAAAGAAGACGTGTGGGAAAGAGAAGAGGAGTGGAGGTTCAAAATCTGGCATATCAGCAAGCAAGAAGCAGGAAACCTCAGCCAATTATTACCCCAGTGACCAATACTCAAGAATTAAAACAAATATGCAGTTTCAGATTCCATTTTTCCAACTGCTAACATGTTGTCTAGACCACTTTAGCATCCATCCTTCAACGGCAAGAAGATTATGAGTTTATGAATATGTTTTTATGGTTGTCAACTCTTCATAATAATTGTGATAGAAGTATTTTCTTTTTCCTATATAAAAGGAACTAGTTCATCAGTTTGCAGAAGATCAACAGAATTTGGAGAGATATTTCAACAAAACAGTTGCATTTTAGTATCATTAATATATATCCTCATTACAGAAGTATAAATGTGCTTAATGAAATAATTACTCCAAGATGGACGTTGGTCAGGACCATAGATAGAAAAATTAGCACATATGCTTTGATTGACTGGTGAATGAAAGGGAAAAATATATATATATATGTATTTGTTGTTGTTCAGTTTCCTAGTCGTGTCTGACTCTTTGCAACCCCATAGACTGTGGCACGCCAGGCCTCCCTGTTCCTCACCATCTCCCAAAGTTTGCCCAAGTTCATGTCAATTACTCCAGTGATGCCATCCAACTATCTCATCCTCTGATGCCCTCTTCTCCATCTGCCCTCAATCTTTCCCAACATCAGGGACTTTTCCAATGATTCAGCTGTTCACATCAGATGACCAAAATATTGGAGTTTCAGCATCAGTCCTTCCAACCAATATTCAGGATTGATTTGCCTTAAGATCAACTGGCTTGATCTTGCTGTCCAAGGGACTCTCAGGAGTCTTCTCCAGCACCATAGTTGAAAGCATCAATTCTTTGGCTCTCAGGCTTCTTTACCATCCAGCTCTCACAACCATATGTGACCACGGGGAAGACCATAGCCTTAACTATACAGACCTTTGTCGGCAGAGTGACATCTCTGCTTTTCAATACACTGTCTAGGTTTTGTCATCACTTTCCTGCCAAGAAGTAAACATCTTCTGATTTCATGGCTGCAGTCACCATCTGCAGTGATTTTAGAGACCAAGAAGAGGAAATCTGTCACTGCTTCCATCTTTTCCCCTTCTATTTGCCATGAAGTAATGGAGCCAGATGCCATGATCTAAGTTTTTTTAGTATTTAGTTTTAAGCTGGCTCTTTTAGTCTCCTCCTTTACCTGCATCAAGAGTCTCTTCAGTTCCTCTTCACTTTCTGCTCTTAGAGTGATATCATCCACATGTCTGAGGTTGTTGATGTTTCTCCTGCCTATCTTGATTCCAGCTTGTAACTCATCCAGCCCAGCATTTCTCATGATGTGCTCAGCGTGAGGGTTAAACAAAGAGGGTGGCAGCAGATAGCCCTTAAACAAAGAGGGTGGCAGCAGATAGCCCAGATAGTCGTACACCTTTCTCAATCTTGAACCAATCAGTTTTTCCATACAGGGTTATAACTGTTGCTTCTTGACCCGCATACACGTGTCTCAGGAGGCAGGTAAGATGGTCTGATATTCCTATCTCTTTAAGAGCTTTCCACAGTTTATTATGATCCACACAATCAAAGGCTTTGGCATAGTTGATGAAACAGAGGTAGATAAATTGGAATTCCCTAGCTTTGTCTATGATCCAGCGAATGTTGGCAATTTGATCTCTGGTTCTTCTTCCTTTTCTAAATCCAGCTAGGACATCTGGAAGTTCTTGGTTCACATAATGCTAAAGCTCAGCATGCAAGATTTTAGGCATGACACTACTAGTGTGGGAGATGAGTGCAATTGTCCAATGGTTAGCACATTCTTTAGTACTACCCTTCTTGGGAATTGGGATGGGGATTGACTGTTTCCAGTCCTGTGGCAACTGCTGGGTCTCCAGATTTGCTGACATATTGAATGCAACACATTGATGGCATCATCCTCTAGGGTTTTTCATAGTTCTCCTGGAATTCCATCGCATCCACTAGCTTTATTTGCAGCAGTGCTTCCTAAGACCTACTTGATTTCGTACTCCAGAATGTCTGGCTCTGGGTGGCTGACCACACCATTTCAGTCATCCAGTTCATCTGGATATTTTTTATACAGTTCTTCTGTGTATTCTTTTCATCCCTTCTTGATCTCATCAGCAACTACTAAGTCTCTACCTTTTATATCCTTTATTGTGCCCATCTTTGGGCAAAATATTCCCTTTATATCTCCAGTTTTCCTGAAGAGATCTTTACTCTTCCCCCTTCTATTGTTTTCTTCTAGTTTTACACACTGTTCATTGAAGAAGGCCTTCTTATCTCTCCGTGCTGTTTTTTGGAAATCTGCATTTATTTGGCTACACCTTTCCTTTTCTCCCTTGCTTTTCACTTCTCTTCTTTCTTTAGCTATTTGTAAGGCCTCCTCAGATAACCATTTTGCCTTTTTGCTTTTCTTTTTCTTTGGGATTTTTTTTTTAACTGCCTCCTGTACGGTATTACGCACCTCCATCCATAGTTCTTCAGGCTCACTGTTTACAAGTTCTAATCCCTTAAATCTGTTTGTTACCTCCACTTCATATTCATAGGGGATTTGATTTAAGTCATACCTGGCTGGCCTAGTGGTTTTCCCATCTTTCTTTAGTTTAAACCTGAATTTTGCTATAAGAACCTGGTGATCTGAGCCAGAGTCAGCTCCAGGTCTTGTTTTTGCTGACTGTGTACAGCTTCTGCATCTTCGGCTACAGAGAACATAATCAATTTGATTTTGGTATTGGCCATTTGGTGACATCCATGTGTAAAGTCATCTCTTGTGCTATTGAAGAAGGGTATTTGATATGACCAATGTATTCTCTTGGCAGAATTCAGTTAGTCTTTGCCCTGCTTCATTTTGTTCTCCAAGGCCAACTTGCCTATTATTCCAGGTATCTCTTGACTTCCTTCTTTTTAGAATACTTATATATTCATATATATATGTGTATATATATATATATATATATATATATATATATATTATTTGGCCAAAAAAGTTCATTTGGGTTTTTTTCATACCATCTTATGGAAAAGTTGTGACCAGACCCAACTTGATTTTAGGTGTCCTCCAGCAGACAGTTCCTGTGGTCTCTGACGCACCTCATGTGGACAGCATTCCACCTTCAGGCTAGGCCACCTGTGTTCCACTTCATATTCCAGGTTTCTCTAACACTTCAGACACTGGCAGGGGTCTGTCAAATTTTTATCTGTGCACAGTCTGGAAATGCAAGGAGTTGATGACCCCAGGGTAGCCTTTAATACATAGATAATGGTATAGGAGCTGATGGCTAAATTCTTCTGCACAGTCCTCAGGTGGACAATTCTGAGAAGTGTCCTGTGTGTTCTTTAGAGGGTTCCAGAAAGAATCAAGCCCCAGTTACCCTCCGTGGTGACCTTCATATGGAGGTTTTTCTTTTTCCCTCTGTCTCTTGAGTCTTTTGCTCCTATCTCCTGGGGAAACTCCAAGTTAAATTACCTGCTCACAAATCCTTATGTCTGACCCTGCTTCTGGGAGAAATCCAATTAAGATAGTATCAAATGGATTTGAGCCTAGCATCCTGTGTGCATGTGAGTGTATGTGCTTGTGCTCAGTCAAGTCTGACTCTTTGTGACCCCATGGACTGTAGCCCTCCACACACCTCTGTCCATGGGGTTTCCCAGGCAAGAATACTGGAGTGGGTAGCCATTTCCTTCTCCGGGGGATCTTCCCAGACCAGGGATTGAACTTGCCTCTCCTGCATTGGCAGGTGGATTCTTTCCCAAAGAGCCACCAGGGAAGCCCTCTAGGATCCCATAGCAGCAAACGAAGTCACATTTCCTTTTATTATCTTTCCCTCCTTACTCGACCCTCCCCTGTTACTTCTTTTCCCTGGGTCACTTCTGAGTAATCTTTGGACACAAATTCTTGCTAACAGGGATTGAGCAGAAGTGATAACAAAAGGAGAAAGTAATTTCACAAAAGCCAAAGGATGGACTGGGAAAGATTGAAGGCAGGAGGAGAAGGGGATGACAGAGGATGAGATGGCTGGATGGCATCACCAACCAACTCGATGGACGTGAGTTTGAGTGAACTCCGGGAGATGGTGATGGACAGGGAGGCCTGGTGTGCTGCAGCTCATGGGGTCTCAAAGAGTCGGACACAACTGAGCGACTGAACTGAACTGAATGGATGGACAAATTCCAAGAAAGAGACAGTGATCAATAGCATCAAGAACTAGAGAGAGGTCAAGTAAGATGAGAATTGAAAAGAATCAAATTTAGTAATTGGAAGGTTACAGGTAACCTTGGAATAGAACTGTCAATGCAATGAAGAAGGTAGATTTTTCTTAAGTTGTTGAAATTTGCTCAAAACTGCTGTTCCTCTAGTTTTGAGCTACAAAATTCCTTATTATCTCCATCTACAGGCTATAAGCTTTAACATTTTTGATCCACTCAGAGAAGTCATCTGTTCAATATGTCAATAATTGTGAAACACAATTTAACCATATTCTTTTTGTCTCCCACATTTTATTTTGCCCCTTTTATGATAAAAACATGCCACTTTCTCAGGAGTTGCTCACCAGCCCACTTCTCTGACCTTATCTTATACTCCCTTCCAATTCCTTTTATTTATCTGTGAATCCCTAAATGTTTGATTCCTCTGACTTTACACAGTAAAAAATGACTAACTTCCAGCCTCATCAAAATTGGTTTTCTTGCCTTTCTTTGAGCATATAAACCATGCTTTTCTTCAAGGTATTATCAGTAAGCCTCCCTAAATTCTGGAGTTTGCTGTGCAAGTTAGATGGACATTAAAGGAAGGAAAGATACATTATTAATAATTTTGGTTCATTTTAAACAACAATGAAAGTAGTAAAAATCTTGTCATTCATTAAAGGAATGGCACACTCAATAAGAATAAAAATTATTTTGTGGGGATGGGAAAGGCAGCCTCTTCAGGATTTTATTTTAATCTTTAAGTTTATGTAATTTTTATCTTTACAGTGTCCCAGATGTTTTATATCAATGTTTGATTCATCGATAAATGCCTGCCATACCCTCTCCTCTGTGTGTACAAAGCCATTTCTATTGGCAATATGGGTAATTATTCTGATTATTGTAAGTGGTTCTGCTCAATAAACTATTATCCAGGGCTGAATAATTTTCTGGGCACTCAGAGTGTGAAGCAAGGGGAATTCTGTGAGGCATCTCAAGATTGTTTTCTCTAAAGTCAAGATGGTGTTTAACCTTGAGAGGTGGGTGCTTGTGACTGAGAGAGGTCTTGGGGGCTTCAGGCATCCTGTTAACATGCTGATTCTTCATCTGAGTGCTGATCACATAGGTATGTTCCTTTTTTAAAATTCAGTCAGCTTTATAATGATAGTTTATATACATTCACATATGTATCTTATTCTGCAATAGAAAGTTCAACAATTTAAACACAAAAATGAAAGCATAATGTTATCAGATGTAAACATAGACAAATTCTTTTCAGAATGTAGGAGTCTTTTTAAACCGTCATATAGCAGAAATCAGCACAGAAATAATTGATTACATTGACTGCGGAAAGAAAATATACTAAACAATGTCAACAGATAAATGTCATTGGAAAGTATGTTCGCAACTCACATCACAACAAATGTCCAGTCTCCTAGTTCATAAAGAACTTCTAGAAATCAGAGCAGGTGTGGGGTCTGCACTATTAATATTATCCTGGGGCCACGAAATACTTGTCTCCAGACCTAGGGCCAGCTATTGTTACCAACTGCTTTGGAGTATAAACTTGGGAGATCTCAGAGGAGGCAGTCTGCTTGTGCCCTCTTGGACTCCAGGCCAAGAATCAATCTAAGTGCCCTACTGGACAGATGACAAAAAGGCTTTTCTGAAATAAAATCTTTGAACTTTTCTATATGTGAGAATCCTCAGCACTTAGGGACCCTTCAGAGCAGAACAAAGCTGTCCATCTAAAATGGATTATGTATTTACCCACAGGACACCAGCAGCACAGAACAACATCAGAATACCCTAATCACATCAGACACTAATGTATTGAAAGTTATTTATTTTTTGTTCATTTTCTTGATTAGAAAGTAATATATGTTCAAGATGGAACATTTGAAAAAACTGAAAGGTAAATAAAAAAAAGAAAATTCGTTATCCTGTAACCAACTAGGGCTATTTGCTTTCAGAAATCCCCTACAAAATTTTACCGAAAATTGTAATTATCTGATATAAAAATTTCATGTCTTCCTTAGTTGCTTAACAGCATACATTGTAGCAAATTCTCCTATCTTTAAATAGTCTCAAAGAGTAGAATATTTTTCTGTGACTTTGCAGTATTTCATTATATGAATGCATACTAATTTATTCTCAGTTTTTATTGGCTACTCATTTTTCAATGCTAATAGTCTGTTAATAAAAATACCAGTATAGATGATAGTGTTGTTCACAGGATGGTTGGAGAGTTATAGTGGGAATGTACAGAAAAGACCCTCATGTTCTCTGGCTCATGGAGACACCATTCTATGCCAGGCACTAATCTAAATGGGGTTACATTTTTTTAACACCTGTGGATGTATGGCAAAACCAATACAATATTGTAAAGTAATTAGCCTCCAATTAAAATAAATGAATTTATTTTTTTAAAAAAATATTCAGTTTTTTAATATCTTCACATGCTTCCATTTTTTAAACCCTAATCTTAGAAGTTAGCTTTTATCTAAACTAAAAGAGTCAGTTTGAGGACTTCCCTGGTGAGCCCGTGGTTAAGCCTCTGCTTCCACTGTAGGAGACATGGGTTTGATCCCTGGTTGGGGCCTGCGTGCTATGCAGTGTGGTCAAAGAAAAAAAGACTAAAAGGGTCAACTTGGTTGCAAATTGGTCTATATTTATGGAGGAAAGTGAGAAGTAAAACTCAAAGTATGTGGTGACAGATAAGACATAATCTAGTAGCACTATATTAAAATACAAAAGATGATAGTCAACTTAAATCATGAAATGGCATTTGTGTCCCCAAAAAAGGAAAAGAAGATGGACTGAGCATTAAAAAACTATTTGAAGAAGTAATAACTAAAGTAGTTCTAGGAATAGACTACCAAATGACCCAACAATCCCACTATTGGGCATATACCCTGAGAAAACCATAATTGAAAGAGACACATGTACACCAATGTTCATTGTAGCACTCTTTACAATAGCTAGAACATGGTAACCTAGATGTCCATTGATAGATAAACGAATACAGAAATTGTGGTCAGATCAGATCAGTCGCTCAGTCGTGTCCGACTCCTTGCGACCCCATGAATTGCAGCACGCCAGGCCTCCCTGTCCATCACCAACTCCCGGAGATCACTCAGACTCATGTCCATCGAGTCAGTGATGCCATCCAGCCGTCTCTTCCTCTGTCATCCCCTTCTCCTCCTGCCCCCAATCCCTCCCAGCATCAGGGTATTTTCCAATGAGTCAACTCTTCACATGAGGTGGTCAAAGTACTGGAGTTTCAGCTTCAGCATCATTCCCTCCAAAGAAATCTCAGGGCTGATCTCCTTCAGAATGGACTGGTTGGATCTCCTTGCAGTCCAAGGGACTCTCAAGAGTCTTCTTCAACACCACAGTTCAAAAGCATCAATTCTTCAGCCCTCAGCCTTCTTCACAGTCCAACTCTCACCTCCATACATGACCACAGGAAAAACCATAGCCTTGACTAGACGAACCTTTGTTGGCAAAGTAATGTCTCTGCTTTTGAATATGCTATCTAGGCTGGTCATAACTTTCCTTCCAAGGAGTAAGCGTCTTTTAATTTCATGGCTGCAGTCACCATCTGCAGTGATTTTGGAGCCCAGAAAAATTGTGGTACATAGATACAATGGAATATTGTTGTTGTTCATTTGCTCAGTCATGTCCGACTCTTTGTGACCCCATGGACTGCAGCACACCAGGCTTCCCTGTCCTTCACCATCTCCCAAAGCTTGCTCAAACTCATGTCCATTAAGTTAGTGATGCCATCCAACCATCTTGTCCTCTGTCATCCCTTTCTCCTCTTGCCTTCAATCTTTCCCAGAATCAAAGTCTTTTCTAATGAATTGGTTCTTCACATCAGGTGGCCAAAGTACCGGAGCTTCAGCATCAGTCCTTCCAATGAATATTCAGGGTTGATTTCCTTTAGGATTGACTTGTTGGGTCTCCTTGCAGTCCAAGGGACTCTCAAGGGTACTCTCCAGCACCACAGATCAAAAGCATCAATATTACTCAGCTATAAAAAAGAATACATTTGAATCAGTGCTAATTAGGTGGATGAACCTAGAGCCTGTTATACAGAGTGAATTAAGTCAGAAAGAGAAAGACAAATATTGTATATTAACCCATGTGTATAGAATCTAGAAAGAAGGTACTGATGAACCTATTTGCAGAGCAACAGTGGAGATGCAGGTATAGAGAAGAGACTTGTGGACACAGTGGGGCACGTAGAGAGTGGGACAAATCGAGAAAATAGCATGGAAACATGTACATTACCAATATGTAAAACAGATAGCAAGAGATAATTTGCTGTGTAAGACAGGGAGCTTAACCCAGTGTTCTGTGACAGAGCATGGGGAAGGAGATGGGTTCAGGAAGGAGGGGACATATGTATACCTGTGGCTGATTCGTGTTGATGTGTGGCAGAGGCCAACACAATATTGTAGAGCAATTGTCCTCCAGTACTTGTATTTTGTTTTATACTTCTCAATCTTGTACAATTATAATCTTCAATGATTACAAAAAAAAGAACAAGGGTAAAAAACTATTTGAAGAAATAATGGCTAAAATAGCCCACATTTTTGAGAGCTACAAGCATATGGATTCAAGATGCTCAGCAAACTTCAAACAGGAAAAATGCAAAGAAATCAATACCAAGATATATTATTTAAAAAATGGTCAAAGATCAGAGGCAAAGAAAAATTCTAGAAATAAGCTAGAAAGAACATGCCTCAGTTATAAATGAATGATGATTCAAATGAGTACAGAATTCTCATAAAAAGGGATGGAGTCTGGAACAAAGTTAAATAACATTTTTAAGATGCTGAAAAAAAAAAAAAAGAATGGTTCACCTATAATTTTATATGCAGAAAAAGTATCCTTGAGGAATAAAGCTGAAATAAATACATCTTAGATGAAGGAAATCTAAAAGAAGTCCTTGCCATAGATGTACTCTAAAGATGACTAAAGGAATTTCTTTAGACAGCAGATAAATGACATCAGAAAATATGAAACTAGGAACATCAGCAATAAAAGAAGAGAAATAAAAAAAAGATAAATTTCTAAATATATGTAATAGAACTCTTCTGGAGTAATTTAACATGTGGATGACAGTTGAGAACAAAACTAGAAGGCTTCTCCTGGAGCTTTTTCTGTTTGTGTGATGAGTATTTCTGCATTTGGGGCTGCTTTGAATGCAGGCCAAGGAATACCAGAGTCAAGGGAGGGATGATCACTCTAGGCTCAGGGATATTTTGGAATAAGTTTTCTTTTTCGATTTGGCTGTTATATACTTTTCAGAATTCCCTGCCTTCTATCTAAGTATAGTGTCATTCCTAGAATTAAAACTGATGAAACTCAGTGTAGATTAGACTCTAAACTGGTGTCTTCTCTTTTTCCCATCGTGCCATGATGCTTTTTTCCAAGGCTTACCATAGTTGAAGAGAGAAGCAACTGAAACTAGCCGTAATCCTTTCGATCTTCTAAAGATTCAATTTTGAATTTCCTGAAGTTTGTCTAAATTAATCAATGGTATCAGCCTTTAGCTATTCTTATACATTCATTTGGACTCCCTAAAACTGAAAGCCTCAGGACCTCACCACCTCTTTCTCTAACACAGTGAGATACAGGCCAAGGGCCAGTGCTGTCTGAGCGATTGCTCACTCAGATGCCCTGTCTCACAAAACTGTCCCAACCTGCTTCTCTGAGCTGTTTTGTGTCTGATGGAATACAAAAGGTTTATTAAGTGCTGTTAGGCAGAGAAACCCTTTATTCACTCCTACTAAAGTTACCTATCACAATTTGGTACGTTAAAAATCTTATCAAAGAGCTTCCCAAACCAGTGAGCAAGATTAAGTTGGAAAAGTGAATGGTACATCAACCTACCCTGCTTCAGATTCCGACACAACCCTAACCCACCCTATTTATTGATATAATAACTAAAGAACACATTTATTTTTCGTTTGTTTGTCAAAATAACTAAAGAACATATAATTTGTTTCATCTTGAGATTTTGCTCATAACAAAGTTAGTAATCCCTTATGACTTTGGTAAATTCTCCATCTTTCTTTATCTTTATGCCCGTTTTTTCAGTGACTTTGTAACTCCTCAAGAGCTGAAGTCATTTTCCCCACTGTTTAAATCCAGCCTCACCCTGGGACTTGCATTGGCCCGTGGTGGGTGGAATGCCTTGCCAGTTCCAAATCTGGGCCAAGAAGCCTAGCATGCTTTGGTTCACTCCTGGAGAAACCTGCCAAGCTGCCATCCTAATTAGCCTGAGCTAGCCTGTAGGAGGATGAAGTACCATATGGACTAGAGATGAGCCATCCAAGCTGAACCCTGTCTCCACTGGACCTAGTGGTGGCTGCAAACTCATGATTGGGCCCAGCCTTGGTTAGCTGAGCCAGGTTTGGATCAGCAGAATTACCCCATCACCTTATAGACATCAAAACATTAATAAAGTGTTGCTGAGTCAAACCAGTTTGTTTGGGCTGGTGTGTTCACCACAAAACCAAACTGACACATGAGAAAAGAGATACTTCTATCTATTGACAGGCCTCTCCCTTCCTTCACATACACACACACACACACACACACACACACACAGAGAGAGAAAGCAGGGTGTTTCTACCAGGGCTGCATCCAGAAATCCCACTCTGTGGTTCCTAAACACATGGATAGCCATCCCAGCACCTTTAAGAGCCTGTCAGCAACAATGAGCTCAGCTTGAGGAAGCTAAGAAGTGTTTTCTTACATTCTATGGCCCTCATTCTGCCTCTGCAGCCATCACTGACATCAGAATGCCACAGTGTATGGATCCCAATCTTCAGCGCACATTTACCTTTCAAGGGAAAAAAAAAAGGAGGTTGACTTTTACAGAATGACTCTTTTGATGTGAAGGAGAAAAAGAAGCCTGCAATTGAGATGATGCAAATGGTGCCATCCGGACTCCCATTTTGTATTCTCAGCCCTAATTAGCTCTTTTGGAGCAGATTGTTTGCAGTGAGCTCCAGAAAATTGAGTGATTTACTCGAGGCAAACAGGGTTCAGTTGTTAACCTTTCTGTCTTTAATGAGGCAGCATCTTAAGGAAGAACAACAGTAAACAAGGAAGCTTGTCAATATGAATCAAGACTGTGCCAGGATGCAATTTTATACCAAAAACAAATCTCTGGAGAGAAGTAACTTTTCTGGCATGAAGTGACAGTGTGGGAAATGCTATAAAAGAGTATCATTCCAACTCCCAAGTGGATCATTCAACTTTGGGATGTCTAATATTGAGAGACACATGGACATATGTGAAGCCAACAGTATCCCCATAATGCAGAAGGTGAGGGATAAAATGGTAGACAGAACAATGTGGCAGCGGGGTACCTGCCTTCATAGAAACCTGAAGGTGTTCCGCTTGAATTGCGGGTTTTTCAATCGAGCTGACTCATTTGAAAAGACCCTGGTGCTGGGAAAGATTGAAGGCAGGAGGTGAAGCAGGCAACAGAGGATGAGATGGTTGGATAGCATCATTGACTCAATGGACATGAATGTGAGCCATCTCAGGGAGATGGTGAAGGACAGGGGAGCCTGGCATGCTGCAGTCCACGGCATAGCAAAGAGTCGAACATGACTCAGTGGCTGAACAATATAGTCTCAGACATGAACTATGCCATTAATAAAACAAGTGGTCAGAGTGAGGTGTGGGAGCCTGTGCAGACACTTTTGCATCTGGTGGGAGAGAGTCCTGTGTTCTGCACTTGGTAAAAGTCTATAGCCAGTCTTTACTGCTTCTTGGGCTCTTAGCTAAGCCTTCTGCACTCACCGTTTGCTGAGTACAATGTACTTGGTTATCTCTTACTACACTCTCCTCTTTATTGGGACTACCTTTCCTAATTTTAAGGGTCTGGCAAATTCTGCTAATCCTTAAACTTTTAATTAAATCATCACCTTATTGAAAGAGAATGGATCCCTGTTTCATTTCTGTCTCCCAGGCACATTTTCCATCTGGGGTTTCCAAAGACTCGAAACCACTAAAAGGCAACAACTGGGCATTCATTCTGTAGCTGTAGCTCCAAAATCATAGCTGTTTGGAATACATTCAGAGGAACATATGCGCCTTCCATAAATCCCAGACCACAATTTTTCTCCATAGGTATGCAGAGAAAAATCTGCACAGAGAACAGGCACTCACCAAAAAGCAATAAAAACCTATTTTTACTTTTTTAAAAATCATAGTTCCTGGGACAGTCTTATACACAGGGTATAAATTCAGATTCTACTTCTTGATTGTTTGAGGACATGAAGTCTTGTATTGATTACAAACATGGCTACAGTTATTCCTGTTCTGTATCAATACCGCTTTGCACTGTGACTTTGCACTTGTCTCAGTAAGATGTGAAGTCTGTTTCCCTGCTGTTTGAATCTGCGCTGAACTTGGAGCTTGCTTCACTAATAAAACACAGTGGAAGGACTTGAATTCTTGTGCCTGCTGTCTTGGGAAGTTGCCCAGCTGTTCTGTGAGTGATCTTGAGCGAGCCTTCTGGAAGATGAGGGACAACATAGACCAGAAGACATCTCAGCTGGAGCTGTCTGAGTCTTACCCACTCATTAGCCCTGGAGATGATCCTGCAGCTGAACATATATGCATGATTAATGCAGATGAGACCAGAGAAACCATCCAGCTGAACCCAACCCAAATGGCTAATCCACAGATATGTCAACTAAATGAATGTTGTTTAAAGTCACTGTGTATGTTTTTATTTTTTAACTTTTTATTTTATATTAGAGTATAGATGATTAATAATAGTGAATAGTTGTGATAGTTTCAGATAGATAGCAAAGGGACTCAGCCATACACATACCTGTATCCATTCTCCTCCAAACTCCCCTCCTGTTCAGGCTGCCGTGTAACATTGACCCGAGTTCCCAGTGCTATACAGTAGGTTGTTTTGAGATGGTTTGTACTCAGGAAAAAATTAACTGATGCAAGTAGTCAAATATACAAATCTTGGTCTGTTCTTCCCTAGATGGACCCTAAAGGTTTTTCTTGACTCTTGGGCTGATCAAGTATCTTCTCCTGATCCTGGGCTTCCTGAATTACTCCCTCTTTTCTTTCCCTCTTTGTTTGGCTCAGAGGTTAAAGCGTTTGCTTGTGATGCGGGAGACCTGGGTTCGATCTCTGGGTAGGGAAGATCCCCTGGAGAAAGAAATGGCACCCCACTCCAGTATTCTTGCCTGGAGAATCCCATGGACGGAGGAGCCTGGTGGGCTACAGTCCACGGGGTCACACAGAGTCAGACACGACTGAGCGACTTCACTTTCACTTTTCTTTCCCAGAGGACATTCAGTATCTTATATCCCTCTGCTCCTTCCGTCTCTGACCCACAATTTAGCTTTCAGGTTCTGTTCTCAACTGTGTTTCAAATTGTGGTTTTTTCTTTCTCCCTGTACATTGTCACTGATGGTTTCCAATTTATTAGAATACAGGAGAGGGATAAATGAAAACTGACTATCCTGGGCCAAATAAATACAAGATGACTTTTCCTATTGCCAAGTATTTTATGTTAAAAAAACAGAAGAGAAAACCAAAATAAAACAACAGAATCAAACCCCCCAATTCTTGGCTTTCATTTGCATTGCAACTGTTATTCTGGCTGGTCTTGTATTTTGCTCCAGGAGGAGTTGGTAGGATATGGTCTTATTCCAGGAAGGCAATGAGGTAAAAGATAAAATGCATACTTGCCACATTGTAACCATTTTGAGTCATTAGAAGAAAGTGATTTTCATTTAATATGATTCCCCTTTCCATGACACCGTTCACCCCACCCAGTAGGCAGAAAGAGGTTGTGGTGAATCATTGAACTTTACACTCAAGGCTGTGCTTTTCCAGAGTGGAAGTAACTTGGTATGTTTCAGGTCCTACGAATCTATCAAAAAAGAAAAATACATTGTGTCCATCCATAAATATTTTATATTTTGATAGTGACAAATTGTCCTCCAAGAAGTATCAAGAAGTACCTTCCTGTATATTAATATTAATTTCTTCACCTTATAATGGCACTGGTTTTTTCCTCAAATTTTTATTATGTAGAAATATATATAACATACAATTTGCCATTTTAAGCATTTTAAAGCTACAGTTTTGTGGCATTAGTTATATTTACAGTGCCCTACAACTTTTGCCATTATGTTTCCAAAACTTTTTCATCACCCTGAACAGAAGCTCTGTAACTATTAAATAATGCTCCTTATTCTCATATTACCGTAACCCCTGACAATCTCCACCCTGCTTTCTCTCCTTATGAATTTACCCATTCTAGACATTTAAGTTAATCTTGCAATATTTGACCTGTGACTGGCTTATTTCACTGAGTATACATTTTCAGGATTCTTTGGTGTTGTAGCATGTATTACAACTTCTTTCCTTTTTATGGCTGTGCAACATTCCATTATATGTATGTACCATATTCTGTTTAGGCATCTGTTGATGGACACCTGGGTTGTTTCACATATTGGCTGTAGTGAACAGAGCTGCAATCAGTATTTGTGTACATTTTGAATCCCTGAATTCAATTCTTTGGTGTATTCTTAAGACTGTGATTTTTGAGTCTTACGGTAATTCTATGTTTAAGAATTTAATGCTTTTTAAGGAACTACCAAACTCTTTTCCACAGTAGCTGCATTTTACATTCCTACCAGCAAGGGGTGGGGTCCTAAATTCTCCACATTCTCACCAACATTTACTTCCACTTTTTAAAATTATAGTTATTCTAGTAGGTTCAAAGTGGTGTTTCACTGTGTTTTCTTTGCATTTGTCAAAGTATTGATTTTTTTTCATAAACAGCTTTTAATTTTGTGAGTTATCTCTTGTTTTTCTACTTTCCATTAATTTATTTCTAATGTTTATTACTTCCTTCTGCTAACTTGAGTTTAGTTTCTTCTTTTTCGATAAAGAAGATTGTGTATCCTCTGTGCAATTGAGACTGTGTATTCTACTGTAGTTGGAGGGAATATTCTATATATGTCTGTTAGGTCTAATGATTTATAACATAGTCTCAAGTTTTCTATTCCCTTATTGATTTTCTATCTAGAACATCAACCCATCATAGAAAGTATGGGCATCAAAGTCCCCAACTATTATTTTAGAAATGTTTATTTCTAAATTCTGTTGTAATTCTCTCAATATGTCCTTCATATATTTTGAGGCACAGTTATTTTGTACATGTATATATTTATAATTGTTGTATCTTCTTAAAGAATGGATTATTGAAGGCTGTCCTGATTCATTTACTAACTGGCTTTGCCAGACTATTTTTGCAAAGACTGTATTCCTTGTCATTTGAGGTCACTGGTGTCTCTTTACTTTCTCTTGTATTTAAATAGTGTTTGACAGAAAATTTCTTAAATATCAGGAGCTACACAAAGAAAGAAATTTATGGTAGCCCTTATTGCCAGTCTAGAGGGCGAAAAAACTATCTCACTGTTTTCATTTTATTTCCTTGGTAATTTGTACAGTTGCATTTTCTTAAGTTTCCTAAGTAACTTTGCCAGGGATTTAGGTTTTTTAATTTTTTCATTTATAGAATTTCTTCAAATAGCATTCATATAAATTATTTATTACATATATTGAGGTTATATTCTCAGACCTACCAATTTTATTTTAATATTATTTTACATATGATAAAATCCATAAAAGGATTTTTATGATTTTTCTGAAATTAAACTTTAAAATATTTTCCTAAGACCTTGCTTAATACGTCCTTTCCTATATTTTCTATAATAAATCTAATTTCTTATGCATTAGCTTATTAAAAATTCCCTATTAAATGAATATGATTTAAATAAACACATTTTTATTAAAGTAGTAAATGAAATATTATTTATTTACATTTTCATCCCTTTGTGTCATACTCTTGGTTTTGTTTAAAATATGCTTTTTAATATTTTTTCATCTTTTTTTCTGGAATTCCATTTCAGTTTAAATTAAGCCTACGTACAGTGATTATGGGTTTGTTATGGGTTAAGTGTATCCGTGTGAGTCACCAGTAGCTGGAAACTGAAAAGAGCATGTTCTGTGTTCTTTCAGGATGTCACAGCCCATCTTGGCACTTTCTGGCTTCTCCCACACAAGTATCCACATCACGGCCCCAAACTTCTGTTATAAAAGTAGGAAAGACCAACAGCTATAAATTTAGTTCCGTGAAAAAAATACCTTGACAGTTGTTCTTAGCATACTTTTTTGCTTCTCATATCTTTTACCTCTGACATGACAAACCCTAGAAATGCTCCTGCTTTAACAGCTGTCCTTTCTTTGTGTTCTTTGATCAGTGGTCTTCACTATTAAGATCCTGGGCCGGTAAGATCCCCTGGAGTAACAAATGACAACCCACTCCAGTATTCTTGCCTGGAAAATTCAATGAACAGAGGAGCCTGGTAGTCTGCAGTCCATGGGTTTGCAAAGAATCAGATGCAATTGAGCGCACACACACTTCTTTGTCAAGCTAGTTCTTCCTGCATTTTACTTTCAAGGATTCTTCAGCAAGTGTGATTCACTGAAGAGACTCTTTATTGTTTACTGCTACTGTTATAATTCTGCTTTCTCTAATAAAATTTTTTATGTCTCCTCTAGGGAAGTAAATGATAGAGGCATGTATTCTCAGACTATTACCCTAATCTAATTTCCTATGTATATTTTTGTTCTTACTATATATTTTTATAATAAGATTTTGAGGGCATTTGAAAGATTGCATTTAGTAAAAGATGATAAAAGTACATAAAGACATGGAAATAGGGGAATTAGTAAGAATAAGAAAAACAAAAAAGAAAAGAAAGCAAGAAAGTTTGATATTTGTAGAAATTCATATCTTTGGCAGGCTTAGGGAGCCAATTTTGACTTATTCAGAGGTTAAGTTTTTCAGGGTTGGTTTTCATAGTCACTAGAACCTGTTGATTTGGAGAAGACAATGGCAAGCCACTCCAGTACTCTTGCCTAGAAAATCCCATGGACGGAGGAGCCTGGTGGGCTGCAGTCCATGGGGTTGCTATGAGTCGGACAAGACGGAGCAACTTTACTTTCATTTTTCACTTTCACACGTTGGAGAAGGAAATGGCAACCCACTCCAGTGTTCTTGCCTGGAGGGTCCCAGGGACGGGGGAGCCTGGTGGGCTGCCATCTATGGGGTCGCACAGAGTCGGACACGACTGAAGCGACTTAGCAGCAGCAGAACCTGTTGATTAGAATGATGCTTAGCCAGATTTGTCAGATGATTATACATCTCCCTTGAGAATGGGAAAGTGGTGGTTCTCACTGTGGTCAGAACTTCATTCTACAAGGATGGAGTCACTGACAACTGGACATCTGAGGGAGAACTGTAGGAATCACTTCTGCCTGGAAATATACAGCAAGGTCTCCTCATTGGTATAATCTGTGTGTATCCTTTGTTTTTTCCATAACTGCCCATGATAAAACTATCTAAACCACTTAATATAAAACTCTCCTTTACAATAGAGGAAATAAAACTATGAATCTTATGTCCCTATTATTCAGAAAACTCAATTTCATGATAGAAACGTAAGCTAGAAATAAACTAATAATTCAGAATTTGACTCTTACTGAAAACAAAAACAAAATACTTGATGTTTTAGAAACAAATTCCAACCTTGCAGATATTCTTTATAACTGCAATGGTAGATACCTTGACATCTTCTCCTATATCAGCTCTGAATCACACTCTGATATTTATGACACATTTAAATGACTACTCTTACTAGTCTATGTTCATGGTTCTCTATATTCTCTGGGTAACAGTTTGTCTCCACACTAGATTAGAAGCTCTGTTAGAGAAGGCCATGTATCAAATTTTCCTTTAAGTATTCTGGGCAAGATTATGCCTATGTCAGGGCTGGTGAAGTGATCAATAAGTAACCACTGAATTTTCTTATCAGTAAATGAATGATTGATTATTTCACCCTTTTTTTGAGTGTAAAGGTGAGGTTCTCCAGCTGCCTATCTGTTGTTGTTGTTGTTCAGTAGGTAAGCCATGTCTGACTCTTTGTGACCCCGTAGACATCAGCATGGGCTTCCTAGGTTGTGCTAGTGGTAAAGAACCTGCCTGCTAATGCAGGAGACATAAGGGATGTGGGTTTGATCCCTGGGTCAGGAAGTTCTCCTGGAGGAGGGCATGGCAACCCACTCCAGAATTCTTGCCTGCAGAATCTCATAGATAGAGGAGCCGGGTGGGCTATGGTCCAAAGTGTCACAAAGAGTTGGACATGACTGAAGCAACTTAGCAGGCATGCATGCACAGACTGCAGTTCACCATGTTTCCCTGTCCTTCACTATCTCCCAGAGTTTGCTCAAACTCATGTCCAATTAGTTGGTTACGCCATCCAACCATCTCATCCTCTGTTGCCCCCTTCTAATACTGTCCTCAATTTTCCCAGCATCAAGATATTTTCCAATGAGTTGGCTCTTCACATCTGGTGGTCAAAGTATTGGAGCTTCAGCTTCAGCATCAATCCTTCCAATGAAAAATTCAAAGGCTTTTGACTTGACCTCTTCATGACCCAGATAATCACGATGGTGTGATCAATCACCTAGAGCCAGACATCCTGGAACGTGAAGTCAAATGCTTCCTTTGTAGGAAGCATCACTACAAACAAAGCTAGTGGAGGTGATGGAATTCCAGTTGAGCTATTTCAAATCCTGGAAGATGATACTGTGAAAGTGCTGCACTCAATATGCCAGCAAATTTGGAAAACGCAGCAGTGGCCACAGGGCTGGAAAAGGTCAGTTTTCATTCTAATCCCAAAGAAAGGCAATGCCAAGAATGCTCAAACTACCGCACAATTGCACTCATCTCACACGCTAGTAAAGTAATGCTCAAAATTTTCCAAGCCAGGCTTCAGCAATACATGAACCGTGAACTTCCAGGTGTTCAAGCTGGTTCTAGTAAAGACAGAGGAACCAGAAATCAAATAGCCAACATCCAATGGATCCTTGAAAAAGCAAGAGAGTTCCAGAAAAACATCTATTTCTGCTTTATTGACTACGCCAAAGCCTTTGACTATGTGGATCACAATAAACTGTGGAAAATTCTGAAAGAGATGGGAATACCAGACCACCTGACCTGCCTCTTGAGAAACCTATATGCAGGTCAGGAAGCAACAGTTAGACCTGGACATGGAACAGCAGACTGATTCCAAATAGGAGAAGGAGTACGGCAAGGCTGTATATTGTCACCTTGCTTATTTAACTCATATGCAGAGTACATCATGAGAAACACTGGGCTGGATGAAGCACAAGCTGGAATCAAGATTGCCAGGAGAAATATCAATATCCTCAGATATGCAGATGACACCACCCTTATGGCAGAAAGTGAAGAAAAACTAAAGAGCCTCTTGATGAAAGTGAAAGAGGAGAGTGAAAAAGTTGGCTTAAAGCTCAATATTCAGAAAACTAAGATCATGGCATCTGGTCCCATCACTTCATGGCAAATAGATGGGGAAATAGTGGAAACAGTGACAGACTTTATATTTTGGGGCTCTAAAATCACTGCAGATGGTTACTGCAGCCATGAAATTAAAAGACACTTGCTCCTTGGAAGGAAAGCTATGACCAACCTAGATAGCATATTCAAAAGCAGAGACATTACTTTGCCAACAAAGGTCCATCTCGTCAAGGCTATGGTTTTTCCAGTAGTCATGTATGGATGTGAGAGTTGGACTATAAAGAAAGCTTCGCACTGGAGAATTGATGCTTTGAACTGTGGTGTTGGAGAAGACTTTTTAGAGTCCTTCAGACTGCAAGGAGATCCAACCAGTCCATCCTAAGGGAGATGAGTCCTGAGTGTTCATTGGAAGGACTGATGTTGAAGCTGAAACTCCAATACTTTGGTCACCTGATGTGAACAACTGACTTATTGGAAAAGACCCTGATGCTTGGAAAGATAGAAGGCAGGAGGAGAAAGGGACGACAGAGGATGAAATGGTTGGATGGCATCACTGACTCAATGGAAATGAGTTTGGGTAAACTCCAGGCTTTGGTGATGGACAGGGAGGCCTGGTGTGCTGCAGTCCATGGGGTTGCAAAGAGTCGCACACGACAGAGCAACTGAACTAAACTGAACTTGTAAAGCTAACTAAGCTCTGATTAGCCGCAGCTCTAGAGGCTGGATGTTATGAAAGAACAAGGAAAACGGCCATGATAAACTCCAGACTCCCAGGATCCTCTTAATAAGGCACGATAAATACAATCCTCAACCAATGAATTAAGGACCCTTTAATCAGGAATTATCCATTCTAATTAAAGACCTTTAGTTATCCCCTGAATAACTCCTAGAAATTCAATTATCCTTTTATTTATTCATCTATAAAAGAGAGTGAAAGGACATGCTAAAGTTTCCTTTAATAGGGTTAAAAAGAGTTAAGAGAAAAATTAGAGGCTAAATAAAACTTCTCAAATTGGAAATGACTCATATAGTTCTTGACATACTCATGTTCATTTAACAATAGCTCACTGGTTCAAATCTCTGTCTAGTTTCAAATATGGCCGTGTTTTTAGGACTCAGTAGCTTTATGATTTATTATTTTTCCAGGTTCTAATCCACATCATATTCCTGAGTCACTTCTGAGCAAATGTCTTTTCTGTTCTGTTCTTTAATAAATCCCACCACAGAATTGGGTTTGCAATAGGAGCTGCTTGAAAGAAGAAATGAGTTCAAAAGTTGAATTAAGTTTCCTTGGGAAAAAACAAGTATTTTTTTCTCCCTGAAGAACCTCGTTGAGCATGGGCCCACTCTTAGGACATGTAAGCTTGGACTTGAAAATGATTGACCTTGCTTGAAAATGAGGAACTGCAGGGACCCCAGAGGGAAATCAGTCAAGGGCTGTTGTGAGATTGTGATGTGCTTACTTCTCTTGGGAGGCAGGGCTGGTGTTTTCTGAATCATGGAGGGAGATCAGGTTTTTGTTGTTCATCCTTTTCAGTGTCACTCTTTAGCAGAGACATCACTTCTCCACCCTCCCTAAGCAGAACTGATCTTTCCTTCATTCATATTTACCCAGAACTTTGACCATCCCTTGTTTGGTCAAAGCCTTCTTGAGATGCAAGGACAGGTACCAGGAAGACTGGGGAGCTTGGAGACAGAGACATGTGTCTTCAAGTCCTGCTTCTGCTATTGATTAACCATATAACTAAGACAAGTTGTTTTCTAGGCTTCATCAATAGGTTACGGATCATAACCATCTCTTAGGCTTGTTGTGATTATTAAACGTGCCAATGAAGGATCTGTAGCTAATAAGCATACAGTCAAGATCAGGGTGGCATTTCTGCCTGAGGATGAATGAGAGAAGTTAGGTCACAACCTCTATCCGTGTAGCCTAAAAGATCTAACAGAAGTGGATACCCCCTGTTGTATGGGCCACAATCAAAGACCGGGAATGGCACAGCTCTGCACAAAGTCTTTGAAAAGTATAAGCCAGAGAAAGAAGAGTGCAAAAACACCCGAAGCTTGAAGATGTTCCTAATCATGTTTCCACCCCGTAAGCACTGCAAAGGGAAAGCTGGTGAGTGGGACAAATTCTGAAAAACCTTGCCCATATGCTGTAACTTTAAAAAGTAATTTAAAGCCAGGTTGGCAAGGAGGTCAATATTATGACTATCATAGCTCTAAAAGTGTTAGCTAGTGAAGTTACATGGGAGGAGAAGAACTATAAAAGTGAGAGTAGAAGACATTAAATTATTGTTATTTGCAGACAATATGATTGCATACTATTAGAATTTATGAGAATTGTTTGAAAAAACTATTAGAAATAAAAAAGAGAATCCAGAAATTCCCTAGTTGCAAAATTTATATAAAAATCATTAGTTTTCTTATGTACCAACTATAAACAGAAAATTTAATGAAGGAAATAGCCCATTTACAATAGCAAGAAAAACACATAAAAAAAAAAAATCCTAAGAACAAGAAACATTCAGGGTTTATGTGAGGTAAACTTTAAAACTCTTGTGAGGATTATAAAAAAAGACTTAGAAAAATAGTCATAACTTATTCTTAGATAAATAATTTCAATATCATAAAGATATTATCTTCTAAAAGTAATCTGTGGGGCCTATGCCAACCAAATTAGAATACCAATGAGATGTTTTGTGGAAGACTTTGCAAAATGAAGTTTTTTTGAGCAATACATGTACAAAATTGCTACAATGATTCTGAAAAAAGAAAAATTAGTTTCAGTGAAACAAAATCAGGAATCTAGAAAATATTCATCCATATGTACATGAATATGTTATATATACTAAAGATGGTATTTTATTCAGTGGGAAAGATGTATTGGCTAAAAATAATGGTTATTGTGAAAGTGGAATTGACATTTGTAGAAGATAAACCTGGGTGGCTGCTTTAGTGCTAGTATGAATATGAGGTGTTTTAATTGTATAAATGTAAAAACAAAAATCTTAAAAATACCATGGGTGGTAAAAATATTAAGAACAGATGTGGGTGGTAAAATAAAAAGTCACTGAATTTATAAAGAAATATTGATAAAAATGGTTACTTAAAATAATTAAAAGCTAGATCATGGCAAAGCATGGTTATATTGGAAAATCAAAATAAAGTGCCTAAAATATTTATATTTGTAATATATACAATACCTTGTAAGTGTGATTAAAATAATTAATACTATTTAATTATTGAATATTCCACTCATAAATTAATTCTTTCACAGAAAGACAGACAGCTAATAAACATAAAAATACTTAGCCTCATTTACATTAAATGAGTAAAAATAAAATTATGCAGCATTTACACCTCTCTAATTGAAAAAAGTGAATATAATTGATAATACAATTGATATAGATAATATAATTCTAACAAAGGTCTTGGAATATGGGCACTCTCATTTGACTAAAGTCCAAACTATACCATTTCAAAGAGTGATCTGGCAGTATCTAAAACAATTTTAAATCTTTACATCCTTCCACCCAAGAATTTCATTACCAGAATTTGCCCCAGGGACATTCTTTCAAAACTTCACCATGATATGGAATATAGAATATGGAGCCTATCATTTAAAAATCAATGTAATTATAATCTATAGGATATTGGTTAAATAAAATATAATACATCCAAACAACAAAATTCTATACAGCTTTCAAAAGTGTGCTACATTGGTATCTAGTATTATTAATAGATTTTTCTAAATATATTAATAAATGATTAAAGCAAGGTACAGGTCACTTGCATTGACTGATCTCATTTGTGTAGATAAACTGTGTAAGTGTGTGTATTTTGTACTTACATATTTTTAACTAGAAGAAAATTCAAGAAAAATTTGGAGTTCTCTTTATTTCAAGTGTTGGTGAGGGTCAGAAGAACAAGACGCTAACTTCCAAAAAATGTTTAGAATACAACAATTTTAGGTTCACAGCAAAACTGAATGAAAATTCCCATTTACCCTCTTACCTCAAATACACACAATCTCCTCCCCCATCATCATTTTGCATCAGAGTGATATGTTTGTTACAGTTAATGAACCAGCACTGACACATTATTATCAATCAAAGCTTATAGTTTACATTAGGGTTCACTCACAGTGTTGGATGTTATATGGATTTTATACAAATGTAAATGTCATCTGGGGTTCCCAGGTGGCGCTAATGGTAAAGAACTGCCTGCCAGCACAGGAGATGCAGGAGACATGGCAACCTACTCCAGTATTCCTGCCTGGAGAATCCTACAGACGAAGGAGCCTGGCGGGCTACAGTCCATAGGGTTGCGAAGAATTGGATACGACTGAAGAGACTTAGCACGCATGCACGCATAATGACGTGTGCGTGCTATATGTCCACAACTTCAGTGTCATGGAGAATAATTTCACTGCCATGAAACCCGCCCCCTGCATAGTCTACCTATTCACCCCTCCCTGCCTGCCAAACCCCTGGCAATCACAGATCATTTTACCATCTCTATAGTTTTACCTTCTCCAGAATGTCTTATGGTTAGAATCACATAGTCTGTACTCTGCTGAGGTTGTTTTCTTTCTGTTTAAAATTTTTGCTCATTTTAAAATCATGTACTTCATTTTCTTAGATTTGGATTTTAAGAGTTCTTTGAATATTTCAGGTAACAGTCCTTTATCAGGATCTCTTTTGCAAATATTTTCTCCCAGGCTGTGGCTGGTCTTCTTATTCTGACAGAGTATCTTTCACAGAGCTTAAGTTTTAAATTTTAATGAACTCCACTTATCAATTCTTCTTTCATGGCTCAAGACTTCTGTACTGTATCTAAAAAGTCATCACCAAACCCAAGGTCGTCTAGATTTTTTTTTCATATAATCTTCAAGGAATTTCATCATTTTGCACTTTACATTTAAGTCCATTTTGAGTTAACTTATGTGAAGAGTCTAAGGTTTGTGACTAGATTATTTTATGTCTTTGTGTGTGGATATCAAGTTGTCCCAGTACCATTTGTTAGAGAGACTATCTTTCCTCCATTTATTTATCTTTGCTCTTTTGTCAAAGACTGTTTACTCTATCTGTGTTTATCAATTTGAGTGCTATTTTGTCCCATTGATCTGTTTGTCCATTCCTTTACCAATATCACACTGTCTTTATTGCTGTAACTTCAGAGCATGTCTTAAAGTCCAGTAGTCAGTCCTCTGACTTTGTTTTACTTCTTCAGTGTTGTGTTGACTGTTGTATTATGTTACTAGGGCTCTCATAACAAAATACCAGACCGGGTGGCTTAGAATACAGATGTTTATTATCTTGTGGTTCTGGAGGCCAGAAGTCCAAAGTCAAGGTGCCAGCTGCTTGGTCTCCTTTGAGACCTCTTGCCTTGGCTTGCTGATGGGCACCATTTTGCTGCCACTTCTTGTGATCTTTAATCTCTGAAGGAACAGCCTGGGTATCTCTCCAGATGCCATGATCTCCTCTTGTAAGGACACCAGTCACATTGGCTTAGGGCCAACTCTAAAGATTTCATTTTCACTTACTTATTTAGTGGTCCTCAGAAGAAATCTGGACACACTGAGAGACACCAAGGACGTGTGTACACAGAGGCGAGAACGTGGGGACGTAGCAAACAGGTGGCCGTATGTAAGTTACAGAGAACAGACTCAGAATGAGCCCGTCCTGCCAGCACCTTGGTCTTGGACATCCAGGCTCCAGAAATGTAGAAAGTAAACGCTTGTTTTCTGAGTCACCAAGTCTGTGATTATTTTGTTATGGCAGCTAGAGCAAAATAATATACCTCATATCCTGCAAGCGTGCTATGGTTGCTTATTAGTTTCAGGAGGTTTTTTTTTTTTTTCCCCCTTTGGTCAGTTTTCTTGGATTTTCTACTTTTGTTTTGAAGGCTTACTGATTTATAAAAAAATTTTAAAAACATATAATATAAATTTTAAGGTAATAGCAATATACATCATTCTTCTTGCCTGAATGAGATGTATATGTCTTCCATAAAGAATGTATATATGTTTAAAAAAATAGCCCCCAAAGTGTATGTATTACAAAGCATATGAAGTTCTAGATGTTCAAGTTGGATTTAGAAAAGGCAGAGGAACCAGAGATCAGATTGCCAACATTCGTTGGATCATTGAAAAAGCAAGAGAGTTCCAGAAAAACATCTACTTCTGCTTTATTGAATATACCAAAGCCTTTGACTGTGTGGATCACAATAAACTGTGGAAAATTCTGAAAGAGAAGGGAATACCATACCACCTGACCTGCCTCTTGAGAAACCTGTATGCAGGTCAGGAAGCAACAGTTAGAACTGGACATGGAACAACAGACTGGTTCCAAATAGGAAAAGGAGTACGTCAAGGCTGTATATCGTCACCCTGCTTATTAAATTTCTATGCAGAGTACATCATGAGAACCGCTGGGCTGGAAGAAGCACAAGCTGGAATCAAGATTGCTGGGAGAAATATCAATAACCACAGAAATGCAGATGACACCACCCTTATGGCAGAAAGTGAAGAGGAACTAAAGAGCCTCTTGATGAAAACGAAAGAGGAGAGTGAAAAAGTTGGCTTAAAGCTCAACATTCAGAAAATGAAGATCATGGCATCTGGTCCCATCACTTCATGGGAAATAGATGGGGAAACAGGGGAAACAGTGGCACACTTTATATTTTTGGGCTCCAAAATCACTGCAGATGGTTACTGCAGCCATGAAATTAAAATTATTACTCCTTGGAAGACAAGCTATGACCAACCTAGACAGCATATTCAAAAGCAGAGACATTACTTTGTCAACAAAGGTCCATCTAGTCAAGGCTATGTTTTTTTCAGTAGTCATGTATAGATGTGAGAATTGGACTATAAACAAAGCTGAGCACTAGAGAATTGATGCTTTTGAACTGTGGTGTTGGAGAAGACTCTTAAGAGTACCTTAGACAGCAAGGAGATCCAACCAGTCCATCCAAAAGGAATTGGTCCTGAATATTCATTGCAAGACTGATGCTGAAGCTGACACTCCATTATTTTGGCCACCTGATGTGAAGAACTGACTCACTTGAAAAGACCCTGATGCTGGGAAAGACTGAAGGTGGGAGGAGAAGGGGACGACAGAGGATGAGATGGTAGGATGGTGTCACTGACTCAATAGACATGAGTTTGAGAAAGCTCCACTAGGTGGTGATGGACAGGAAGCCTGGCATGATGCAGTCCATGGCGTCGCAAAGAGTCAGACATGACTGAACGACTGAACTGAACTGAACAAAGCATATAATTAAGTCCTAGAACAATTCATGGGATGACACTTAATATGCACCTAATATGTGTTTAATGAATAAATCAGAGTACAACTAAACTGTTGGATACCAGTTTTTTGAGATGTTTTTATGGAAAATGACCCTTATGGAGATAAGAAACAATTGCTGAAATATGTGGAAAACAAGTGGAGACTGGAAGCTATTGCCTAAAGGGCTGTCTTTTGCCAACTGATCCTGGAGAGGAAACCCTTCCAGAAGCTTCACTCTACAGGTGAAGACTGCATTGTACAGAGCGTGAAAAATAGATTCATGGCCACTTTATGACCTTTTCTGGTTTACTGTTCTAACCATCTGATTCTCTAGTCTTCCACTGTATTCCTGGCAAGAAGACATGAGCTGAGAAGAGCCTGTGCCTGAGAAGCTTCTTCTGCTGTTAAACATCCAGGAAAATGGTACAGATGAACCTATTTGCAGGGCAGGAATAGAGATACGGATGTAGAGAGTGGACACAGTTGGAAAAGGAGAGGATGGGAGGAACTGAGAGAGTAGCATTGGCATATACATACTACCATGTATAAAATCTGAAGGGGGAAATGACAACCTACTCTAGTATTCTTGCCTAGAGAATCCCATGGACAGAGGAACCTGGCGGGCTATAGTTCTAGGGATAGCAAAGAGGCAGAAACAATTTAATGCTGTGCATGACATGTCTAAGATAGGTAACTAGTTGGAAGTTGCTGCATAGCACAGGCAGCTCAGCTTGGCGCTCGTGATGACCTAGAGAGGTGGGATGGCGGGGATGGAGGGGTGCCAGTGGGAGGAGATACATGTGCACACATAGCTGATTCATGTTGTACAGCAGAAACTAACACAGCATTGTGAAGCAATTTGACTCCAACAAAGAAGAAAAAGATAAAAGGAGGCACATCTGGCACAGAGAGAGGAAAGGCAATGGCAGAACTTCCGTGCGTTGCATGCATCTTCCTTTTTCTCATTTGGGTGAATTTTTCCTTTTGAGCGAGATTGTTCATACCCTTATGTTCAAAGGTTAATGGTTAATTGGGAAGTAGTTCAGAACCTGACACACAGTTGGTGCTTAAATTTATGAATTGGTGTGTGAACAAATCCCCCAGTGTAAGAACAAGGCCTATTAAGTTCGGGTGTGATTTTAATTTTTTTAAGCTTTATTCTTTTAAAGACATTGATCTAGCTTTGTAGCCTCTAGGAATGAACAAAGAAGCCTGTTTTTATGGGCTGATGAAGCAGACATCTCATAGTTTGTCACAGATGACTAAAATAAATGTCTATCTTAATAAAATGAGAAATTATTTATATGACTAAAAATAATCTAGAAGCCAAAAAATTATTTCCTGGTGAAGAAAGAGCTTATGAATTATTGTCAATGTGAAGCATCTTTACTATATAATCCCTTCCCTGGTTTTTGAGAGACCAAGAGAGTAAAAAGACTATGGCAGATTTAATGACTTTCTTTATCTACTAGACTGACAGATGCTATTTTCTGAAATATAATTCCCCGGATTTTGAAGTTAAAGCCCATTAAGAAAGAAGTGTGGTTTAAAGTTTTCTGGAGAAAGCAAATTGTACCCATAGAAAGGCAGCAGACACAGCCATGCTTTGAAAATGAAACCATTCACTCACCCAGCCTCAGGCATCTACGTATGTCTTCTGCCTGAAAACAGCCCAACTAAATGCTTAAGGATCTTTTCTTCACAATCCATCCTCTTGTCCATCAGTGCAAAGCGAGTCTATACGTGAAATCTCTTCTTAGCAAAACTGAGTGCCAATGAGACACAAGCATCTGTATTATTTTTCATGGAGATGCAGAGAAAAATCAAGATAAGATGAACTCTCATCACCCCAAGAAGCTTACAATGTAGTTGGAGAGTCAGTGCTTCTAACATCTTTCTAGTAGCAGGTTATGGGGGAAGAGCCTCCTCAAGGAGGCTGTGAACTTCTCTTATAGCATGCAGTGAGAAAATAGCACACTTCTTCTTGGTATTTATTTTTATCTAATTTTTAACATTTCTATTTTTGTATCTATTTGAAAGTGTGCTAAGTCATGTCTGACTCTTTGCGACTCCCTGGACTGTGGCTCACCAGTCTCCTCTGTCCTTGGAATTTTCCAGGCAAGTATACTCAAGGGGGTTGCCATGCCCTCCTCCAGGGGATCTTCCTGGCCCAGGGACAGAACCCTTGTCTCCTGCATCTCCTGCATTGACAGGCAGATTCTTTACCACTGTGACATCTGGAAAGCCTGTTTATTTAAAAGTACAATGGCACCCCACTCCAGTACCTTTGCCTGGAAAATCCCATGGATGGAGGAACCTGGTAGGCTGCAGTCCATGGGGTCGCTAGAGTCGGACATGACTGAACAACTTCACTTTCACTTTTCACTTTCATGCATTGGAGAAGGAAATGGCAACCTACTCCAGTGTTCTTGCCTGGAGAATCCCAGGGACGGGGGAGCCTGGTGGGCTGCCGTCTATGCGGTTGCACAGAGTCGGACACAACTGAAGCGACTTAACAGCAGCACACATGTTATGCTAGTACCCTAGCAAATGTTGGTAGCTTGTAATAAGCACGAATCAAAGACATGAACTTATTCTGTGGCGCTATGGCCTTACTGATAAAGACACATGTTACGGTCATTCTGGAGACCATTGAACATAACTGGCACTGTGCTTTATGAACTGCCTTTCTAAAAAACTCTCCGTCCATAGCAATGGGCCTGGGGCAGTGTGGCATTCTAGTAGGTATGTAGATAGAGAGGCCACGTTTAGGGAAAGCAGTTACTGAGGTTTGTTTCCAGGTATTAGATAAACCATCATAAAATCTGATGCTAATAGACTACTTGTCATCAAATTTCCATCTGGTAACAGCAGAATTACATGCAAAGCAGAAGAGAGACATTATTTTTCTTGATATATAACTTGCCAACTGAATTTCTCTTCCCCTTTCATTTATTCAGTTTTCTTTTTCAAAATTGGAGAAAGCTACAAGGTGGATGGATGGTATTTTTCTTTGAACTTTTGTGACCTTTATGCCAATTATATGATTCTGGGTGCAAACATTAATAAGATTTATGTTTTGCAAAACAGATTGGAGATTTTAGATACCAGCATAAGTGCCCCACTTGCTCATCCATGAATATTGTCAAAGAAATGCCTTTAACAGTAACTTAATTTTATTTTATTTATTTACAGCTGTGCTGAGTCTTCATTGCTGTGCACAGGCTTTCTTTAGTTGTGGCAAGCAGGGGCTACGCTCTGCTTCCAGTGCCCAGGCTTCTTGCTGCGGTGGCTTCTCTTGTTGCTGGGCACAGGCTCCAGGGCGCACCGGCTTCAGCAGCTGTGGCGAACAGGCTTGGTTGCTCTGCGGCATGTGGGATCTTCCTGGATCAGGGGTCAAACCTGGTTTCCTTGCATTGGCTAAGTCACTTCAGTTGTGTCCAACTCTGTGCTACCTTATGGACTGCAGCCTGTCAGACTTCTCTGTCCATGGGATTCTCCAGGCAAGAATACTGGAGTGGGTTGCCATGCCCTCCTCCAGGGGATCTTCTTGGCCTAGGGATCAAACCTGTATCTTTTACCTCTACCTGTTTGGCAGGTGGATTCTTAACCACTGGACCACAAAGGAAGTCCGTAGCTGCAGCATTTTTGCTCAGACTGAGAGCTTATGGTGAATGATGTTGGATTCATGATCTCCAAAGAAGAATATTTAGCTTCGGGTCCAGGGACCAGGCTTAATCACTCATTTTGTGCAGCAGAGTTTTATTAAAGTAAGAAAAGGGACACAGAAGCTCCTACATAGACATCAGAGGGGTATGGAGACTGCCCCCTCCCTAGTCTTTCAGTTCGGTTAGTTCATCCCAGTCGCTCAGTCATGTCCAAATACTTGCAGCCCCATGAACTGTAGCACACAAGGCCTCCCTGTCCATCACCAACTCCTGGAGTACACTCAAACTCATCTCCATTGAGTTGGTGATGCCATCCAACCACCTCATCCTCTGTTGTCCCCTTCTCCTCCCACCTTCAATCTTTCCCAGCATCAGGGTCTTTTCAAATGAGTTAGTTCTTCCCATCAGGTGGCCAAAGTACTGGAGTTTCAGCTTCAGTGTCAGTTCTTCCAATGAATATTCAGGGCTTATTTATTTAGGATGAACTGGTTGGATCTCTTTGCAGTCCAAGGTACTCTCAAGAGTCTTCTCCAACACCACAGTTCAAAAGCATCAATTCTTTGGTGCTCAGCTTTCCTTATAGTCCAACTCTCACATCCATACATGACTACTGGAAAAACCATAGCTTTGACTAGATGAACCTTTGCTGGCAAAGTAATGTCTTTGCTTTTTAATATGCTTGGTCATAACTTTCCTTCCAAGGAGCAAGTGTCTTTTAATTTCATGGCTGCAGTCACCATCTGCAGTGATTTTGGAGCCCCCAAATTTAAAGTCTCTCACTATTTCCACTTTTTTTCCCATCTATTTGTCATGAAGTGATGGGACCAGATGCCATGATCTTAGTTTTCTGAATGTTGAGTTTCAAGCCAACTTTTCCACTCTCCTCTTTCACTTTCATCAAGAGGATCTTTAGTTCTTCTTCTCTTTCTGCCATAAGAGTGGTGTCATCTGCATATCTGAGGTTGTTGATATTTATCCTGGCAATCTTGATTCCAGCTTGCGCTTCACCCAGCCTGGCATTTCTCATGATGTACTCTGAATATAAGTTAAATAAGCAGGGTGACAATATACAGCCTTGATGTACTCCTTTTCCTATTTGGAACCAGTCTGTTGTTCCACGTCTAGTTCTGTTACTTCCTGACCTGCATACAGATTTCTCAAGAGGCAGGTCAGGTGGTCTGGTATTCCCATCTCTCTTGAAGAATTTTCCAGTTTGTTGTGATCCACACAGTCAAAGGCTTTGGCGTGATCAATAAAGCAGAAATAGATGTTTTTCTGGAACTCTCTTGCTTTTTCGATGATCCAATGGATGTTGGCAATTTGATCTCTGGTTCCTCTGCCTTTTCTAGAACCAGCTTGAACATCTGGAATTTCACGGTTCATGTATTGTTGAAGCCTGGCTTGGAGAATTTTGAACATTACAACCCACTCCAGTACTCTTGCTTGAAAAATTCCATGGACGGAGAAGCCTGTCAGGCTACTCCATCCACAGGATCGCAGAGTTGAACACAACTGAGCGACTTCACTTCACTTCATTTCATTTTGCTAGCATGTGAGATGAGTGCAATTGTGTGGTAGTTTGAGCATTCCTTGGCATTTCCTTTCTTTGTGATTGGAATGAAAATTGGCCTTTTCCAGTCCTGTGGCCACTGCTGCATTTTCCAGATTTGCTGGCATATTGAGTGCAGCACTTTCACAGCATCATCTTTTAGAATTTGAAATAGCTCAACTGGAATTCTATCACTTCCACTAGCTTTGTTCGTAGTGATGCTTTCTAAGGCCCACTTGACTTCACATTCCAGGCTGTCTGGCTCTAGGTCAGTGATCACACCATCGTGATTATCTGGGTTGTGAAGATCTTTTTTGTACAGTTCTGTGCATTCTTGCCACCTCTTCTTAATATCTTCTGCTTCTGTTAGGTCCCTACCATTTTTGTCCTTTATCGAGCCCATCTTTGCTTGAAATGTTCCCTTGGTATCTCTAATTTTCTTGAAGAGATCTGTAGTCTTTCCAATTCTGTTGTTTTCCTCTATTTCTTTGCATTGATTGCTGAGGAAGGCTTTCTTATCTCTCCTTGCTATTCTTTGGAACTCTGCATTCAGATACTTCTATCTTTCCTTTTCTCCTTTGCTTTTCACTTCTCTTCTTTTCACAGCTATTTGTAAGGCCTCCCCAGACAGCCATTTTGCTTTTTTGCATTTCTTTTTCTTGGGGATGATCTTGATCCCTGTCTCCTGTACAATGTCACAAATCTCCATCCATAGTTCTTCAGTCACTCTGTGTAGCAGATCTAGTCCCTTAAATCTATTTCTGACTCCCACTGTATAATCGTAAGGGATTTGATTTATGTGATATCTGAATGGTCTAGTGGTTTTTCCCTACTTTTTTCAGTTTACATCTGAATTTGGCAATAAGGAGTTCATGATCTGAACCACAGTCAGCTTCTGGTCTTGTTTTTGCTGACTGTATAGAGCTTCTCCATCTTCAGCGGCAAAGAATATAATCAATCTGATTTCGGTGTTGACCATCTGGCATGTCCGTGTGTAGAGTCTTCTCTTGTGTTGTTGGAAGAGGGTTTTTGCTATGACCAGTGTGTTTTCTTAGCAAAACTCTGTTAGCCTTTGCCCTTGTTCATTTTGTACTCCAAGGCCAAATTTGCCTGTTAGTCCAGGTGTTTCTTGACTTCTTACTTTTACATTCCAGTCCCCTATATTGAAAAGAACATTTTTGGGGGTATTAGTTCTAGAAGGTCTTGTAGGTCTTCATAGAACCATTCAACTTCAGCTTCTTCAGCATTACTGGTCGGGGTATAGACTTGGATTACCATGATATTGAATGGTTTGCCTTGGAAATGAACAGAGATCATTCTGCTGTTTTTGAGATTATATCCAAGTACTAGTCTTTAGCAAGGGAATTATATACTTTTTAAGTTAGTTATTACATTAAATCAAAAGAATGTCTCAAGTTTGTAAAAATTTTGCCAGACCCACTCCCACAACTTACATTTTAAGATAATAAGGTTAGAACTTAACAATAGAAAGATTTTACCAGAACCACTGCCATACTATACATTCTACAATATCAGGATTGGTCAGAAGATTTTCAGAAAGGAGAAACTATCCTCAAGCAGGATACTGACTTGCTTGTTGTGTAATCATCAGTTTTGGGCTTAAAGAAAAAAAGTGTTTTATGTGACTAAGACTAAGGAATGTAGAGGAAAAAAAGATGTTTGTCCTTTTCTCCTCTTCAAGAATTCCAGACCCTTATCTCCTACTTGAGAGTCCCAGACCCTTTTTTCCTCCTGGGGGGCCCCAGACTTCTTATCAGCCTGCCTAGGAATTTGCTCTCTCAGGACTACTATACAACATTTACAAAACTGTTAAAAGTGACACAAAGGGCATAAAAAAGCAAAAGTCACCTTGATCTAATTTAAAATAGTTTATGACAGTGTATTTTCCTAGTTTTCTGTGTGGCTTAATTTCTGCACCTCTTATTTATTCTTTCTGGGTATTAGGGTCTTCTGATATAAAACAGAAAATTTGTTTGAGATAAACTGTTAAGTTCCTTTGCTCTGAAGTGTTATGGTTTTATGACAATGTGCTTAGGTATTTGTTTCAGATATGTAGGGAATATTCTGGGCAGTATTTCAACTTGTATCAGCTAAAGTTTTTATTGAAAATGTTTCTTTACCAAGTTTTTAGTCTCTCCAGATATTCGCTGTGTTCTACCATCACCCCCCAGCTCCTGGCACCATTTGGCTAACAACATTTTTACTTCCTCTACTATTTCTTTGTAAGTCAGTTATCCCTCAGCAAACTAGTTTTTACTCATTCAACCAAAACTTAATCAATCTATCCCTCAATAAATACACATTGACAACCAGCACTGAGACTGGTCCATGCCTTCTGTAACATATGCACAGAGATGGCTCAGTCTTTCCCTTCTTCAGGCTCTCTTACTATTTTCTTCACATAACTTACATAGCAAATGCTTATTACATCATTTTGTTGTTGAATGTATAGATATTTCTCTCTTTGAAAGGGAAGGTCCACTTAATTTATCTCATGGCTGAGTAGTGTTGTAGCAGGTACTAGATGGAGATTTGTTAGACTGAATCTCCACCTTCCATTACTACACAAAAATGATGACATAACTCTGATTGACTCATAGCATTAATGGTGATTATCAGAACTCAATGCAATTATTTTTAGAATACAAACCTGACCAATACAGGGAAGTGAGATAACTTTACAGTTACTTTCGATGGTAAATATTAGACATACTCTCTATTCCCCCCAAGTTATAGCTATTTTTCACAGGTTAAATTTAAATTAATAATGACAACCACAAATAATCTACATCTGATAATTATAGTCCAATAAATTTTATTATTTGGAAAGGTTACCACTTGGAAATGGACTATTTGACATTGCTGAGGGACTAAGTCTTAGAAGTCCTCCTCACTATGTCTTAGAAGGAGTCTTTTAAATATAGTAACAAAAGCTCAAGTGGGGAAAAACCAAATACATGTTAATGAATCAACACTGTCAATTCTTACTGAAGATCTCGAATTTTAACCTCACTTGAGGTAAAGAAAGCTGAGAAGAAAAAGAAAAGTGATGATAGGGAAGGAAAAGTGGTAGGAAGAAGCTGGGTCTGTGAAAAGTCATAGTTATAAAAAGAGAACTTGGAGAACATCTGGTTCAGATCAGATCAGATCAGTCGCTCAGTCGTGTCCGACTCTTTGCGACCCCATGAATCGCAGCACACCAGGCCTCCCTGTCCATCACCAACTCCCGGAGTTCACTGAGACTCACGTCCATCGAGTCAGTGATGCCATCCAGCCATCTCATCTTCTGTCGTCCCCTTCTCCTCCTGCCCCCATCCCTCCCAGCATCAGAGTCTTTTCCAATGAGTCAACTCTTCGCATGAGGTGGCCAAAGTACTGGAGTTTCAGCTTCAGCATCATTCCCTCCAAAGAAATCCCAGGGCTGATCTCCTTCAGAATGGACTGGTTGGATCTCCTTGCAGTCCAAGGGACTCTCAAGAGTCTTCTCCAACACCACAGTTCAAAAGCATCAATCCTTTGGCACTCAGCCCCACAATATATTCAAGACGGCCAGTCTTCTTTCTCTATATGTGCTCTATCTTAAATATTTTAAAAAACTATCTTCGGTTTAAAATGTCCTCCAAGATGTTTCAGTTCTCCTTCTTGCAGACCCCTTCTTGGGGTCCATCAATGTGTAACTGTCCATCTGCAGAGTTCAGAACTCAAGTCCCCATCCAAAACAGCCAGGAGAACTGGCATAGGGTAGTTCTGAAATTTGGAATGAATGGGGCTCCTTCTCAGAGGGTGACCCAGATGACAAGCCTGAAAGGTGCTGGAGCACTGATAACAGATTGACAAGTGGCCAAGGCAGCCTGCATCTGGATGAATGCTGGCACTGTATCCTCTATTCCAGGAGCTGGAATAAAGCACAGCCCTGCTTTTGGCAGCAGACAGACCTCTCACCCTGGGCTGGTTTCATCAGGGAAGTGATGGGTTCTAAACATTATTCCTTTTCAGAAGAAAATCAAGCTTAACTTCCTTCCGAATTCCCTCTTTAAGGTCCTATCACCTGTACCTTCAAGTTCTTGACCTGTTAATGGACAAAACCATCTACTTTCTCTGAAAAAGAAAATATATCTTTCAGAGGACTCAGCATTCATGACACAAAAAATCTGGAAGAGGAAGTTCGGTTGGAAGTTCACTTTGCATCTTCTTAATTTCTCAGCTTAACCTGAAAGGCAAATTATTCCTCATTCTCTCTCCCATGGAACTCAGTTGCTTTAAAGGGGTTGTGGACTAATGGACTGAAGATATTTTTAAAAATATTTAAGATAGAGCACATATACAGAAAAAAATGTGTAACTTAAACAAACAGATCAATGATTTATGTCTCACTCACATGTCATGACCCATG
Source organism: Bos mutus (assembly GCF_027580195.1). Lineage (NCBI taxonomy): Eukaryota > Metazoa > Chordata > Mammalia > Artiodactyla > Bovidae > Bos > Bos mutus. The sequence goes on from NC_091638.1 coordinate 9,090,383, forward strand.
TCAAGACACAAGACATATCTATAGCCCAGAAGCCCCCTCAGTGCACTTCATAATCACAATTTGTTGTCTAAAATGCCCCTTTCAAGATTGGCAGATGTCCCCAGAAGAAAGGCAGATCCCACAATTAAAACTATAATTCTCCGCTGTCATGTGAAAATGTTTTTAAGCCTATGTTTTTGGTCCAGGTCTTAAGTTGCCTGCAATGGGAAAGTCATTCCAAATGATCTGTCCAATGCTCCGTTATTGAAATGGAAACCACACGAGTCTCCCCAGTTGGTATTTATTCCTTTTGTGTCTCACAGTGATTCTTCCTCTCAACGATGATCAAGGTGTCTCTCTGACAGTCTTGCTGCTCAGCCAGTATCAATAACACACGTTTTTATCTAGGACAGGGCTTTCTATTACCTGGAGAAAAGAAAATTAATGTCCAAAGAGATGTGGTAAAGTGTCTGTTTTTGGAGGAACTCATATTTCCTGATTACTGTGGACCTCCTGACACTGTTAAACTTGGTCAGAATTTGAAAAGTGAGTTAGTTACTGAAATAATTTAATGGTTATTTTCCTTCCAGCTCCAACTCCAGCTCTGTGGAAAAGTCTGAAAGTACAGTTAGTTAGGCATATCCAGAGTTTTCTATATTCCAATTGCTGCCCGTGATAGGAATTCAGAGAGGGGTTAGGGCAGAATGAAAGATGGGAGGAGTTAGGTTATATAGGATTCTCCTAAATAAGGCGGTAGTGAGTGACTCTATTTCATGAAAGAGATAAAAAAGAATGTGTTTAATTGCCTCCATAATTAAACTCAGGCAGTTTGCAAAACTGGACATTTTTTCTAAGAAGACTGCTCAAGCGCCTTGGAACTTCTATAGAAAAATCTCCCCTAAAAGCTTAATACTGATCCTCAGATAATGGTTGGCACCCCTCTAGCTTCTTCCTGAAATCCCCCCAAAAGGAGAAGAGAAAATGACTTCCAATCCTACTGAGGAATTTTCCATTACAATTGTGAGGGGAAGAGATATGGATATGAAAAGGTATAAAAAGTATCCTGCAATTTCAGGATTACATACAGTATTTGTTCTTTGTGCTCTGTGTCATCAGACATCTTTTTTGTGTGAGAGCTGGGGCAGTGCCCTCTGACCTAGAGACAGACTGGTGATGGACCCCAGCATCATCCCTGTATAGATGCAAAATTAAGCCTCACTTTCTTTCTTCCAGGTTTCTCCTTTAGGGTTCCAGCTCCTTTTCTGGTGGCTCAGAGGGTCTCCCTGATGGCTCAGATGGTAAAGAATCTAACTGCAATACAGGAGACCTGGGTTCTATCCCTGGTTTGGGAAGATTTCCAGGAGAAGAGAATGGCACCCCACTCCAGTATGCTTGCCTGGAGAATTCTATGGACAGAGGAGCCTGGAGGGCTACAGTCCATGGGGTCGCAAAGAGTCAGACATAATTGAGTGACTAATACTCTACCACCTCTACTTTTAAGTCCTCAACCCTAGAATGGAGATTGTCACCTTCTTTCTCAGAATAAAAACATGAATGAAATCACTTTTTAATAGAGTCAATATACACAGTATAATATGTCTGGAGAAAGAAGGGTGGCTGAGGGAACTACAATGTGGAGACTCAGTGACTGGTTCCCTCCCAACAGCGCAAGACACCGTGGTGATGGGAGACAACCAGAGATTGCCTTTACTTTCACAAGGAAACCAAAGGATTCACCAAAGGATAAAGAAAACTGCAAGATTATCACATCTTTAAATTTGCTTTGTCACTAAAATAGCTTGGTGACAAAGTCTGATGACTTGAATATCTGTTTTATTTCCTCTCCCAAGTTACCTGATTTGGAAATTTAAAATGTCCCATTTTTTTAAAATGTATGTTTTCAACCATCTATCACCTGAAGAATTCTAGAATCAATTATAGTAGACTTCAGTAAACAACAAAAAAGGCTAAAGTGCGTAACAGCAAGAGATGATAAAGGTACAAACACTGGGAAAGAACCTGAAGTCTAAAAGGAGCAGGTAGGCAGGAAAATCAGGCAATCGTAAGGCGGTCCTTGGGTGCCCCTTGGTACCTGAGCTGCCATCTCCTCATAGCTGAGAGGAGAGAGAGGCGTTGGTGCTCACACCCATGTGGGGAGAACAGTTCTGTGTAGAGGAACCAGGAACATTAGCGCCTTGGCGGGAGAAAGGACCTGGTGGATTTGAGCAGTCCATCGTACGGTGTAGAAATAGGGCAGGAGAGGGTTTCTTAAAGAGTCGGATGAGAGAGGACCTGTGTTAGTCTTGTAGAAGGCATGGACTACTGAGCTACAGAAGGGATGGGACGTGGTCAGATGTATGTGGAGCTACGGGTTCTGTAGCCAGATTGATTATGCAGCTCTATTGCAGCCTACATGATGACGGGAAAGTTAGTTAACTACTCTGCCTCAGTTTCCTCATTGGTAAAGTGGGAATGATAAAGAGTAACTAACTCAGGAGTAGGCTATGAGGATTAAAGAAATTAATATTATAAGGTACTTTGGACCCCGCTCACCACATAAAAATGACTTGATACATATTGGTTCTTAATTTTGTTAGCAACAGTTCATGAAAGTCTGTTACTATTTTCTTCACCAACAATGTCTACATTTATACTTTTACCAACTGTTGATGAAAGACATAAACATCTGAAAAGCGTCCTTAGGATGGGATGGATATAATCAGGGACTTGTGAAGAAATCGCTACCTGATGACAGGGCAGAACTGTTCATTTATTTTTTAATTAATTTTCACTACAGTACAGCTGATTTACAATGTTGTGTTAGTCTCTGCTGTGCAGCACAGTGAATCTGTTTTACATATGCATATACATTTACATGTACATATGTAAATATACACATTTACACATACATTTACATGTACATATGTAAATATACACATTTACACATACACTTACATGTACATATGTAAATATACACATTTACATATACATTTACATATACATATGTAAATATACACATTTACACATACATTTATATATACGTATATATATATACATATATCCACTCTTTTTTAGATTCTGTTCCCACGTCGGTCATTACAGAGTGCTGAGTAAACTTCCTGTGCTATACAGTAGGTTTTTAATAGTTATCTACTTAATATGTAATAGTGTGTAGCCAAGTCACTTCAGTCTTGTCCGACTCTGCAACCCTGTGGACTGTAGCCCACCAGACTCCTCTGTCCATGGGATTCTCCAGGCAAGAATACTGGAGTGGGTTGCCCTGCCCTCCTCCATGGGATCTTCCAGACCCAGGGATCGAATCTGAGTCCCCTGTGTCTCCTGCATTGGCAGATGGGTTCCTTACTGCTAGCACCGCGTGAGAAGCCCATGGAGTGGTGTGTATATGTCAATCCCAGTCTCTCAGTTTATCTTGCCTCTTTCCCCCTTGGTAACCATAAGTTTGTTTTATATGTCTGTGACTCTATTTTTGCTTTGTAAATAGGTTCCTTTGTACATTTTCAGATTCCACATTTAAGCGCTGTCATCTGGCATTTGTCCCTGTCTGACTTACTGTACTCAGTATGACAGTGTCTAGGTCCATTCGTGCCCCTGCAAAATGACACCATTTAATTCATTTTTATGGCTGAGGAATATTCCATTGTATACATGTACCACATCCATTTTTCTGTAAATGAACATTTAAGTTGCTTCCATGTCCTAACTATCATAAATAGTGCTGCAATGAACATTGGGGTCCATGTATCTTTTAAAATTATGATATTATACAAATATATGCTCAGGAATGGGGTTGCTAGATCATATCATAGTTCTATTTTTAGTTTTTTTAAGGAAGCTTCATACTGTTCTCCTGTACCAGTTTACATTCCCACCAACAAGGTAGGAGGGTTCTCTTTTCTCCACATCCCCTCCAGCATTTGTTGGTGTAGACGTTTTGATGATGGCCACTCCAACTGGTGTGAGGTAATACCAATCATTGTAGTTCTGATATACGTTTATCTAGTTATTAGTGATGTTGAGCATTTTTTCATATGTTTTCTGGCCATCCATATGTCTTCTTTGGAGAAATGTCTATTTAGACCTTCTGTCCTCTCTTTGATTAGGTTTTTTTTTTTTTTTTTAAATATTGAGCTGCATGAGCTGTTTGTATGTTTTAGAGATTAATCCCTTGTCACTCATTCACTTCAGTTGCAAATATTTTCTTTCATTCTATGAAAGAAAATTTTCATTTTGAGAGAAGCACTCTTTAATGGCCACTTCTTATAAGATCATGTTATACAAGGCCACAGAGAAGGCAGTGGCACCCCACTCCAGTACTCTTGCGTGGAAAATCCCATGGATGGAGGAGCCTGGTAGGTTGCAGTCCATGGGGTCATGAAGAGTCGGACACGACTGAGCGACTTCACTTTCACTTTTCACTTTCATGCATTGGAGAAGGAAATGGCAACCCACTCCAGTGTTCTTGATTGGAGAATCCCAGGGATGAGGGAGCCTGGTGGGCTGCTGTCTATGGAGTTGCACAGAATCAGACACGACTGAAGTGACTTAGCAGCAGCATACAATACCACTCATATGATATCATGCTTATATATTTTGTTCACTACAACTGAAAAATTGAAATAGAAGAGAGAGTTATTGGACTGCTCCAAATAAGGTCTCTTTGAGTGTATGCAAGAAAAGAGAGAAAAAAAAAGATATTGAGGGAGAAAGAAATAGTGAAGGAGAACAAGGATGTCAATAATAATACTATAGATTAAAAGATTTATTGTGAAGTGTATGCTGCATAGGAAACAAAACTGCTCTGACCCTAGTTTAACTTACTCTCTTCCTGGGGAAAGATGATGCGACTGCAATGTAACACATGGTGTGGTAAGTGTTGTACGAGGTACATATGTGATATTTGGGGAACAAAATTGAGGGAGAATAAATGCTGTGCTTATAAAGTAACAAGAGAGGGGCAGGCAATGGTGGATAAAATTTAGAGACATCTTTGTGGTGCAGATGGTAGTTAGTCCCAAGACCACTCATGTTGAAGTTAGCCACAGATATGTTCACTTAATCATTCCTTCTCCAAAAAGTTATTGAGCATCTATTGTGCCAGATACTTTTCTAGATCTTTGGGGAGATTATAATGGACAAAAAAGTCCATTAGCATGGAGCTTATGTTATAGTAAGGTAGAATAGACGATAAACAAGGCAAAAAATTAAAATATATTACATGTATCTGATACTTTGGCCACCTGATTGGAAGAGCAGAATCATTGGAAAAGACCTTGATGCTGGGAAAGATTGAAGGCAGGAGAAGAAGGGGGAGACAGAGGATGAGATAGTTGGATGGCATCACTGACTCAATGGACATGAGTTTGAGTAAACTCAGGGAGTTGGTGAAGGGCAGGGAAGCCTGGCGTGCTGCAGTCCATGGGATTGCAAAGAGTCAGACACAACTTAGTGACTGGACAATGGCACCAATATGTTTTGGAGTGCTAAAGAGAAAAAAGGATAAAGCCAGGAAGGGGGATATGGTATTTGTGATGCGTGATATGGGTATATATATAATTGAATAGATTACACGAATCTTCTCATGTCAGATAAACAGTCTCAGAAATACGGTTCTCAGGCCAGTGCAGATGCCTGGTCTTGATCACAACACTGTCCTGAAGGAGAGTTGTTAAATGGTAGAGAGTGCCACCAGTTACTCTACAGGCTAACAGACGCGATTCTGAAATGTTGTCGAATATCCTGTGAATCTCTAACCTACTGAAATGGAGGAACCCCTAAATGCAGCTGTGGGAATCTTTTAACAGAGCTGTAGACTATTAAAGGTAAAAGAAATGCTACCCATGACCCAAGGCCACCTTCTAATTTCAGAGTGGTTTGTGGGGTTAAGTGGCTTGCTCAGGAGCACACAGAGACTTGGTGGCAAGCCTGATGCTCCAGTCTAGATCGGCTGCTCCTGGTTCCCTTCTGCTTCCATTTAACCAATTTTTCCCTTTGCTTCGGCAGAACCACAGGTCTCAGAGAGAGGGAGTGTGACCTTGAAGAAATAGGACTGGATGGAGAGTCAGGGGAAGAACATTTAATTAGGCACAGTCAGGCGCAGTCCCAAGTTTCCACTTTTATTGTCTTATAACCACTGAAGCAAGGTTTTATAATTCTCTGCCTTCTGATTTTCTTTTAAAGAATGAAAATATGACATATATTCTTTGAGTACTCCTGGTTACCTGTCCTCTATTCCATATGCCTTTTTTTTTCATGGAAAAATCCACCATCTTGAATTTGATATATCTTCAGCCCTTGAATAACTTCATATTATTACACTTCATAAGTATACTTCAAAACAACAAATAATGTTCTCAATTTTCAAATTTTTATCATAATTCTGCTCTAAATGGAGGGTTCTGCAATATATTTTCCACTTGCAAAACAAACACTTTGGACATTTATCCAAATCCATACATGAATTCTATTTCATTCATTTCTCCCTTTCAAGTAGACTTTTATTAATATTTTTCAAAGCCCTCTCAGGTTCACAGAAAAATTGAGCCAAAGTGCCAGGGGTTCCTCTACACCCCCTGCCCCCATACGTACATAGCCTCCCCGACAAACATTAATACCAGGGTGGTACATTTCTTACAACTGATGAGCAAATATTGGTATATTATTGATTCCTGAAGTCCATGGTTTACATTAGATTTGTTTTTTTTTGTTGGTTCTATGGGTTTTGAAAAATGCATACACTCATATACCCACCATGACAGTATAGTTATGACACCATAACTATACTATATACTTAACTGTAAAGGCTACCCACTCCAGTACTGTGGCCTGAAGAACTCCAGGGTCGCAAAGAGTCCGACACGACTGAGCGACTTTCACACACATACTATCCACCATAAATATATCATACAGAACAGTGTTACTCCCTTAAAAATCCTATTCATCCCACCTTCTCTCCCCACCAAACTCATAGCAACCACTGATCTTTTCACTGTCTCCATGGTTTTGCCTTTTCCAGGATGTCTTCTAGTTGGAATCCACACAGTATGTAGCATTTTCAGATTGGCTTCTTTCTCTAGTCATATGAATTTAAGGTTCCTTCACGTCTTTTCATGGCTTGACAGCTCATTTCCTTTTAGCACTGAATAATATTCCATTGTCTGGATGTACTACATTTTATTTATCCATTCACTTACTGAAGGACATCTTGGTTGTTTCCAAGTTTTGGCAATTATGAATAAAACTGTGATAAATATCCATGTGCAGATTTTTATGTAGACATAAGTTTTCAACATCTTTGGGTAAATACCAGGGAGTGGATTGCTGGATTGTATGGTAAGAGTATGTTTAGTTTTGTAAGAAACTGCCAAATTGTCTTCCAAAGTGGGCTGCACTGTATTTCATTTATTTTAATCATGATTGGGAGTTCTGTTATTTCAAAATTCATTTACCTATTCTCCCATTAATGAGCAACTAAGTGGTCTGATTTTGTATCCACGTATATATCTTCTTCAGCACACCGTGAGATTTTCTGTTATGAACCTAGACGTGGAACTTCTGGGTTATGAATAATGTACATATACAATTCCTTAATTATATATTTTCAAAGTCATTTCCAAAGACATTATGTCAATTAGCATTCAGTGCTGCCATACCTAAGTTTTTCATTCAATCTGAGAGTTATGCACTGGAAATTCAATGTTCTTTCAACTTGTATTTGTCTGATTCTGGAGGCTTTTGTCTGATTATGGAGGATATTCTTATGTATGTTGGCCATTTGACTTTTACATTCTGTGAAGTGTCTCTTCATATGCTTCCACCATGTTAAAGTTGAAATTTTTCTTATTCATCTGTAGGAATTCTTTATATATATTCTGGGTAACAACAATAATGACTAACCTCTACAGAGCTTTACCTTTTGTGTTTCTGAGTATTTTGGATATATCAATACAGTAATTGTCTCAATAGCCTTATGAGGTAGGTAGTATCTCCATTTAATGGATGAGGAAATTCAGGTATTGAAGAATTAAGTTATTTGCTTAAGATCCTACAGCTGTCAGTGATAAATACATAATTTTTAACCAGTTCACCTGGCTCCAGAAAAGCTTATTTTGGAATATACCTTTGTCTTTCTTATGAATAGACAGAGTGGATAAGTTTCCATTTCACTTGCTTAATAGTGTGTCATATCATTAAAATATTTTAGTTGAGATTAATTGCAATACTCTTTAAAACGTGTGATTATTTTTTATGTTTTGTTAAATGAATCATATGGGATGTCAAGATCACAAAGATATAGTCCTATATTGCCTTCTAAAGTAGGTATTCAATTTCAAATTATGGAATTTGATGTACCTGGATTTTGCTTCTGTTTACCATGTGAAGTAGCTATTTTATTTTACATTTTCCCCCATGTAGATATGGAAATATGTTAGCAAAGTATAGTGAAGTGTTTGTTCTTTCTTCATAATTTGTGAAGTCCACTCTCATTTATCTAGTTACCTTGAGTCTTCTTCTGGAATTTCTATCCTACTTACTGATTAGTTTACTTATTCTCCTTTCTTTCTCTCTATGTCTGAATAATAAATTGCCTCCCCTCCTCCCTTAGGAGTGTCCTTGCCTGGAGAATCCCATGGACAGAGGAGCCTGGAGGGCTACAGTCCATAGGGTCACAAAGAGTTGAACATGACTGAAGTGACTTAGCACTCACGCATGCTCCTCCCTTATCTTCTTCCAAAATATCTTTGTTCTTCGTGGTCTTTTTTTATACATGAACTTTAGATTAAGCTTATTCAGTTCAGTTTAGTTGCTCAGTCGTGTCCAACTCTTTGCAACCGTATGTAAACCGCAGCACTCCAGGCCTCCCTGTCCATTACCAACTCCCAAAGTTTACCCAAACTCATATCCATTGAGTTGGTGATGCTATCCAACCATCTCATCCTCTGTCATCCCCTTCTCCTCCTGCCTTCAGTCTTTCCCAGCATCAAGGTCTTTTCAAATGTCAGCTCTCTGCATCAGGTGGCCAAAGTATTGGAGTTTCAGCTTCAGCATCAGTCCCTCCAGTGAACACCCAGGACTGATTTCCTTTAGGATGGACTGGTTGGATCTCCTTGCAGTCCAAGGGACTCTCAAAAGTCTTCTCCAACACCACAGTTCAAAAGCATCAATTCTTTGGCGCTCAGCTTTCTTCACAGTCCAACTCTCACATCCATACATGACCACTGGAAAAACCATAGCCTTGACTAGAGGAACCTTTGTTGGCAAAGTAATGTCTCTGCTTTTTAATATGCTGTCTAGTTTGGTCATAACTTTCCTTCCAAGGAGCAAGCGTCTTTTTTCTTTTTTTTAATTTCATGGCTTCAATCACCATCCACAGTGATATTAAATTTCATGAAAACCCCTGTGTGATTTTGAATGGAATTACATTGGTATTATATATTAAGGTTTGAAAATGTTGTGTTTTCAACCTATTATGTCTTCCCATAGAGTCAATTCCTAGGCAGGTTGATAAGAAGTCTGGGGTCCCCAAGGAGGAGAAAGGGGTCTGGGGCTCTCAAGGAGGAGACAGGGGTCTGGAATTCTCAAGGAGGAGGAAAGGACAAGTGTCTTTTTCTTTCTCTACATTCCTTGGTTTTAGTCACATAAAACTTTTACTTTAAGATGTTGATGTTTACACAGCAAACAATTCAGTTTAAATTCTGTACTAAGGATTATATAACAACAATGTATCCTGCTTGAGGACAGTTTCTCCTTCCTGACTGACCAATCCTGTTATCTCAAAATGGGAGTGGGTCTGGTAAGATTTTAAATTCTAATCCTGTTACCTTAAAGTGTAAATTGTGGGAGTGGGTCTGGTAAAATTTTTACAACTTTGAGACATTTTTCTGATTTATTGCAGTAACTAATTTAAAAAGTATATAACTCCCTTTGCTTAGACTAGTGAGGGGGGCATTCTCCGTCCCCCTTCTGATCTCTATGTCAGAAGCTTCTCTGTCCTTTTTCTTATTCCCTGGCTCAGGAAGATCCTCTGGAGAAGGAAATGGCAACACACTCCAGTACTCTTGCCTGGAAAACTCCATGGACAGAGAACCCTTGTAGGCTACAGTCCATGGGGTCGCAGAGTTGGACATGACTGAGCGACTTCACTTGACTTTCTTACTTTAATAAAACTCTCCTGCACAAAAGCTCTTGAGTGATCAAGCCTGGTCCCTGGTCCCAAAGCTAAATCTTCTTCTTCAGGGATCACCTATCCAACACCGTTCACCGTAAGCTATCACCATCCATGAGAACAGTATATTTATTCTTTTATTTGGGTTTGCTCATATTGTGTAACTGTCTCTGAGTGATTGTTCACACATAGAAATGTATTCAGCCTTTGATTTTATGCATGAAGTGAAGTCGTTCAGTCGTGTCCGACTCTGTGACCCCACGGATTGTAGCCCACCAGGCTTCTCCACCCATGGAATTTTCCAGGCATGAATACTGGAGTGGGTTGCCATTTCCTTCTCCAGAGGATCTTCCTGACCCAGGGATTGAACCTGGGTCTCCCGCATTGCAGGCTTTACCATCTGAGCCACCAGGGAATCTCCTATGCATATGACTTTATGCATATTTTCCAATTTTTAAAAAACTTTTCAGAAAGTTCTGCTCTGTATTATTATTCTCTTTCCTCTACTCTATAGAAGTACCACATTTATTTTTAAAGCTTTTGAATTAAAATATTAACTCATTTTTTTTCACTTTTTTGAGTCAGTGCATTAAAAGTTAAACAACTATACCAGTATAAGCAACCCTGTTATATACATCTATATATATATATATACATAGATTTTTTAATGTAATAACTTCAGTATTATTTAACTCTGAATATTTTATAATTTTATTATGATTTCCTGTTTAACTCAGGACTACTTAGATGGGTTATTTACAATTTTCCAACATATTATTTCCTACTTTTTATCAGCTATTTGTTTTCTCATTTAGCTTTATTGTGATTAGAAAATATGATCAGCGTGCTGTCAATTTTTCACAAAATTGGCACTCCTTTGTTGCTTAATACATGGTTAATACTTTCAATTGTTGCTGATATACTCGAAAATTGTGTTACTTTGTGGGGGCAGAGATAGGGTCGATATTGAACAATATTACTTTTATCTGATTCCCATTTACTTCTCCTAATGTTTTGTTTGTTTTGGCTCTCAGTTTCTCAGAGATGTATGGGAATATCCTAATATGATTATTGAACAGTGAATGGATCATTATAAATCCCTCAGCTCATGCTTTCTGTAGTTTTTGAAGTGTGAGGTGATAGTCCATGGCTCTTTTTTTTCTTGGTGAGTCATTTCTATATTACGTAGAGTTTGTCTTCATTAACACTGGCCTTTGTACTTAGTACTGATATTTCAGAAGACTTTCTTAGTATTTGCATGATGCATCCTTTGTATTATTATACTTGAACTTTGTCTGTGGATTTCTTATAAATGTTTCTTCAGAACCTGGTATCCCTTGATTTATTACTCCCCCTGCCCATCAGTTTATCATTTCTAAAGTTTATTTGGTTTTACTTATTTATTTATTTGCAGTTTGAGAATCTCTGACTTTTATTAGATGATTGTGATTCATCTATATTGATTATAATCACAGATATATTTGCACTTATACTATTATAAAATATGTTTGCTTCTTTAATTCTCCAGCTGTAGCTTCTTTTTTAGTAATTTGTATGTTTAAATTTTTCTCCACTAATATGGAATATATGTGTACATCTCCGTGGTTTTTATACACTCACAGAGCTGTACAGTCAGCATCACAATCAGTTTTAAATGCTTTCATCAATTATCCCAAATAAATTTCACACCAACTAGCAGTCACTCCTCGTTTCTCTAGGCCTCAGGCCACCACTCATCTATATTTATTGTGTTTCTATAGATTTGCCTCTCCTAACATTTCCTGTAAGAGGAATCATGCAATGTGTGATCCTTTGTGACTGGGTTCTTTCACTTAGCATAATGTTTTTGGGGATTGCTGATGCTGTCATGGTATCAGTAATTTATTCCTTTTTATTGCCAAATAGTATTCCATTGTATGGGTATATCATATTTAATTTATACGCTTATCAGCTCATGGACATTTGGGTTGTTTCCACTTTGGGGCTATTATAGTGATAACAATATATTATATGAATGTTCATCTAAAAGTTTTTATATGAACATAGTTTTATTTCTCTTAGGTATATACTTGAGTAGAATTGGTGGATCATATGATAACTCAATGTTTAACATTTTGAGGACTTTCCACTGTTTTGCAAAGCACTGCAACGTTACATTCACACAGGCAATGTATCAGTGTTCCAATTTCTCCACATCCTTGCCAGCATTTATTATTATCTGTATACTTGTCCTGTGACATGGTGTTTTATAGTCATGATTTGCATTTCCTGATGGTTACTGATGTTGGTCATCTTGTGCCTGTTGGCCATTTTTGTATCTTCCTTGTATAAATGTCTGTTTAGCTCCTGTCTCATTTTAAAATGTATTTGTCTTTTTATTTTGCAGTTGTATTATTTCTTTATATATTCTAGATACAAACTTTGTATTATATACTTGAAAATATTTCTCCCCATTCTACAGTCTTTTCACTTTTTTGAAGGTATTCTTTGAAACAAAAACATTCTTAACCTTAATAAAATCCAATTTGTCCTCTTTTAGTTTGTTGCGCTAGGTTTCATATATAATATGCCTTTTCACTGCTGCCTTCCAACAGCATTTGCCATTTGTGTCATTTGTGATATGACTTGCTGTTCCCACCTTCAAGAAGTAGAGTTTCTTTCCTCATGTCATTAATCTGGTCTTGCACTGTAACTTGCCTGAAACACAAGAATGGAGTAGAATCGATGATGTGTCAGTGTAGGGTTGACTCTCTTGGGGCCCTTGCAATCACCAGATGAGCAATCCTCGGCTATCCTTCCAGAAGAGGACAGACTTGTAACCCTTCACCTGACCGACAGCCAGCCACTCAGACATGTGAGTGAGGCCGCTCTAGACCAACTGTCCATCTGATGAACACAGACGTGTGACTGAGCCCAGCTGAGATCAACTCAATTTGGCCCAGACCAAAAGAACCACCCATCCTACCCAGAGGTTCATGAGCTAAAAATGTCCCTACTGCTGAAATCATTAAGCTTGGAGTTAGAACTGGACATGGAACAATAAACTGGTTCCAAAGAGGGAAAGCAGTACATCAAGGCTGTTTACTGTCCCCTGCTTATTTAACTTATATGCAGGGTACATCATGAGAAATGCTGGGCTGGAGGAAGCACAAGCTGGAATCAAGATTGCTGGGAGAAATATCAATAACCTCAGATATGCAGAGGTCACCAACCTTATGGCAGAAACCAAAGAAGAACTAAAAAGCCTCTTGATGAAAGTGAAAGAGGAGAGTGAAAAAGCTGGCTTAATACTCAACATTCAGAAAACTAAGACCATAGCATCTAGTCCCATCACTTCATTGCAAATAGATGGGGAAACAGCAGAAACAGTGGCAGACTTTATTTTCTTGGGCTCCAAAATCACTGCAGATGGTGACTGCAGCCATGAAATTAAAAGATGCTTGTTCCTTGGAAGGAAATTGATAGCATGGATGTATGGCAAAACCAATACAATATTGTAAAAAATAATAATAATAATAATAAAATTTAAAAAAATAAAAAATAAAAAGCAGAGACATTACTTTGCCAACAAAGGTCCGTCTAGTCAAAGCCATGGATTTTCCAGGAGTCATGTATGGATGTGAGAGTTGGACTACAAAGAAAGCTGAGTGCCGAAGAATTGATGCTTTTGAACTGTGGTGTTGGAGAAGACTCTTGAGAGTCCCTTGGACTGCGTGGAGATCCAAGCAGTCCATCCTAAAGGAAATCAGTCCTGAATGTTCATTGGAAGGATTGATGCTGAAGCTGAAACTCAATACTTTGGCCACCTGTGCAAAAGACCTAATGCTGGGAAAGATTGAAGGCAGGAGGAGAAGGGGACGACAGAGGATGAGGTGGTTGGATGGCATCGCCGACTCAATGGACATGAGTTTGAGTAAACTCCGGGAGTTGGTGAAGGACATGGAGGCCTGGCATGGTGCAATCCATGGGGTCGCAAAGAGTTGGACACGACTGAGCAACTGAACTGAATTGAATTGAAGCTTGGAGTGGTTTATGACAAAGAAGCAGTTAAATGAAGCAGTATTTAAACTAGTGTGTTATGAACAAGGTAGTTAAAACACTTGTTCTGAGTAGTGAGCCATATAAGTTATATTTTCCAAGAAAAATACCCCCTTTTTGTTATACAGTTCAAGGTAAAGGTGCTGGCCGCAATTTTCATTCCCTTTTGCTGGAGGGAAACTGCAGTCTGCTTTTCAAGGTCATCCTGGTCAAATTCTCAAAGCCAAGAACACCCTAATACTATTTACAAGCACTAATATAGTTTTATTTAATTATATGAATTCATATGAGGAACAACTAAACACTTGGAAATGTTATAATTCTTAAGCTAATTATCTGCACTTTAAGCAACTTTCTGGTTTTAAAAATATAAGTTTTATTAAAGAACAAAGTGAAAAAAAAAAGTGTAAAAGAAGCTTTTTAAAAAGATCCTATAATACCATCAATCCAGAAAGAATTGTTTGACATTTAAGCTGACTTAGAGTTTCCCTAAATGGTTTTCCAAATTCAGACAGGGTCCAACTGGCCTCCTGCAGATAGAAATATACTCTATATGTAAATGAGAAAACTTCTGAGTATGGTCTGAAAATACAGATATGTGTTACACATACACACAATTACCTTATCACAGGACTTTCTTGCAGACTATATTTTTTTCTTTTTGAGGGGGAGGGGTGTATATATATATATAGAAAATCAGAATGGAAAGCAGCAACAGTAAAACAGGAGTTACATTGTCTTCTGACTGAGTGTGATGTGAATGCCAAATGTAATTGTCTAAATTCTTAGAGTAATCCACATGTTTGGAATTTTTGTCAAAAGCAGATCCTCACGTTATAGAATCAAATAACACCAAAAACAATGTTATTTTTTGAGTGATTAGTGTATGTTAGACTTTGAATTCTCTATATTTGTTTTTTCCTTTTTTCTGTTAATTAACATTCTTGAGATGGCTAATATTTATTATTATCTTTATCTTAAAGGAAATAGAGCTTTGGGAGATTGAAATACTGTCAAAGTCCTATCGTTGGTTAGTACTGGAGTTGGAATTTGATCCATCATTAGCCTTATTCTGGCAGCTGCTCTGGTTCAGAGAGCATCCAAGGTCCTGAGATCCAGAAGGAGTGTCATTGTTGAACTTTGTGTGATCCTCTATGACAAAGAATAGAGGGCTGATAGAGAATATTCCTTACCAATCTTAGTATGGAAGAACTTCTGCTTCTGTGCCTAATACATCAATTAAATCATAACATCACTTAATCATAACCATAGACCTTAAATTTGGTATTTCTGTGAAATACATTTTGATGCCTCCTTTTAATAGTAGTAGGAAAATCATTTTTCTATAGCCTAAGGCACAGCCAATGGTAGTGAAACTATTACTGGCTATGGAGTTGCCCAAGCCTGAGTTTAATTGCTAAGGTATGAGCACAATTACTGAGGTATGAGCACACGTGTTTGTAAACTTTCATGGAGATTAGATGAAATGTCCAGACGCACCCCTTAAAGCCCAGAAGTCGATCCTCAGGTGTAGTGCCATCTGAACTAGAAGTCAAACCAGTTGAACAAAATTTGCAGAATTACTTGGTTTTAGCATTTAACATGAAACTATTTGATGTTAAAGAAGAGAAAAGGAAGGAAAGATGAAAGAAAGAAAAGAACAGAAATTGAGTTACTTGAACACCCTTTAAAATTCTGGCAACTTCATTTTTTCTTTTTTCGATATTTATTTATTTGGCTCTGCCGCGTCCTAGTTGTCACCGGCGAGATGGTTGTTGCAGCATGCAGAATCTTTTAGTCGTGGCCTGTGAACTCTTAGTTGCCTCTTAGTGGTAGCATGTGGGATCTCGTTCCCTGACCAGGGATGGAACCCAGGCCGCCTGCATGGGGAGCAAGGAGTCTTAGCTACTGGACCGCCAGGGAAGTGCCCTGGTGACTTCATTTAAATATCTGTATGCCCAGGTTCTCTTGAGAAGCAGAATATCAGACAGCATAGAAACTCACAATGCACTAGGCAGAAATAGGCCCCCAGACTGGCTGTATGGTCTCTATTTTGCCACTTCATCTCCATCATTTCCTTTTATCTCCCGGGCCCTAAGGTTAAGTGTGAAGTGTCATGTATTGCCTGTGTGTGTGTGTGTGTGTGTGCACATATGTGCATGCACACATGCACACAGGTCTCAGGATTTTAGGCCTAAATCCTTGAGTAAATTCATAGTGACAAAGGAATGAGTTATTTCACTGATTCAGAGTTAGTATCAATACTTTCTCTTTTCCTTGGAATTATTAATTCCCATTATTATTCAGAGAGGTGATTAATCTTTTTTCCTGCCCACCACCAAGCTAGACCTACTGGAATAAGAATTACAAATTTTGCTTTTAGGACTAGTTCTAGACTTCATAAGAGAAGCACTGTCTGTTTTAATAAAAATCTTCATTCAAAATACAATTTTGTAATTTTTTTCCCTAATTGATCTGATTTGTGTTACAAACCCACATCCCACTGCAGCACAGGGATTGCTCTCTTTTACTCAATCATTGAATCTAGTCTGATGAATGGGTTAGACTTGTGAAAGTTCATATTTTCAGAATTAGAATCCTCTCCACCTCTCTCCTCTGGTGGCATTTGGGCAGGTAGGTGAGGAGTGTGGATGGAAAAATCTGCACTTTTTATCCTAGCTCCTCTGATCTTGTCAACAGTATTCCTTGTCTTCCTGTTCCTCTAGGCTTTGGTCCCACTAAGTGCCTTCCCAGCTTAGTTTTCCAGATGGTGGTGAGCTTGAGCCCCCTTGTACCAGTTTATAGAGGTGACTGTGTACATCACTTCCTAACTCCATGCTTTGCCATTTTGGTTTGTCACTTTGGTAAACTTTCATGGACCAGGCGTGCTGTGTGTGTGTGTGCTAAGTCGCTTCACTCGTATCCGACTCTGTGCAACCCTGTGGACTGTACCCGCCAGGCTCCTCTGTCCATGAGATTCGCTAGGCAAGAATACTGGAGTGGGTTGCCATTCCCAACCCAGGGAACAAATACACATCTCTTATGTCTCCTGCACTGGCAGGCACGTTCTTTACCACTAGCACCACCTAGGAAGCCCTTCAAGGGCCACAGTAAGACAAATTGTATTCTAGAAACTGGCAAATGTTTTAAGTCAGAGCTGTTTCTCTCAGAAAGCTGGTTGTTAAACTCTTACCAACATGCCACTGCCTCCAGGTGAGTCCCTTTCCATCTTTGGATGGTCTCTTCCCGCCTTGACAGGGTTGTGTAACTTGGATACACTGACTGGTTGTATAACTTGGTTCATGCAGTTTGACACAAGCAGTATGACGCCAGCAAATTCTTAATAAGCCCTGTATCATGGGGCTAGTCCTCTTAGAACACTTCATTTTACCTTGTGAACACTGTGATGTGGAGAAGTCCAGACTGTATGGAGAAGCCACTTGCAAAAGGAACAAGCTGGTTTAGAATGAGCCTCAGACACATATGAGCCCGTCTAGTAATCCTACCAGGCCTTCTATTTAAGCTACCTCTGCAGAAGTCCTTTGTTGTTCTGTTGCTAAGTCTTGTCTGACTCTTTGCGACCCCATGAACTGCAGCATGCTAGGCTTCCCTGTCCTTCACCATTCTCCTGGGGTTTGCTCAGACTCATGTCCATTGAGTCGGTGATGCCATCCAAGTATCTCATCCTCTGTCATTCCCTTCTCCTGCCTTCAATCTTTCCCAGCATCAGGGTCTTTTCTAATGAGTTGGCTCTTCTCCTCAGGTGCCCAAAGTATTGGAGCTTCAGCTTCAGCATCAGTCTTTCCAATGAATATTCAGGGTTGATTTCCTTTAGGATTGACTGGTTTGATCTCCTTGCTCTCCAAGGGAGTCTCAAGAGTCTTCTCTAACACCACAGTTCAAAAGCATCAATTCTTCGGAATTCAGCCTTCTTCATTCATTAGAGATAAGATGTCCCCAGGACACCCTTCCTGAATTCCTAATCCACAGAAATTGCGAGCAAATAAACCACTAAGTTTTGGTATGGCTTATATAACAGTACATCCTTTGAAATGATTATTTTCTTCTAGTTTCTCAGCTTGTTGTCTTGTATTTCTTCCTGGCTGATTCAACCTCACCACCTCTTTTACTGACACTCCAAATGTCTCTGCCATGCCTTTCATTTGGTAGCCTTGGTAAGCGTTTTATCCATTTCTCCCTATCTGGATTACTGACACTCAATTTTGGAGTCATCCCATATTCTACAGAACCAAGAGCATCTCAGAGAAGCTAACCGCTGGGATTTTGAGATCTGACCACTCTTATCTCCAGGTTTCCCTAGTTGCCTACGTCTAGGTTGATGTGGGACAGACCATCAGGTAATCTTCTAAGATCCCAAAGCAATCTGGGTCGAAAGTTTCCTGTCTTGACTTTCATAAGGCACTATTTAATTTCTGGGCTGAGGTTTGAAGAGCACCATTTAATGACAAAATGTAGGGAAAAAGACTAGGAAAGCTATTCTTCTCCAAATTAAAATGTTACCACAGCACCTTCACACATTTTTAAGAACTGAACTGAGGCTGATCATCTACATTGTTGGGCTGTTATACTGAGAGGTGTGTTCTATAGTACTGTGCATTTGATATGCAGCTAACCTTCTGCTGACTTGATGAACTTAATAACAGGACAGTTGGATCCATCAACTCACTTTCATGCTAAGAATAAGATTTTAACTAATCGCATGGATAAAAATTAGTTTTGACATGGATTTTTATGATGCTATATTAAGTGTAACATTATGAATTAAAATATTAGACATAATTCCTTTGTTGTAAAGATTCAAATGTAACCAAACTTTTACACTCTTTAGGTTCATAATTTATAAGTATACTAAAAAAAAAGAAAACTGAGAAGAAATACAAGGAAGTCAATTTTTTCTTAAGAAAACCTGAATCTTAGATGCCTTTGAGACATGATCTTTCTTTTTTGTTTTTATTTTGGCTTTTGGGTGGAATTTTAGTGATACCTCCCTGTGGGTTTCATAATAAAGGTATGCATATTTTCTTGTTTACTGGAAATTCAGATATCCTTTTTGTGAGGTTTCTATTTAAATCTTTGGCTCATTTTAACTACTTTTTTGAACTGATTTATAAAATTCTTTATACATTTTAGATGAGTCTTTTGTGAGATAGAGGCAATCAAATATTTTCCCTCCATCTGCAGCCTACCCTTTTCCTCTCTTAATGGTACTTGATGATAAACTTGAACTGTGTTAATCTTAATAAAGTCAGATATATAAAATTTTATTATTTGCAGATCTTTGCTCTGTTTAAAAAATCTTTGCCTATTCCAAAGACACAAAGATATTCTCCTATGTGTTCTCCTACAATTTTTATTTCTTTGCCTTTCACATTTAAGTCTGCAATCTATGTGGAGTAACTTTTATTTGTGGAATGAAGGTAGGATGATTTTTCTTTTTGACTAGAATCTCTGGGTCATTCAATATCACTTACTGGAAAAGACCATACTTATCTCACTTCACTGAAGTGGCCCCTTTGCAATTCCATTGACCAGAGAAGTGTGGTTTTCTGGATTCTATTCTTTTCCAGAATCCTTTAATATACACACTTAAGCTGATATCCTGTTGTCATAATTACTGTAACTATATAACAGTCTTAATAGTGTGCTCCATTATTTTTGAAATATATATTTTTTATATATAATATATATATATCTGAATTGTTTTCCAGATATGGGCAAATGACTCTTTCTCTAATGAATTGATTACTTGTTTCATTAAAAAGTTCCTATTGCAGTATTTATATTTCTTACTAGTGCATAAAAGCTTTTGATTTAATACCTATATTATTCCTCTAGTTACTATACTTATGCACCGTTTGTATTTTTTCTTTTACTTTGGCTTATTGTATTTTGACCTGCAGTGGTCTCCAACTTTTATGTTGTAAGAATGATATATATTTTCCTTTTGTCTCATATGTAGAAATATATTTTATATCCGGAAAAGCCTTTTTTCCTTTGAAAAAATGTGACACATCTTATCTAGATTTTTATGCCTTTTTAATTCAACTTTAATCTATCGGCAACTGTTTTATATACCATGTAAAGTGGAGAGAGAAATTCATTATTTTTTTTCCAAATGAGAAATTATTTAATCCCATAGCTATTAATAAATACTTTTCTTCACTTATCATTTAACCAAAGTTAGATACCAAAATCAGAAATGTACATAAGTGTGTATTTTAGGTTTTCAATAAGGATTTGAATATACTTTTTAAGAGAAGAAGGAAAATGTATCCTTAAAGAGTAAAGGTGAAAAAAAGTAGTTTTGGGAAGAGCAGACAGAAGACTGAGTGTCCAAGGGCATGAGAGCCTGTGATAGAGAGCAGAAGTACCTTCTCAAAAGACTGGGTGGGGACCAAACACCTAGAGAAGTGCTCTCAGACTTCCAGGCGCATGCGTATCATCTGGACACATCGTTACCTGTAGGTTCTGATTCACTAGCTGTTGAGTGGGCCGACGATTCTGCTCCATCATGTCCCAGGTGAGAAGGAGTCTGTAGACTGAGTTCTGAGCTGTGGGAGACTACACTCCTGCTTTCTTCTGCCTCCTTCCATCCTCTGGTGTGATCCGTTTCTGGCACCCGGCTTCCTCTCCTGAACTCACTTCCCTACCTCCTCCTGGTACCCTTCCCCCGTTTACTTACAAACTGCCTTTGCCCTCATCCTGTTTGCTCGGCGCACACACGATAGACTTGTGTGTCTTTCCTGGCCCAGGTGGAACTGTTTGGTCCTCCTGGTCAGGTTTTGTGCCACATTCCTGGTCCTTTCTCCTGCTCTATTCCACATTGCCAGTCCTCTTCAATGAAACCAGACATCACTTTCTTATTATTTCCAATAACTTTGAGTTGCACTTAATGGAAAGCCTGACATCTAATTCTGCATTTTTTTAAAAAAAAGTTACATTTCCCCCCCACCTTTGGGTGAAAACCTGTATATTATGTTGAATTTAGAGAATGCCAAAGTTCTTGGAACTTTTTTTTAATGCGAGATTCTCTCATAGAAATACGCATCACTATTTCTTTAAAAACTAGCTTCCTAGCTTTCATATTATAGTTTAAGTTGTTGTTGTATAAGCTTTTCCTAACAGTGTAGTCATCTGTCAGTAACACTTGCTTAAAGAATCTTTGTGCTAATATGCTATTTCACAAAGAAATATGGATTTAATTGAATTTAAATAAGATTGTTTTTTGAAATTAATATAGATATTGATATGCATCATCAACTCTTTTGACATTTGTGTTTTGTTCTTTATTGATGAACAAGATGAAAATAGTAACTGTCTGATATTTAACTCACTAGTAATTATTGCTTTTATTTTTTGCATGAAACAGAGAATTAGTTTCGGCGTCAAGTTGCTTTCTCAGAGAGAATGTTTATTTGACTGTTACTTCAGGCTGTGCACGTGTGCTCAGTCCCTGAGTCGTGTCCGATGCTTTGCGACCCTATGGACTGTGGTCCTCCAGGCTCCTAGTCCATGGGATTCTCCAGGCAAGAATACTGGAGTGGGTTGCCATTCCCCTCTCCGGGGGATCTTCCCAACCCAGAGATCCAACCCAGGTCCCTGCATTGTAGGCAGATTTTTACTGTCTGAGTCAGCAAGGAAGCCCTGATACCCAGACATTCAGCCAAAAATAAGATATCTAGTTCAATCTGGTAACCTTCCTTTCAACTTGGGCAGAGTTGGATTGTGGTTAGGAGATCCAGTGAGGGAGTAGTGAATACAATAAACCAGATATTTTTTTCCTGATTCAGATCACAATCTCTGATCAGAACTGGAATCAAAACTCCATCAGCCTGCTGATACCTGAGTTGGAAGATGCAGAGTAATCACTGTTAGGATTAGTTGAAAAGTAGCCAATGAAGGGGTCACAGCAATTGTCCCCATTAGTTTCTTCTGAATTGTTTCTTGAACATGATGAATTACATAGGTACTGAATACATAAGCAAAGTTGAGTGAATGGGCGTTTTTTTTTTCCCCCTGTGAAGTCCTCCCTGAGCTAGAGTCAGAAGTCCAGCTGAATGCATCCTTTGGGTGGTGTTGAAGTTGGGCAATCAAGATAACTTTGCCAGTGCAAAATGAAAACATGGAGCTTCTCATTTAAAAAGTATTAAGAATCACAAGACAGTGATATCAGAGCATTATACCATGTGTGTGGCCCTTCTGACCAGGACATGGGTTGCTTGTCCATGTAGTCATCAGTACTTTTTATGGATCCTGCTTTTAATGTAAACTGTATGAAACTGATTTAAAAATTCTAATAATCAGTGAAGGAGCCTCAAGATGGCTGACTCAGTTTATACAGAATAGTTCCTGGCTTCCCTAAATGGAATGGAGATGCCTTTTCTCAAGACTATACTTGAATTTGTAATCAGGTTCTACTCTTGGCAAACACTTGCTGAAAAATTGCAAAACTTTAAGACGTTTTGGTTCTGTGTGGATATTTTGCCTTTTTCATAATAATTTTTTTCATAAATTTTGCATTTTCTTGGGTCATGAGATACCTTACAGACTCTGAGATAGCTTGACCTTGGAAATCTCATAACCATACACTGATGAGAAAAGATTTCCAGTAATTCTTCTCTTTCTACTTTCAAAAAGAATTTCTCCTCTTTGACACAGAGGCTAAAGTGGCTTTCTCCAGTCTTTTTTTTTTTTTAATATACACATTGAGCTCAATGCGATATTTGCTTCTAACTGGCATTCAATGTTACATGTCAGTCTCCCTCCAATTATTACTATATATTAATTCTGATTAGACAGGAGGTGGCTCTGTGAGTGTTGACTTCCTGCCAGTACAATCAAATGTGAGCTCTGGGAACAGAAAACAAATGTTACTTTCAAAACACTGGTGAAGAATGTATTACTTATAACTTATTTAAAAAGTGAGTTGCTTCAGTTAAGTGATTACAAAGGTCTTTAGTGGATATAGTTTCTGGAATGGGCATCTAATTAAGATTCTGCTCCTTCCTGGCCCAAACATAAAATGTCAAAATTTCATCTTTCTGAACCTATTTGCAAGGCAGAGATAGAGATGCAGACATACAGAACGAACTTGTGAACACAGGGAAGGAAGGAGAGGGTGGGACGAATTGAGGAAGTAGCACTGATACATATACACGGCCGTATGTAAAATAGCTAGCTAGTGGGAGGCTGCTGCGTAGCACAGGGAGCTCAGCTCAGTGAACCGAGGTGACCTAGAAGGGTAGGAGGTGGAGGTGGAAGGGAGGTTCAGAACAGAGGGGATGTGTGTATACACATGGCTGAGTCATGTCGTTGTACAGCAGAAACTAACACAACATTGTGAAGCACCCCCAGAGGAAAGGAAAAGTGAGAAGACAGTGAGAAGGCAGCTGTCCTCAAGCCAGGACCAGAGCCCTCACCCAGAACTGCTCCCTCCAACCAGGGCACCTTGATCTTGGACTTCTCCCCTCTAGAACCTTGAAAAATAAATGCATGTTGTTTCAGGCACCTTTTCTGTGGCGTTGTATTGTGGTGGTCCTAGCAGAGGAGTACTCATTTCCCACATTTTATAAGTTGTACAATGATTTGCCTTTTTAGAATCAACTACTATAAAATTTTAGGTGCAAGAGCAAATGGAGATGGGGAAAAAAAAAAAAAAAAAAACAACACTGAGTGAACTGGTTTGTTCTTAAGCTTTGACCCGTGTTAATGTATATACAGTGTGCTGGACTGAGTATTGGTGCCCCAGCATTTGTACAGAGTTAGCTGGGATTTATAGACAAAGTTAGGCTGAATTCCCCTAGTATTTACTAATACTGTTCCTTAACTGATTTTCACATTGGAGTAATAATTTTTTGACTTATTTGTTCATGTACCTGCCTGTCCTCTGCAGAGGAAGCATCCCTGAATATACATAAAGCCCTTTCATAACCAGAAATATGTTTTGTTTATTTTAGTATCCATAATACTTATTCTAGCACCTGGCATACAGGAGCCTTCTAATGTATATTTGAATAATGAAGTGAGTAAATGAAGAAATTATTCTCCAATTAAATCTCCTAGAGATATTTCAATGTTACCTCTTTGAAAGAGATTGCTACAGTGCAGTGCTGTATGTTGAGTTTCAATAATATAATTACAAAAATATATTGTATTGTATAGGGCTTCCCTCCATACTATTAAGTTGTACTCTGCATGAAGAAAAAAAAATAAAAGGTGTACTCTTTTTAGTTTTGTTTCAAACTAACAGTTTGAGTGATCAATGATCTTCAGTCCTTGACAAGTGAGAAGTTAATTATAGGGTTGCTGCTGCTGCTAAATCGCGTCAGTCTTGTCCGACTCTGTGCAACCCCCTAGACGGCAGCCCACCAGGCTCTCCTGTCCTTGGGATTCTCCAGGCAAGAACACTGGATTGGGTTGCCATTTCCTCCTCCAATGCATGAAAGTGAAAAGTCAAAGTGAAGTTGCTCAGTCGTGTCTGACTCTTAGCAACCCCATGGACTGCAGCCTACCAGGCTCCTCCATCCATGGGATTTTCCAGGGAAGAGTACTGGAGTGGGGTGCCATCGCCTTCTCAAAATTATAGGGTTAGAGGATATTAAATGGTTTTGTCTAACTGGAATCTTTTTCTCTGAATACAACAGGACAAGAAATCAGAAAATCCATCTCTTTTATAGAGCAACTTTTCTAGACAGAAGAGTAAGCTCTTCATGTGTGGTTAATAATTTAATCCTCACACCTACATGGCAAGTTGAGTATGATCATCTCCACTCCAAAGATAAGAGCCTCACTTGGAGGGTAATGCAAGCATACTCATCCAACTTGGAAATGCTAGATGTGGGATTAATTTCCAGGTCTTTCTGCCATCCTATTAAACCCCAAATACACAACAGACATATTTCAAGGGGAGAACAGTGAAATGTTATTGATCTATTAAGTGTGGTAATATTTGAGTTAAATGATTGAATTTAAATGAATTTTAAATTACTCTTCCCCTTCTTGCCAATTCCCATTAAAACTGAGGAGTTGGAATAGTTTGTGGTCATAAACTTGCCTTTCACTAAGAAAATGTTTCTCGTGTCAGACAATGAGCTAAGCACCTTAGATGCTTTTAGTTTCTCCAGTCTGCAGAAGGAATGATGTGGGCCCTATTGTCCATATTCTACAGATGAGGTAAGTTGAACTCTGAAAAGTTCATCAGCTTAGCTTTAGATGGAAAAGGTAGGTTTCAAACCAGGTCTCTAATTCCAGAGCCACATCCTTAACCACCACTCTCTTCTGTAACACAAGTTCAGACTCCACTCCAAGACTAGCTTTTTTGGGTTTAATTAATGGCCTGGGAATGAAGATAAGGTGTACCTGGGTTGGGAGTAAGGCTGAGACAGGGCTGTATTTCTATTAAACATGAAAAATGGTAAGGGCCTCAGAATACAGACCTTAAAGCAATGCATATTCCACAATAAGGAGAAGCCCTCAAGTGTTACTCTCACACTGGGGAAATGACTATGGATTAGAAACCCTGTTTCAACAAGGGTATGCATGCAGCCTTTGGATTGCTTAAAGCCGAAGGACCATGTTGCCTCTTACAAGCAGAGAAATTCATTCTGTGACTCTGGGTAACTACCAGAAATTCCACAGTATCCCTTGTCTTCTTCTTGGTTTTGGAAAGACATGTTCTTGGTCTTCATTCCAAGTTTGCTTTACAGGGTCAATTTAACATTTTGCAATGCCTCCTCAATGCTTTCCCCATGTTCTATAAACAACCAGCTAACTTGTAGACCTAACAGAAGCAGAAGAGATTAAGAAGAGGTGGCAAGAATACACAGAAGAAGTATACAAAAAAGGTCTTAACATGACCCAGATAACCACAATGGTGTGGTCATTTACCTAGAGCCAGACATCCTGGAGTGTGAAGTCAAGTGAGCCATAGGAAGCATCACTACAAACAAAGCTAGTTGAGGTGATGGAATTCCAGCTGAACTATTTTAAATCCTAAAAGAAGATGCTATTAAAATGCTTCACTCAATATGTCAGAAAATTTAGAAAACTCAGCAGTGGCTATAGAACTGGAAACGGTCAATTTTCATTCTAATCCCAAAGAAGGACAATGCCAAAGAATGTTCAAACTATAGTACAGTTGCACTCATTTCACATGCTAATAAGGTTATGCTCAAAATCCTTCAAGCTAGGCTTCAGCAGTGTGTGAATCAAGAACTTCCAGATGTACAAGCTGGGTTTGCAGAGAAAAGGAACCAGAGATCAAATTTATAACATTCACTGCATCATAGAGAAAATGAAGGAATTCCAGAGAAACATTTGCTTCATTGACTATGCCAAAGCCTTTGACTGTGTGGATCACAGAAAACTGTGGGAAATTCTTAAAGATATGTGAATACCAGCACATCTTACCTGCCTCCTGAGAAACCTGTATTCAAGACAAGAAGCAATAGTTAGAACCAAACATGGAACAACTGACTGGTTCAGAGTTGGGAAAGGAGTACGACCAGCTGTATATTGTCATCCTGCTTATTTATGTCTATGCAGAATACATCATGTGAAATTCCAGGCTGGATGAATCACAAGCCAAAATCAAGATTGCTGGGAGAAATATCAACAACTTCAGATATGTAGATGATACTACTCTAATGACAGAAAGTGAAGAGGAACTAAAAAGCCTTCTGATGAGGGCGAAAGAGGAGAGTGAAAAGATGGCTTGCGACTCAACATTCAAAAAACTAAGATCATGGCATTCGATCCCATCACTTCATGGCAAATAGATCGGGAAAAAGTGGAAGCAGTGACAGATTTTATTTTCTTGGGCTCCAAAATCACTGTGGATGGTGACCATAGCCATGAAATTAAAAGACACTTGCTCCTTGGAAGGGAAGCTGTGACAAACCTAGACAGCATATTAAAAAGCAGAGACATCACTTTGCCGACAAAGGTCCTTATAGTTAAAGCTATGATTTGTCTGGTAGTCATGTACAGATGTGAGACTCGGATATAAAGAAAGCTGAGTGCTGAAGAACTGATGCTTTCAATTTGTGGTGCTGGAGAAGATTCTTTAGAGTCCCTTGGAAAGCAAGGAGCTCAAACCAGTAGATCCTAAAAGATATCAACCCTGAATATTCATTGGAAGGCTTGATGCTGAAGCTTGAATACTTTGGACACCTGATGCAAAGAGCTGACATATGGGAAAAGACTCTGATGCTAGCAAAGATTGAAGGCAAAAGGAGAAGGGAGCAGCAGAGGCTGAGATGGTTAGATAGCATCACCCACTTAGTGTACATGAATTTGGGCAAACTCTGGGAGATAGTAGAGGACAGAGTAGCCTAACATGCTGCAGTTCATGGGGTCGCAAAGAGTCGGGCATGACTTAGGGACTGAACAACAACCATAACGACAACTTGTAGAAGCACTTGTCAAGAGCAAACTCTGTTTTGTCACTAAAGTCTTATCATCCATGTGGAAACATTCTTGGGTGATTCCCTACCACTTCCTTCCATCCTATTTCCCTCAAGCATCGTTATGATGCTTATTTTATTTAAGGCCCGGTTGTCACTGTGGTTCCTTTTTTCTAAATCTAAACTTTAGAGTAGGACCAACCAAAATAGTAATTGCTGTCTACATGTGGGTACTTAAATTTATAAAAATCACGTAAAATTAAAACTTGGGTTTCTCAGTTCACTAGATACAACTGATATGGATGTCATATTGAACATTTCAGATGGTGGCGCTAGTGGTAAAGAACCCGCTTGTCAATGCAGGAGACATAAGAGACGTGAACTTGATCCTTGGTTCGAGAAGATCCCCTGGAGGAGGGTATGGCAATCCACCCCAGTATTCTTGCCTGTGCATGGACAGAGGAGCCTGGCGGGCTACAGTCCATATGGTTGCAAAGAGTCAGACATGACTGAGCAACTTAGCGTGCATGCACACACCATATTGAACATCTCAGATGTAGAATACTTCCATCATCATTGAAAGTTTCATTGAGCAGCATTACATTAGAGCTTTGATTTCCTAGAAAAGATATACCATAGTGAATGTTGTGATAGATTATATTACTTTACGTGATATTCCTTGTCCCTCTGTTATATGTCTCTTCTTGGGGGTACCCTGCATATAGTGCTACTCTTTACAAGAGAATTATGTAAACCTTTGCTCCACTGCCATCGACTTGCTTTGTCCAATGAGCTATGAACATAAGCAATGTGTGTTAACATCTAAGGGGAACTTTAATAACCAGTGTGTACTTCACATGAGGTCTTTACCTTCAGTGATGAGGCAAGCAGTGTTTGAAAATGGGGCTGCTTCTGGGTCCTTGAGTGAAGGTGACCTAGAGCAGAGCTGAACACATCCATAATCAATATTTAATGTGGAGGAAAAATACCCTTTTAATATCTCCATTCTCTATTTTTAGTATCATTTATTATTTTACCCACTTGACTTAGACTGACTGATAGAAATATGGACTCTCTTTCAATATTTTAGAAATGAAACCAGGGTTACTAAGTGATTTTCATCAGTGATTTTCTGTGTAGGACCGGGCTGGAAGCCAGTGTAACAGGAGCAGGCTAAACGATGCAGTTGACAATAGGTTCACGTATTATAGAAAGAACAAAAGGTTTGCCCCTGGGTGAATTGGGTAAGCCATGTGACAGAACAAGAGTGTATTTTTGGAGTTCATTCTATTATCAAGTGCCCAGAACCTGAGTGATTTTTATCCCCAGGGTGTGAATAGCCCTCAGATGAACAGCCCTCTGTGTGAAAAGACATGCTTTCTGCAATCAGGTGACTGTTTTCATTTATTCTAATAACCTCTCTGGTATCTGCATAGGGGAGGCTTTTCTCTTTTTATTTTTAGAATTTTTTTTTCCATTTCAATTCTACCTTTATATTTTGCAGTTAGATCAGTGGAGTAACAATAAATATGAGTCACAGTAAGGCATTAAGGACTTAAGATACAATAGGCAATAAGCTAATGACTTTGCCAGCCTGAGGAAGAGATGTAGAGGGAATGGAAGCTCAGGTTCTCAATTGGATATTTTATTCTATTATATTACTTTTATAGTTGGTTTCCTTGTTTTTTTAACATTCTGTAAACTTTAGTTTTTAAAATTTTAATTAATTTTATTGGAGTATGGTTAATTTACAATGTTGTGTTAGTTTCTGCTGTACACAAAAGTGAATCAGTTATACACATACAATATTTTAAAATTCTATTCCCATATCAGTCATTACAGAGTATAGAGTAGAGTTTCCTGTGCTATATAGTAGTTCTTATTAGTTATCTATTTTATATACAGTAGTGATTATATGTCAATATCAGTCCCAGTTTATCCCTCCCTTCCCTCCCCCATGAGTTTTTCTACATCTGTGACTTGATTTTTGTTTTTAAATAGGCTCCTTTGTAACATTATTTTAGATTCCACATGTAAGCCACACCATATGATATTTCTCTTTCTCTGTCTGATTTATTTCACTCAGTATGTCAGTCTCTAGGTTCATCCATGTTGCTACAAATGGTTTTATTCTTTGTAATGATTGAATATTCCATTGTGGGCTTCCCTAGTGGCTCAGTGGTAAAGAATACACTTACCAATGCAGGAGATGTGGGTTTGATCCCCGGGTCGGGACGATCCCCTGGAGAAGGAATATGGCAACCCACTCCAGTATTCTTGCCTGGAAAATCCCATGGACAAAGGAGTCTGGCAGGGTAGAGTCCAGGGGTCACAAAAGAGTCAGACATGATTTAGCAACTTTATAACAGCAAAAACAATATTCCATTGTCTTTATCCATTCCTCTAATGATGGACATTTAGACTGCTTCTATGTCCTGGCTATTGTAAATAGTGCTGCAATGAACAATGGGGGGGCACATATATTTTTGAATTAAGGTTTTCTCTGAATATGTGCCCAGGTGTGGGATTGTTGGGTCTTATGGTAGTTCTACGTTTAGTTTTTTAAGGAACCTCAATACTGTTCTCCATAGTGGATGTACCAGTTGACATTCCCACCAACAGAGGAGGAGGGTTCCCTTTTCTCCACACTTTCTCCCCCATCTATCGTCTGTAGGTTTTTTGATAATGGCCGTTCTGACAGATGTGAGGTGATACCTCCTTATAGTTTTGGTTTTCATTTCTCAAATAATTAATGATGTTGTTAGCATCTTTTCATATGCCTTTTGATTATCTGTATTTCTTCTTTGAAGAAATGTCTATTTAGGTCTTCTGCTCATTTTTTAATTTTTTTTTTTTTTGTATATTTGTATATTTTGGATGTCAACCCCTTGTTGGTTGCTTTGCTTGAAAACATTTTCTCCCATTCTGAGGGTAATCTTTTTATTTTGTTTTACAATTTCCTTCATTGTGCAAAACGTTTTAAGTTTAATTAGGTCCCATTTGTTTATTTTTGTTTTTATTTTTATTACTTTCGGAGGTGGATCAAAAAAAGGTCTTGCTGTGATTTATGTTAGAGAGTGTTCTGCCTATGTTTTCCTGTAAGAGTTTTATAGTATCTGGTCTTACATTTAGGTCTTTAACCCATTTTGAGTTTATTTTTGTGTATGGTGTTAGGAAGTGTTCTAATTTCATTCTTTTACTTGTAGCTGACCAGGCTTCCCAGGACTGCTTATTGAAGAGACTGTCTTTTCTTCATTGTATTTTCTTGCTTCCTTGGTCATAAATTGGGTGACCACAAGTTCATGAGTTTATCTCTGGACGGTCTATCTTGTTCCATTGATTTTTATTTATATTTTTGTGCCAGTACCATACTGTTTTGATTACCATAACTTTATAGTATAGCATGAAGTCAGGGAGCCTGATTCCTCCAGCTCCATTTTTCTTTATCAAGATTGCATTTGCTATCTGGGGGTCTTTTATGTCTCCATACAAATTTTAAGATTTTTTTGTTCTAATTCTGTGAAAACTACTACTGGTAACTTGATAGAGATTGCATTGAATCTGTAGGTTACTTTGGGTCGTGTAGTCATTTTGACAATCTTGATTCTTCCAATCCAAGCACATGGTATATCTCTCCATTTGTTTGTGTCACCGTTGATTTCTTTCACCTTATAGTTTTCTGACTAGAGCTCTTTTGCCTCCTTACATGAGTTTATTCCTAGGCATTTTGTTCTTTTTAATGTGATGGTAAATTGGATTGTTTCCTTAATTTTTCTTTCTGATCTTTCCTTGCAAGAGGTTTCTGTGATTAATTTTGTATCCTACAACTTTACCAAATTCACTGATGAACTGTGATAGTTTTCTGATAGCATCTTTAGGATTTTCTATGTATAATAGTATCATGTTGTCTGCAGACAGTGACAGTTTCACTTCTTTTCCAATTTGGATTCCTTTCATTTCTTTTTCTTCTCTGATTACCATGGCTAGAACTTCCAAAATTATATATTGAATGAAAGTGGAGATAGTGGACGTCCTTGTCTTATTCCTGATCTTAGAAGAAGTACTTTCAGTTTTTCGACATTGAAAATTATGCTCGCTGTGGGTCTTTTGTGAATGGCTTTTATTATATTAAGGTATGTTCCCTCTGTGTCCACTTTCTGGAGAGTTTTTGTCATAAGTGGGTGTTGAATTTTGTCAAAAAGTTTTTCTATATCTTTTGAGATCGTTGTATAATTTTTATTCTTCAATGTGTTAATGGTGGTGTATCACATTTGATTGATTTATGTATGTTGAAGAATCCTTGCATCCCTGGGATAAATCCCACTTGAGTGTATGGTCCTTTTAAGGTACTATTGGATTCAATTTGCTAATATTTTGTTGAGGACTTTTGCATCTATGTTCATCAGTGATATTTTCCTATAATTTTATTGTGTGTGTGTGTGTGTGTGTGTGTGTGTGTGTGTGTAATATCTTTGTCTGGTTTTGGTATCAGGGTGTTGGTGGTCTCACAGAATGAAATTGGGAGTGTTCCTTCCTCTGCAGTTTTTAGGGATAGTTTTAGAAGGATAAGTGTTAAGTCTTCTCTAAACGTTTGATAGGATTCTCCTGTAAAGCCTTCTGGTCCTGGACTTTTGTTTGTTGGAAGTCTTATCCTTGGATTCTTGTATTGACTAAAGGAAGATTAAACATCATTCTTTGTGGGTTGCATTCTCCTTTTTTTCTTTTTTTTTTTAAAGTCTTTATTGAATTTCTTTCAACATTACTTGTGATTTAGGTTTTAGTTTTTTGGCCTCGAGGTATGTGGGATCTTACCTTCCCAACCAGGGATTGAATCTGCAGCCCCTGCGATGGGAAGACAAAGTCTTAACCACCAAACTGCCAGGAAGTCTCCTGCAGGTTGGATTCTTGCTTTTCATGAGGACTTAGGTACTGTTCAGGCTTCACTGGTGGCTCAGATAGTAAAGAACCTGCCTGCCATTCAGGAGACTCAGGTTCAATCCCTGGGTTGAGAAAATTCCCTGGAATAGGAAATGGCAACCCACTCCAGTATTCTTACCCGAAGAATTCTATGGACAGAGGAGCCTCACGGGCTACAGTCAATGGGGTCACAAAGAGCTGGACATGACTAAGCAACTAAGACTTTCACTTTTTTTTCAAGGTAATGTTCAAATGAAGAGAGTTAGTTATGGAGAGTTAAAGACTCACATTTGAATCTCTTGCATATCTAGATCTGTGGAATTTTGAAATTACCAATGATACATCTCCGTAAAAATTCATTTTTAAACTAAAATATATGAAAGAAAGTTCCATTATCTCATGTGATTGAAGGAGCCCTGGTCCAGGGATAAGATCTTCTAGCACTGATACCAGTAGCACATAAAGATTGAGGGGAGCAACTTCACTTGTGTGACATCTTCTCCTAGCTATAAAATAAATCCTTCATCTAGATGAGATCACTGACTCTAATTTATGAATAAATTCTAACAAAGTTACTGAAACCTCTTTAAAAATGCATATATCATGTACCTATGTATATTTTCAAAGAAAAATATGTGTAAGTCTTTACAAAGAACCTGTAAAAGTTTTTTTTTTGATACATTAGAGCAAACTTTCTGTATACTACAGAAGTTAAGACAGTATTAATCTGAGCTACTACATTGTTTTATGTTAATGTGCTAGTTGTCATTACCAGGGGAACTACTAAGAAAATAGCTCAAAAATATAGTTCAAAAAAAGATAAGAAAATAAAAATGAGACTCCAAAGTGTATGTGCTTAACACAGAAAAAGGCAATGTTATAGTAATAGAGAAACAAAGATATAAAATAGATAGAAAAGAGATAACAAAATGGCAGATGTAAATACAACTTTATAATTAATTGCATTAAATGTAAATGTGAAAGTGATAGTCCTTAGTCATGTCTGACTCTTTGTAACCCATGGACTGTAGCCCACCAGGCTCCTCTGTCCATGGAATTCTCCAGGCAAGAATACTAGAGTGGGTTGCCCTTCCCTTCTCCAGGGGATCTTCCCAACTCAGGGATTGAACCCAGATCTCCCACATTACAGGCAGATTCCTTACTGTCTGAGCCATCAGGAAATCCAACAAAATGTATAGATTGGCAGAAATGGCTGCAGAAACATGATACAAATATCTTCTACCTGTAGAGTCATGATTTTTAGTCTAAGAAATAAACTGGTTGAAAGTGAAAGGATGAAAATGGCATACTGTACAAACAGCTGCCTAAAGAAAGCTGGAGTCACTGTGTTAACATTAAACAGAATCAACTTGAAAATACAAGTATTTCACATGTTCCCCATCCACACATGTACACCCATGGTGGATGCATGTTGATGTATGGCAAAACCAATACAATATTGTAAAGTAAAAAAAAATAATAATAATAATAAAAACTTAAAAAAAAAGTATTTCATTAGGAAAAAAGGGAGGCTATTTATGATGATAAAAGAGCAAAAACAAAGGAAGATGAATCAATTATCAGCATATATGCCCTGGAAAACAGAGCCCAAAGTACATTATGCAAACCCTGACAGAACTGAAGAAAGAAAAAGCAAATTCAACAATAGTAGCTGGAGATGTCAGCATACAACTTTCAGTAACAGATTGAACATCTAACTTGAAGACTAACAGGGAAATGGAAGACTTGAACAACACTATGAACAAACGAGACCTAATGGACATCTACAGAACACTCCACACAGCAATAGTGCAATACATACGCTTCTGTGTAAGAGAAGATGAAATCAGTGGCTCATTCATTCTAGGGCACATGACACTTTCGGTAGGCTACTCCGTATCCTAGGCCATAAAAGAAAAAGAGGCCTAAAGGAATTCAAAACACTGTTAAATGAAAGAATTATATACCGTATTACCTATGACCACAATGAAATTAAAATAGATTTGAGATTTGAACCCAGATGAACTAGTAAGGAAAACACTGCATTTGTTATCCTCATAGTTAACAGGCCCAATTCATGTCTAGAATTGTGCTCTGAGGCTGAACAATATCAACAGAAGGGAAATGCCTACTGTCATATGAGTATCTCTTCAAGCATTTGTTTTGTTGTTTAGTCGCTAAGTTGTGTCTGACTCTTTTTGACCCTATGGACTGTAGCCGCCAGGCTCTTCGGTCCATGGGATTTTCCAGTCAAGAATACTGGAATAAAGGGTTGCCATCTTCTTCCCCAGAGGATCTTCCCAACCCAGGGGTCAAACCATTGGCATCTCCTCTATTGGCAGGCAGATTCTTTACCACTGAGCCACCAGGGAAACTCTCTCTTCAAGTATATATACATACATATATATACATATATATATATATATGTATATATATATACATACAGTTTTTGACTGGCTTGACTAACAGCTCAGATTATCATAAGGTCTGCATTTAAGACATGGAAAAGAATTTCCTCACTTTTGGTTTTTCACTAGTTTTAAATGGCTTCTGGCTACTTCTACTTAATGTAAATTATTATCCATAAGAACCAGATGTCAAATAACTTCTAATAGTCAGAGTCAGAAGGGGCAAAACTTGTTCAAGATAGCTGGTTAAAGTTAGCAAAGTTGTACACTAAAGGAAAGAGAGAGAGGAGAGGTAAATCTCATGGTTAAAACAGTATTGAGTAATCATGACTAATGTAAATTATTTCAGATTAAGGTCATAAGTACAATGGAACTAAATGCCTTTGGAGGTGGAAGAGAAAGTGTTTAGAATTTCTTTTTTCCCAAAGGAAATTAAGTAAACTCAGTGATTGTTATATTGTACAGAAAATTTGCTTTATCTACCTGAGTGATAAATGAACTGGATTAATCAGTTTACATCACTTTTCAGTATACTTTTCTCATTATCATTAATGAGAGAGCACACAGAATTTGAGGGAAGATTTGTTCCTGAGCTTGTACTTCTGGCCTTATCTTCTTGATCCACTTACTCTTACCCTGTACAGTTAAAAGATTTCAAATTAGAAGTAAAAGGAATTGGATTTCTTCTGTGACCTTTTACATAATGATGTGTCCCTAAGTTTTGTGTCTCAGTCTTTTTAGTCCAAGAAAAATCCCATATCCTCTCTCGGCATTCATTCATCTGCCATCTTTTCTCAGAATATCATTAGAGAAGATATTCACTGGTTTCTCTAAAGAATTCACTTCCATCTTGTAATATTTCTTGGCACACTGAAGCCATGTAACTGAGTAACATCTTTCAAGTTTGTGAAGTAAACATTTCTTCTTCATCTTCTACATTCTTGGTGCTATTAAAATTATATAAAGGAGAATTTCACTTTAAGACAGAAATGGAAAAGATTGCTAATAAAGAAGAGAGAGGTTCAAGAGAGAGGGGACATATGTAATATGTACAATTCATGATGATATATAGCAGAAATAAATAAAATACTATAAAGCAATTTTCCTCCAATTAAAAATAAATAAATTTAAATTGAAGAAACAGAATAATAGATCTTTAAGAAGTTTATTCATCTGTTTTCACTGTTTTATTTATAACACACAGAACCTGATCCAACTAACCTTGTCTCTTCATCATTCCCCAGATTTACCATTTGCCTCTTATAGCCTCTGTTTTCCAGTCCCACTCCCTAAATAATTATGATAGTTATTACGAAATGAATGGCAATCATGTGGCTGAAATTTTTACACATTATCTTTAACCATGCCTAGATTCCTGCTATTCGTATACTGTGATGTCCACCCAACAAATGAAAGATCAGTGCTTCAGAAATGTCAGTCATTTGGTTGAAAGGCTATAGTGAAGTATTGAATAAAAACTTGGACTCAGACACAGGCCAAACCAAAGTCCTGGGCTTTTCCAAAACTCCTTGTTGAATGAAAGCTCTTCCAGCTTTCCTGAATGGTAATTGCCAATCTGATAATCGTGCTATTGAAATCTCCCTTCTCTGTGAACTTTTTC
This sequence comes from Bos mutus, assembly GCF_027580195.1. Lineage (NCBI taxonomy): Eukaryota > Metazoa > Chordata > Mammalia > Artiodactyla > Bovidae > Bos > Bos mutus. Next base: position 9,126,953 of record NC_091638.1, read on the forward strand.
TTTATTTCTTTATTTGTTCCTTGAACTCCTTCCTTTGTATAGTTTTCTTTTTTTTTTCAAGTATGCTTCCTCAACTGAAAACATCTTAAGTCAGGTGCCTTAGTTTGGGTTTCTTAGAAAAAGATTCTGAGATGAAATTTTGTGTGCATATGTTTGTTGCGGAGTGTTTTGGGGAAATGTGCTAGGAAATAGGAAGGCAGGAGCTAAACTGAAGAAGCCCCAGGTGGACATTCAGAGTGGTATGTGATTGGTGCAAGCAACACAATTCTGATTATAAACTAGAAGTCACAAAGACAGAGGATGGGAACTTCCCTGGTGGTCCAGTGGTTAAGATTTTGTCCTTCCACTGCAGGGGGCATGGGTTCGGTACCTGGTGGGGGAACTAAGATCACGCATGATGCATGACATGGCCAAAAAGTGGACGATGAATGTGTCAATTTGCAGGAGTGATGTGAATGGAATAGGACAATATTCCATACAAAAAAGTTGCATATATTAATTACATAACCACTGAGAAGGGCTATTATGTACTGGAAACCTCCTTATATTTCAGATCTAAGCCATTGTCTCATGAAGCCTGCATTCTTAGAGGGAAAGAGACAGGATACATAGGTACAATAGAGTCACTGATTCCATAAGAGCAGTTTGCTCCAAGAGCAAAAGTAATCCCAGTCTGTGCAGAGAAGAAACAACCACCAAGATGCCTGCACTGAGTAAGAATTTGCTGAGCAAAAGTCCCTACATGATACCTGGAACAAGGTGGTGTACAGGATAACCTTCTGAATATTTATATTTCCTACCCTTGTTCATTACTACATACACTGGTTTCTCAGGAAATAATTTATGTCATAGAGTAGATGTTCAGGTAATATTTGCAGAATAAGTAAGCAAAATTTAAATCAATGTGAGAATATCATGTGAACAAACAAACCAAAACATTTTTTTTCAGTTTGAAGTGAGTAAGTTCAGTTCAGTTCAGACACTCAGTTGTGTCCTACTCTTTGTGACCCCATGAATCACAGCATGCCAAGCCTCCCTGTCCATCACCAACTACCGGAGTTCACTCAAACTTATGTGCACCGAGTCAGTGATGCCATCCAGCCATCTTATCCTTCATCGTCCCCTTCTCCTCCTGCCCCCAATCCCTCCCAGCATCAGAGTCTTTTCCAATGAGTCAACTCTTCACAAAAGGTGGCCAAAGTATTGGAGTTTCAGCTTTAGCATCAGTCCTTCCAATGAACACCCAAGACTGATCTCCTTTAGGATGGACTGGTTGGATCTCCTTGCAGCCCAAGGGACTCTCAAGAGTCTTCTCCAACACCACAGTTCAAAAGCATCAATTCTTTGGTGCTGAGCTTTCTTAACAGTCCAACTCTCACATCCATACGTGACCACTGGAAAAACCATACCCTTGACTAGACGGACCTTTTTTTGGCAAAGTAGTATCTCTGCTTTTCAATATACTATCTATGTTGGTCATAACTTTCCTTCCAAGGAGTAAGCGTCTTTTAATTTCATGCTGCAGTCACCATCTCCAGTGATTTTGGAGCCCCCCAAAATAAAGTCTGACACTGTTTCCACTATTTCCCCATCTATTTCCCATGAAGTGATGGGACCAGATGCCATGATCCTAGTTTTCTGAATGTTGAGCTTTAAGCCAACTTTTTCACTCTCCTCTTTCACTTTCATCAAGAAGCTTTTCAGTTCCTCTTCACTTTCTGCCATAAGGGTGGTGTCATCTGCATATCTGAGCGCATTGATATTTCTCCCGGCAATCTTGATTCCAGCTTGTGCTTCTTCCGGCCCAGCGTTTCTCATGATGTACTTTGCATATAAGTTAAATAAGCAGGGTGACAATACACAGCCTTGATGTACTCCTTTTCCTATTTGGAACCAGTCTGTTGTTCCATGTTCAGTGCTAACTGTTGCTTCCTGACCTGCATACAGGTTTCTCAAGAGGCAGGTCAGGTGGTCTGGTATTCCCATCTCTTTCAGAATTTTCCACAGTTTGCTGTGATCTACATTGCCAAAGGCTTTGGCATAGTCAATAAAGCAGAAATAGATGTTTTTCTGGAACTCTCTTGCTTTTTCCATGATCCAGCGGATGTTGGCAATTTGATCTCTGGTTCCTCTGCCTTTTCTAAAACCAGCTTGACATCAGGAAGTTCACAGTTCACATATTGCTGAAGCCTGGCTTGGAGAATTTTGAGCATTACTTTACTAGCATGTGAGATGAGTGCAATTGTGTGGTAGTTTGAGCATTCTTTGGCATTGCCTTTCTTTGGGATTGAAATGAAAACTGACCTTTTGCAGTCCTGTGGCCACTGCTGAGTTTTCCAAATTTGCTGGCATATTGAGTGCAGCACTTTCACAGCATCATCTTTCAGGATTTAGAATAGCTCAACTGGAATTCCATCACCTCCTCTAGCTTTGTTTGTAGTGATGCTTTCTAAGGCCCACTTGACTTCACATTCCAGAATGTCTGGCTCTAGGTGAGTGATTACACCATTGTGATTATCTGGGTCGTGAAGATCTTTTTTGTACAGTTCTTCTGTGTATTCTTGCCACCTCTTCTTAATATCTTCTGCTTCTGTTAGGTCCATACCATTTCTGTCCTTTATCGAGCCCATCTTTGTATGAAATGTCCCCTTGGTATCTCTAATTTTCTTGAAGAGATGTCTAGTCTTTCCCATTCTGTTGTTTTCCTCTATTTCTTTGCATTGATCACTGAGGAAGGCTTTCTTATCTCTTCTTGCTATTCTTTGGAACTCTGCATTCAGATGCTTATATGCCTCCTTTTCTCCTTTGCTTTTCGCTTCTCTTCTTTTCACAGCTATTTGTAAGGCCTCCTTAGACAGCCATTTTGCTTCTTTGCATTTCTTTTCCATGGGGATGGTCTTGATCCCTGTCTCCTGTACAATGTCACAAACCTCCATCCATAGTTCTTCAGGCACTCTAACAGATCTTGTCACTTGAATCTATTTCTCACTTCCACTGTATAATCATGAGGCATTTGATTTAGGTCATACCTGAATGCTGCTAAGTCGCTTCAGTCATGTCTGACTCTGTGCGACCCCAGAGATGGCAGCCCAAGAGGCTCCCCTGTCCCTGGGATTCTCCTGGCAAGAACACTGGAGTGGGTTGCCATTTCCTTCTCTAATGCATAAAAGTGAAAGTGAAGTTGCTCAGTCGTGTCCGACTCTTAGCAACCCCATGGACTGCAGCCCATTAGGCTCCTCTGTCCATGGGATTTTCCAGGCAAGAGTACTAGAGTGGGTTGCCATTGCCTTGTCTAGTGGTTTTCTCCACTTTCTTCAATTTAAGTCTGAATTTGACAATAAGGAGTTCATGATCTGAGTCACAGCCAGCTTCCGGTCTTGTTTTTGCTGACTGTATAGAGCTTCTCCATCTTTGGCTGCAGAGAATATAATCAACCTGATTTCGGTGTTGACCATCTGGTGATGTCCATGTGTAGAGTCTTCTCTTGTGTTGTTGGAAGAGAGTGTTTTTTATGACCAGTGCATTCTTTTGGCAAAACTCTATTAGCCTTTGCCCTGCTCTATTCTGTACTCCAAGGCCAAATTTGCCTGTTACTCCAGGTGTTTCTTGACTTCCTACTTTTGCAGTCCAGTCCCCTATAATGAAAAGGACATCTTTTGGGGGTGTTAGTTCTAAAAGGTCTTGTAGGTCTTCATAGAACCGTTGAACTTCAGCTTCTTCAACGTTACTGGTTGGGGCATAGGCTTGGATTACCATGATATTGAATGGTTTGCCTTGAAAATGAACAGAGATCATTCTGTCATTTTTGAGATTGCCTCCAAGTACTGCATTTCAGACTCTTTTGTTGACCATGATGGCTACTCTATTTCTTCTAAGGGATTCCTGCCCACAGTAGTAGATATAATGGTCATCTGACTTAAATTCAACCATTCCAGTCCATTTTAGTTCGCCGATTCCTAGAATGTTGACATTCACTCTTGCCATCTCCTGTTTGACCACTTCCAATTTGCCTTGATTCATGGACCTGACATTCCAGGTTCCTGTGCAATATTGCTCTTTACAGCATTGGACCTTGCTTCTATCACCAGTTACATTCACAGCTGGGTATTGTTTTTGCTTTGGCGCCATCCCTTCAGTCTTTCTGGAGTTATTTCTCCACTAATCTCCAGTAGCATATTGGGCCCCTACTGACCCAGGGAGTTCCTCTTTCAGTATCCTATCATTTTGCCTTTTCATACTGTTCGTGGCAAGAATACTGAAGTGGTTTGCCATTCCCTTCTCCAGTGGACCACATTCTGTCAGACCTCTCTACCATAACCCTCCTGTCTTGGGTGGCCCCACATGGCATTGCTTAGTTTCATTGAGTTAGACAAGGCTGTGGTCTGTGTGATCAGATTGGCTAGTTTTCTGTGATTATGGTTTCAGTGTGTCTGCCCTCTGATGCCCCCTCACAACACCTACCATCTTACTTGGGTTTCTCTTACCTTGGACATGGGGTATCTCTTCACAGCTGCTCCAGCAAAGCGCAGCCACTGCTCCTTACCTTGGACGAGGGGTATCTCCTCACGGCCGCCCCTCCTGACCTTGGATGTGGAGTAGCTCCTCTCAGCCATCCTGCACCCACGCAGCTGCCACTCCTTGAATGTGGGGTTGCTCTTCTTTGCCGCCTTCCCTGACCTCGGGCGTTGGGTAGCTCCTCTTGGCCGCTGCCCCTGGCCTCGGAGTTGTGGTGGCTTGTCTTGGCTGCTGTCCCTTACCTTGGACATAAGAATATAGAATTTGGGGGAAGTTAGTGGGAATCTGAAGAAAAGTTTGATCCTATCTTCTAGAAAATTACAGCATGTGTATTGTAACTCAGCTGGCTTTTTATTTTTAATTTAGCAACCTTTCTGTGAATTGTTCTTGTTGACTCGATTAAAGCTAGTGCATGTTCAGTGCCATTCATGTCTCCTTTACTCAGTAAAATAACCAGTCCCAGGCTTTAAAAATAAAAAAGACATTTTTAGGGAACTTCCATGGCAGTCCACTGGTTAAGACTTCGCCTTCCAATGCAGGAGGTGTAGGTTCAATATCTGATCAGGGAGTTAAGATCCCACATGGCTTGTGGCCAAAAAAACAAAAACAGAAAACAGAAACAATACAATAAATACTATAAAAATGGTCCATATAAAAATATTTTATAAAAAAGCATTTTGTTTAGAATTTTGTTTGTTGTTTGCTGACATCAGTTTTGTACAGTATATGTGCCCTACTCTTTGGGCATAAGAAAAGAATAAGCATTTTCTGTTCTAGGGAACTTTTCCTTCTTAAATGGAGTAGAATGTAATGAAGAAAATCAGAAGGTAATGCATGGTAATATTCATGTCTTATTGTTATTGTTCAGTCACTCAGTTGTGTATGACTCTTTGTTACCCCATGGACTGCAGCATGCCAGATTTCCCTGTCCTTCACCATCTCCTGGAATTTGTTCAAACTCATGTCCATTGAGTCAGCGATGCCATCCAGCAGTCTCATCCTCTCTTGTCCCCTTCTCCTCTTGCCTTCAGTTTTTCCCAGCATCACGATCTTCTCCAAAGAGTTGGCTCTTCACATCAGGTGGCCAAAGTATTGGAGCTTCACCTTTATCATCAGTCTTTCCAATGGAATATTCAGGGTTGATTTCCTTTAGGAGTGATCGGTTTGATCTCCATGCAGTCCAAGGGACTCTCAAGAGTCTTCTCCAACACCACAGTTCGAAAGCATGAATGCTTTGATGTTCAGCCTTCTTTATGGTCCAGCTCTCACATCTGTACATGACTTCTGGAAAAACCATCACTTTGAGTATGTGGACCTTTGTCAGCAGAGTAATGTCTCTGCTTTTTAATATGCTCTCAAGGTTTGTCATAGCTTTTCTTCCAAGGAACAAGGGTCTTTTAATTTCATGTCTTCAGTCATCATCTGCAGTGATTTTTGAAGCCCAAGAAAATAAAGTCTGTCACAGTTTCCCTTGTTTTCCCATCTATTTGCCATGAAATTGAGAGAGCTAATTCTTAGGTAGGTCGATAAGACCAGGACCCTTGAGGAGGAGGAGGAGGAGGAGGAGGAGGAGGAGGAGGAGGAAAGGACAAACATTTTTTCTATATTCTTTTCTCTTAGTCATATAAGACATTTTTTATTAAGCTCTGAGTTGTCATGGCGACAGTCTGTTTTGCCTAACACTAACTTTGTTCAAGCCCAGAGCTAATGATTACACAACAAAACAACACATCTTGCTCAAGGGTATGTTTTTCCTTAAGCTCTGTACTAATGATTATACAAGAACAATGCATGCTGCTCGAGGATATGTTTCTCCTTCTTATCAGGAACATGTTCCTCTGGCTAATCTTGTTGTCTTAAGATGTATGTTGTGCGAGTGGGCCTGGCAAGACCTTTACAACCTTGAGATATTCTTTTGACTTATTGTTGGTAACCAATTGAAAAATTATATAAAACTCCACCCAAACTAGTGAGTGGGGCACACTTCACCCCCTTCTGATGTCTGTCAGAAGCTTTCTTGATCCCTTTTTCACTGTAATAAAACTTTTGCTGCACAAAGCTCTGAGTGACTGAATCCATGTCTTGGGTCCCAAAGCAAAATTCTCTTCTTTGGAGATCATGAATCTGACATCATTCACCATAAGCTATCAGAATGATGGGACAGGATGCCACAATCTTAGTTTTTTACATTTTGAGTTTTAAGCCAGATTTTTCACTCCTATTTAACCTTCATCAAGAGGCTCATTAGTTCTTCTTTGCTCTCTGCCCCAAGGGTGGTATCATCTGCCTATCTAAGGTTATTGATATTTCTCCTAGTAATCTTGATTCCAGCTTGCACTTCATCCATCCCAGCATTTTGCATGACATACTCTGTGTATAAGTTAAATAAGCAGGATGACAATATATAGTCTTGAGGAGCTCCTTTCCTAATTTGGAACTAGTGCTTTGTTCCATGTTCATTCTAACTGTTTCTTCTTGACTTGCATACAGGTTGCTCAAGAGGCAGGTCAGGTGGTCTGGTATTCTCATCTCTTTCAGAATTTTCCACAGTTTGTTGTGATCCACACAGTCAAAGGCTTTACCATAGTCAATGAAGCAGAAGTAGATGTTTTTCTGGAATTCTCTTGTTTTTTCTATGATCCAGTGGATGTTGGCAATTTGATCTCTGGTTCCTCTGCCTTTTTAAAATCCAGCTTGTATATCTGGAAGTTCTTGGTTCACATACTGTTGAAGCCTAGCTTGAAGGATTTTGAACATTACCTTGCTAGCATGTGAAATGAGTACAACTGTGTGGCAGTTTGAACATTCATTGACATTGTCCTTCTTTGGGATTGGTGTGAAAACTGACCTTATACATGTCTTATACAAGCAATGAAATTGAGTGGAGGGGAATGAAAAGGTTGTATGTTGGTTCAGGAAAGAAGAACATTATTTAGTTGTTTAAGAGTCATCTCCATGCTTGGAAATATTGATATATATGGATAGAAAGTGAAAGTTGCTCAGTCCTGTCCGACTCCTTGTGACCCCATGGACTATTCAGTCCAAGGAGTTCTCCAGGCTAGAATACTGGATTGGGTAGCTTTTTCCCTTCTCCACCAGATCTCCCCAACCCAGGAATTGAATTGGAGTCTCCTACATTGCAGGTGGATTCTTTACCAACTGAGCTATCTCAAAATACTCCAAGCCAGGCTTCAGCAATACGTGAATCATGAACTTCCAGATGTTCAAGCTGGTTTCAGAAAAGGCAGAGGAACCAGAGATCAAATTGCCAACATCCGCTGCATCATTGAAAAAGCAAGAGAGTTCCACAAAAATATCTATTTCTGCTTTATTGACTATGCCAAAGCCTTTGACAGTGTGGATCACAATAAACTGTGGAAAATTCTGAAAGAGATGGGAATACCAGACCACCGGACCTGCCTCTTGAGAAACCTGTATGCAGGTCAGGAAGCAACAGTTAGAACTGGACATGGAACAACAGACTGGTTCCAAACAGGAAAAGGAGTATGCCAAGGTTGTATATTGTCACCCTGCTTATTTTACTTTTATGCAGAGTACATCATGAGAAATACTGGGCTGGAAGAAGCACAAGCTGGAATCAAGATTGCTGGGAGAAATATCAATAACTTCAGATATGCAGATGACACCACCCCTATGGTAGAAAGTGAAGAGGGACTAAAAAGCCTTTGATGAAAGTGAAAGAGGAGAGTGAAAAAGTTGGCTTAAAGCTCAACATTCAGAAAACGAAGATCATGGCATCTGGTCCCATCACTTAATGGGAAATAGATGGGGAAACTGTGGAAACAGTGTCAGACTTTATTTTGGGGGGCTCCAAAATCACTGCAGATTGTGACTGCAGCCATGAAATTAAAAGATGCTTACTCCTTGGAAGGAAAGTTATGCCCAACCTAGATAGCATATTCAAAAGCAGAGACATTACTTTGCCAACAAAGGTCCGTCTAGTCAATGCTATGATTTTTCAGTGATTATGTATGGATGTGAGAGTTGGACTGTGAAGAAAGCTGAGCGCTGAAGAGTTGATGCTTTTGAACTGTGGTGTTGGAGAAGACTCTTTAGAGTCCCTTGGACTGCAAGGAGATCCAACCAGTCCATCCTAAAGGAGATCAGTCCTGGGTGTTCACGGGAAGGACTGATGCTGAGGCTGAAACTCCAATCCTTGGGCCACCTCATGTGAAGAGTTGACTCACTGGAAAAGACCCTGATGCTGGGAGAGATTGGGGGCAGGAGGAGAAGGGGATGACAGAAGACGAGATGGCTGGATGGCATCACTGACTCGATGGACATGAGTTTGAGTGAACTCCGGGAGTTGATGATGGACAGGGAGGCCTGGCATGCTGTGATTCATGGGGTCGCAAAGAGTCAAACAAGACTGAGCGACTGAACTGAGCTGAACTATCATTACCTCCACCATAGTTTGGGCTCAGGGCAAACAACAGAGAGGGAATACAACCCCTTCCATCAACATAAAATTGGATTAAAGTTTTATTGAGCATGGCCCCACCCATCAGAACAAAACCCAGTTTCCCCTTCAGTCTCTCCCATCAGGAAGCTTCCATAAGCCTGTTATCCTTCTCCATCAGATGGCAGACAGAATGAATACCACAATCACAGAAAACTAACCAAACTGATCACATGGACCACAGCCTTGTCTAATTCAATGAAGCTATGAGCCATGCCGTGTAGGGCCACCCAAGACAGACAGGTCATGGTGGGGAGTTCTGACAAAACGTGGTCCACTGGAGAAGGGAATGGCAAACCACTTCAGTATTCTTTCCTTGAGAACCCCATGAACAGTATGAAAAGGCAAAAATGATAGGACACTGAAAGATGAACTCCCCAGATCGCTAGGTGCCCGATATGCCACTGGGGATGAGTGGAGAAATAACTCCAGAAAGAATGAAGAGATGGAGCCAAAGCAAAAACAACACCCAGATATGGATGTGACTGGTGATGGAAGTAAAGTTCAATGCTGTAAAGAACAGTGTTCCATAGGAACCTGGAATGTTAGGTCCATGAATCAAGGTAAATTGGAAGTGGTCAAACAGAAGATGGCAAGAGTGAACATCGACATATTAGGAATCGGTGAACTAAAATGGACTGGAATGGGTGAATTTAATTCAGAGGACCATTATATCTACTACTGTGGGCAAGAATCCCTTAGAAGATATGGCGTAGCCATCATAGTAAACAAGAGTCCAAAATGCAGTACTCTGATGCAATCTCAAAAACGACAGATTGATCTCTGTTCATTTCCAAGGCAAACCATTCAATATCACAGTAATCCAAGTCTATGCCCTGACCAATAATGCTGAAGAAGCTGAAATTGAATGGTTCTATGAAGACCTACGGGATGTTAGAGCTGTTAGACCTGTTAGACAAGACTGTTAGACCTAGAACTAACACCCCAAAAAGATGTCTTTTTCATTGTAGGGGACTGGAATGCAAAAGTAAGAAGTCAAGAGGTACCTGGAGTAACAGGCAAATTTGGACTTGGAGTACAAAACAAAGCAGGGCAAAGGCTAACAGAGTTTTGCCAAGAGAATGCACTGGTCATAGCAAACACCCTCTTCCAACAACAGGAGAGAAGATGCTACACATGGACATCCCCAGATGGTCAATACCGAAATCAGATTGATTATATTATTTGCCTCCAAAGATTGAGAAGCTCTATACAGACAGCAAAAGCAAAACTGGAAGGTGAGTTTGGCTCAGATCATGGACCCCTTATTACCAAATTCAGACAAATTGAAGAAAGTAGGGAAAACCACCAGACCATTCATGTGTGACCTAAATTAAATCCCTTACAATTATACAGTGGAAGTAACAAATGGATTTAAGGGATTCAATCTGATAGAGTGCCTGAAGAACAATGGATGGAGGTTCATGACATTGTATAGGAGGCAGTGATCAATACCATCCCCAAGAAAAAGAAATGCAAAAAGGCAAAATGGTTGTTTGAGGAGGCCTTACAAATAGCTAAGAAAAGAAGAGAAGATAGAGGCAAAGGAGAAAAGGAAAGATATACCCATTTGAATGCAGAGTTCCAAAGAATAGCTAGGAGAGATAAGAAAGCCTCCCTCAGTGATCAATGCAAAGAAATAGAGGAAAACAATAGAACAGGAAAGACTAGAGATCTCTTCAAGAAAATTAGAGGTACTGAGGGAATATTTCATGGAAAAATGGGCACAATAAAAGACAGAAATAGTATGGACCTAACAGAAGCAGAAGATATTAAGAAGAGGTGGCAAGAATACACAGAGGAACTATACAAAAAAGATCTTCATGACCCAAATAAACACGACGGTGTGATCAATCACCTAGAGCCAGACATCCTGGAATGTTGAAGTCAAGTGGGCCTTAGGAAGCGTCACTACAAACAAAGCTAGTGGAGATGATGGAATTCCAGTTGAGCTCTTTCAAATCGTAAAAGATGATGCTGTTAAAAGTGCTGCACTCAATATGTCAGCAAATTTGGAAAACTGAGCAGTGGCCACAGGACTGGAAAAGGTCAGTTTTCATTCCAATTCCAAAGAAAGGCAATGCCAAAGAATGTGTAAACTACCTCACAATTGCACTCATCTGACATGCTAGCAAAGTAATGCTCAAAATTCTCTAAGCCAGGCTTCAACAGTACATGAATTGAGAACTGCCAGGTGTTCAAGATGGACTTAGAAAAGGCAGAGGAAGTAGAGATGAAACTGGCAACCTCTGTTGGATCATTGAAAAAGCAAGAGAGTTCCAGAAAAACATCTATTTCTGCTTTATTGACTATGCCAAAGCGTTTGGCTGTGTGGATCACAACAAACTGTGGAAAATTCTAAAAGAGATGGGAATACCAGACCACTTGACCTGACTTCTGAGAAATCTGTATGCAGGTCAAGAAGAAACAGTTAGAACTGGACATGAAATAGTGGACTGGTTCCAAATCAGGAAAGGAGTACATCCAGGCTGCATATTGTCACCTTGTTTATTTATCTTTTTTCTTTTTTTTTTACAGCTCACACAGGCAGGATTTTATTAGGCAGACAGCAGAAAGTACACACCCAAGACATGAGAGCTAGTGACCCTGTAGGAGTGGCCTCGACCCTGCGTGGGTTCCCTTTTTACACTTTTTGTTTCCCCCGCTGGAGCCTGATTGGTTCTGTGCTATACAAAATAGGGCTTGTGTCCACCATCTAGCAGGAAGGGGGCATGTTTGGGTGTGTTTTTTCCCATCCAAGGTAACCATTCCAGTCCTTGGATTTTCTTCCTTAGTCTCTTTTCCTGGGCTTTTTCTAACTGACGTTTTTGGACTCCTTTTTTCCTACTTAATCTTCTGTTGTATTATACAATCTTTTAAAGGGGAAAAAAAAGATTGCTTTTCATCCTTGTTCGTTAACAACACTTTATGTAGGTTGCAGAAAGATTGTGAGTTAAAAATATGTTTGGGGGCATTTTTCATCCTGATACATTAAGAACTAATTCATTTAGCTTGCAGAGAGAGTATGAATTTAAGAATATGTTTTTTTTTTTATTTTATTTAACTTTACAATATTGTATTGGTTTTGCCACATATCAAAATGAATCTGCCACAGGTATACATGTGTTCCCCATCCTGAACCCTCCTCCCTCCTCCCTCCCCATACCATCCCTGGGTCGTCCCAGTGCACCAGCCCCAAGCATCCAGTATCGTGCATCGAACCTGGACTGGCGACTCATTTAATATATGATATTACACATGTTTCAATGCCATTCTCCTAAATCATCCCACCCTCTCCCTCTCCGACAGAGTCCAAAAGACTGTTCTATACATCAGTGTCTCTTTTGCTGTCTCATATACAGGGTTATTGTTACCATCTTTCTAAATTCCATATATATGCGTTAGTATACTGTATTGGTGTTTTTCTTTCTGGCTTACTTCACTCTGTATAATAGGCTCCAGTTTCATCCACCTCATTAGAACTGATTCAAATGTATTCTTTTTAATGGCTGAGTAATACTCCATTATGTATATGTACCACAGCTTTCTTATCCATTCATCTGCTGATGGACATCTAGGTTTCTTCCATGTCCTGGCTATTATAAACAGTGCTGCTATGAACATTGGGGTACACGTGTCTCTTTCCCTTCTGGTTTCCTCAGTGTGTATACCCAGAAGTGGGATTGCTAGGTCATAAGGCAGTTCTATTTCCAGTTTTTTAAGGAATCTCCACACTGTTCTCCATAGTGGCTGTACTAGTTTGCATTCCCACCAACAGTGTAAGAGGGTTCCCTTTTCTTCACACCCTCTCCAGCATTTATTGCTTGTAGAGCAGAATACATCATACGAAATGCTGGGCTTGTTGAAGCACAAGCTGGAATCAAGATTGCCGGGAGAAATATCAATAACCTCAGATATGCAGATGACCCCACCCTTATGGCAGAAAGCAAAGAGGAACTAAAGACCCTTTTGATGAAAGTGAAAGAGGAGAGTGAAAAAGTTGGCTTAAAACTCAACATTCAGAAACTAACATCATGGCATTTGGTCCCATCACTTTAAGGCAAATAGATAGCTGTACAGTGGAAACAATGACAGACTTTATTTTGGGGGGCTCCAAAATCACTGTAGATGTTGATTGCAGCCATGAAATTAAAAGATGCTTGCTCCTTGGAAGAAAAGCTATGATCAACCTAGATAGCACATTAAAAAGCAGAGACATTACTTTGCCAACAAAGGTTCGTCTAGTCAAAGCTATGGTTTTTCCAGTAGTCATGTATGGCTGTGAGAGTTGGGCTATAAAGAAAGCTGAGCACCACAGAATCAATGCTTTTAAACTGTGGTGTTGGAGAAGACTCTTGAGAGTCCCTTGGACTGCAAGGAAATCCAACCAGTCAATCGTAAAGGAAAATCAGTCCTGAATACTCACTGGAAGGACTGATGCTGAAGCTAAAGCTGAAAGTCCAATACTTTGACCACCAGACACAAAGAACTGACTCACTAGAAAAGACCCTGATGCTGGGAAAGACTGAAGGTGGGAGGAGTGGGGACGACAGAGGATGAGATGGTTGGATGGCATCACTGACTCGATGGACATGAGTCTGAGTAAGCTCTGGGACTGGTGATGGACAGGGAAGGTTGGCCTGCTGCAGTCCATGGGGTTGCAGAGTCGGACACAACTGAATGACTCAACTGAACTGATGGATATAAAAGACAGGGTCAATTTTGGATGGCTTCAAACATCTAGTCTAGAGGAATGGAGCTGTGTCTTTGAGGCAATATAGCCTTCAGGTAAACAGTAATGATAACTGATTGGGATAGGGTGACAGTGATAAGATTCAAGTGATGCCTGGGAGAGTTTTAGCAATAGTATGCATACTGGACTCATTTAGGCCTAAAGAGAAGGCAAGGAGATAGGTTAACAGGATAAAGCCAGGAAATAGGTGGTGGGAGCTTAAACAAGCAAAATATAAATAAATAAATAAAGAGTTTTAAAGAGATGATTTGGTTAGAGAATAGTCAGAAAGAACTTTAAATCAAAAGATACTAAACTAACTAAGAAAAGATTGTCACTCAGTGAATTCATTTAATCATTTAAAAAATATCCTGATTCTTTGTGTTCTTTTCTTATAGATAATCGGGATCCTGCATTTGATAATTTGTGTGTTTTCTGGTTATTGAATTTTAGTAGAGGCAAAATAGAGTTAAATCACAGTCTATTGAGGTAAAATGGCCAAAGGGCCAGCTGTTCTTTCTTTCTTGTAGTATTTATTTGGCTGTTCTGGGTCTTTGTTGTGACACACAGGATCTTTAGTTGTGGCATGGGAACTCTCCGTGGTGGCGTGTGGGATCTAGGTCCCTGACCAGGAATAGAACCCAGTCCCCATGCACTGGGAGCTCAGAGTCTTAGCCACCAGACCACCAGCAAAGTCCCTGTTCTTCTTTCTTAATGATTAATTCATTCATCCAGTTCTTTTGTCTTTTTTTTTTTTTTTTGCATGCCGTATTCTAGATCAAAACCAAATAAACACTTGTGATCAACTATAAATGAATGAAATGTCATAATTTATAGAGAAACATGACTTTGTGGAGAAATCGTATGGCATGGGGAGTCTAACCCAGGAGTCAGTGGGGAAAAGTCAGAGATGCCTTCCTTGAGAAAGTGACGTTAGACATAGAATGGATGAATGGTGGCTAAACATGTCAAGACATAGGAAGAGATTAAGATGCTCAAGTCACAGAGTCTTATAGGAATTTTTGACTGGCTTGAGTACTTTTGTGCAGCACCTTACGAGAAATATGAAGATAGTTTTACTCCAGGCTGGGGAGTTAGAGTTTTATTTTCAGGTCTCAGGATTCCAACCAGGATAATGATAGGATCAGTTCAAACTTTGTAAGATCAGCATTGTACCAGCAAAGAATAAAGCATGGGCAACTGCAGCATCATGGTAAGAGTTTTGAGAATCTTTAGAACTGGCAGTGTAAAATAGAAAATAGCAGTGTCTTTAAGGTTTTACAGAGACATAATGCACAGGACCTGGTAAATGATTAGATATATGGTAAAGAAGGAGGAGAGAGCAAGATGGTATGGTAGACACTGGCTTGATGCTCACTAAGTCTGTTCGTCTTTCTTCCCATAGAGTTAATTGATGTTTTTAATTATCCTGCAGTAGGATGGAGCCTCATGATAAATCCTTGGCAGTGGACTGTAAATGGAAGTGATTTGTGGGTAAAGGAGTTAAAGAGTGCATGCTTTCTCCAGGCTGTCTCTGATTCCCACTTAGTTGACTGGATGATGTCAGGATGACCTTGGAACCACACTGAGAGAACAGTAGATCCAGTAGATAAAAGCAGCCTGTATCCCCAAATAAATGCATGGAACAGAGACCCTGCTGCTCTATATGAACTTCCATGTGAAAGAGAAATAGCATGAGAGTGTGTGTGCATGTGGTGTGTGTGTTGTGAACTTCAAATTTTTAACTTGTATCATTTTTATAGCAGTTATAATGTAATCACCTTGACTAATACAGCTGTCATTCAGATTTATGGCCTGAGAACATAAGTGGTTGAATAATATCTTTCACAAACTCTGGAACACAGTAGGATTAATTTTTTTGGATAGGAGATATTAATTTTTTAAAATTTTATTGAAGTATAGTTGATTTGCCATGTTGTGTTAATTTCTGCTGTACAGCAAAGTAATTCAGTTTATGTATATGTATATATATATGCATATATATATTATTTTCCATTATGGTTTATCACAGGATACTGAATATAGTTCCCTGTGCTATACAGTAGGATCTTATTGTTTATCCATCCTATATATAGAGTTTGCCTCTGCTAATCCCAAACTCCCAATCCTTTCCTCCCCACTGTGCTTTCTCCTTCTTGGCAGCCACACATCTATTCTCTTTGGAGATGACTTTAGATTTAACCAACTAATTTTGATATGACTGTGGGTCATCAAAAAGTAAATACCAGTTGGGGATTTGGATGTGATTCTGGAACCCAGAGAAAAAGAGAAACCTGGAAATAGATATAGGAGTTATTGACATACACTACAATTGAAGCTGTGAGAGTGAATGAGGATACCCCAGAGTTTCTGCAGTAAGAGACTGAGAAATTTTCCAGGGCCAATACCTTAGGAGGGCTTCCCTGCTGGCTCAGACAGAAAAGAATCCACTCGTATTGTGGGAGACCTGGGTTAGATCCCGGGATTGGGAAGATCCCTGGAGAAGAGAATGGCTACCCACTCCAGTATTCTTACCTGGAGAATCCCATGGACAGAGGAGCCTGGCAGGTTATAGTCCATGGGGTCACAAAGAGTCAGACATGACTGAGTGACTAGCACAATACTTTAGGAACAGAAACACTGAAGAAATGGAAAGAAAAAAAAGAACCCATAACAATCCTGCAGGGAGGCAGCAACACAATTGGGAGGAAATCCAGAATATTGGATTGTCTCCTAAGATAAAGGGAGACAGAACTACACAGAGGTGACAGCCAACAAAGTCAGTATTTGCAGAGACTAATCAGTCCATCAGATTTTACTGCTAGGAGGTATGTCATGACCTGATGCCCTCTTTGTTCAGGGCAGTCCAAGTTGATGATTAATTATTAATAATTTCCCTTTTTACTCTCATCCTGGGTTGAATGATAAGATATAATCACATGAGTCATAAACACAGTTGATAAGAATCGTTTCAGTGGTGATAAAATCTTTGCTGTAGCTTAAGTTCGTGGGTGGGAGAGTGAGGAGGAAGGGTTTCTTAACATAGGCTTAACTGTGGAGGGAAAGACGGAGCTGAGGTAGGTGGGTGAGGAATCATTGGAGGGATTTTTGTTGTTTGTCAGTTTATTTATTCATTCTGGAGCTGTGCAGGGTCTTCGTTGCAGCACTCAGGTCTCTCTAATTGTGGCACGAGAGCTTAGTTGTCCTGTGTCATGTGAGATCTTGATTCCCTGACCAGGGATTGAACCCATGTCCTCTGCATTGGAAGGCAGATCCTTAATCACCAGACCACCAAGGAAGTCCTTGTTGTTTTGTTCTCAAGTTAGGAGAAGACTGAGCATTTTTGTGCTCAGGGGAAAGAAAATCATAAATAGGGAGAAATGTTAGCCTGCTTGGTAAGAAAGAAGAGGTCTTAGACTAGGTTCCAAGCGAGCCAAAATGGACCAAAGGTCAGTTCTTCATCCGCTTTATTACCCAGATACTGTTATTTTCTGTTTTCTCTTTGGGGACTCAGAGTTGCCTATTTTAGGCCTTAGTTGCGGGCCACATCTCCTGAGAGATGAGGTCTGTATTCTAGCAAAGGCAGCTGCATTTGTGGCTCTGCAAGTGATTCATGTCTTTAGCTTCAACACATATTCAGATGCTTTGTCATCGTTTTTATCTGGTAATTCCTATAATCAAATCATGAGCTGTAAAACTAACACATTTTATTTACTATCTGAGGTATAAACAGGAGACTATTAACCAATACATTTTTCTCTTCTCTATTGGGAATCGTAATCACTATTCAGTCTTTCACTGTATATTAATGTCCATTAGAAGTTCACCCTCCATAATATAGAGGTAAAAATTCATTTACATATATTATGCTGCTAAATAAATCATCAGTGTTAACTATACACTTGTGAGGAAAATTTAAGAATTAAAATCGATAAGATAAAGTCAGACTAACCATAATCAGGGGCTTCCCTGGTGGCTCAGTCAGTAACGAATTCACCTGCAATGCAGGAGACCCAAGTTCAATCCCTGGGTTGGGAAGATCCTCTGGAGAAAGGAACGGCTACCCACTCCAGTATTCTGGCCTGGAGAATTCCATGGACAGAGGAGGCTGGCAGGCTACAGTTCCATGGGGTCACAAAGAATCTGACACAACTGAGCGACTTTTATTTTCAACCATATACAGGATTCATCCACTTAGGAGAATGAGAAAATGCAGCCTTCAGTATCATTGACTCATGCAAATCTAATGGGTTATGTTGTTTAGCAGACAATTTCATTGCAACAAGAATCATCTTTTCTAAAGAAAGAAATCCTTCTGTTATGGAAAAAAAATGGAACTACTTTAAAACAAATTAGATTTCAGGTTTGAGAAAGTAATGCTGCTTGCATTATGACAGGCTCATAGACCAGTAGGCACTAACTCAATGGATCATGTATAATAGCCAGCCAGGAGACTTGACTGAAAAGTAGAAGTCGAGATCTCATTATAAGAAGGGACTTACTGCTGTTGAAGATCTGTTCCACAGAATTAATATTTGGCCCAAGAGAAGCCGCTTTTCAGAGGGATGTCCGTTGTAACTGTGATCTTCCTAAAGTAGCATCATTGTATATAAATGACCATGTCTCATTCCCACTAGGAAATTGCCATATTAAAAATATTTTTGTTAAAGGACAGTGTGACTCATTTACTTCAACAGTCAAACAATACTTGCATTAGACTTTGCTGACTCATTTTTTCCCTGGGTCTCTGGAAATGCAGACCTGTTGGAGAACATTTATATGTATTTCTTCATGGAGATGACTGAAACCTGGAGAAAGGACAGATAGCCTGGGGAATGCTAAGGTTACTTAGTGTCAACAAAAAAAACTAGTTGATCAAGAAAGAATTGAAAAACTGTGTGTGCTGACGTTGAGGATTATAAACTGGGAAGAGCATCTCAGAAAACTCAGAATTCTTTTGCCAGTTAGAAATAATGGCACAGTTATCTAAGTTTATTATTGACCATTTACACAGTCCGGATGTAAGCATCACCCTAGAGGGTCCTCTGGCTCCGTACAAGATCTAGAAGGAATGTTATCTTTTAAGGAGTTGTCTTGTCGATGCTGGGAGAATGTTGTTCTTTATGGTTGAGCAGATATTCCTGCCACTGGGGGAGATTTGCTCCATGTGTGATGTAGACACACAAAGCAAGGTAGAGGGGACAGAGGAGGCCAAAGGGCAGAGAAGTTTTATGTTTAGATTTTTTCTTGTCTTGCCGTAAAACATGAACTCTATTGCATAAGAGTATTGGAGGGAGAGGAAAAGATGGACTTAAGTGGACAGAAATATCCAGATCAACATAGGTGGCAGTCTTGGTTGTGCTAAGATGAGGGAAATCTACAGAAAGAAGGCAAGAAGCATGCAGGTTCACCTACACAGGAGGAGTTACAGACAGTCCCCGGAATGTGGGTGTGGAACACCATACTGAAGGAGAGGGGAATGGGTTACTGTTTTGTTGGAATGGGTTGTTGTTGTTCAGTCACTAAGTCATGTCCGACTCTTTGCAATCCCATGAACTGCAGCATGTCAGGCGTCCCTGTCCCTCACTATCTCCTAGACTTTGCCCAAATTCATCTCAGTTGAGTTGGTGATGCCATCCTCTGTCGCCACCTTTTCCTTTTGCCCTCAATCTTTCCCAGCATCAAGGTCTTTTCCAATGAGTTGGCTCTTTGTATCAGGTTGCAAAAGTATTGGAGCTTCAGCTTCAGCATCAGTCCTTCCAATGAATATTCAGGACTGATTTCCTTTAGGATGGACTGGTTGGATCTCCATGTAGTCCAAGGGACTCTCAACAGTCTTCTCCAGCACCATGGTTCAAAAACATCAATTCTTTGGTGCTCTGCCTTCCTTATGGCCCTACTCTCACATCCGTAAATGACTACTGGAAAGACCAAAGATTTGACTATGTGGACCTTTGTCAGCAAAGTGATGTCTTTGCTTTTTAATACACTGTCTAGGTTTGTCATAGCTTTTCTTCCAAGAAGCAAGCGTCTTCTAAATTCATGACTCCAGTCACCATCCGCAGTGATTTTAGAACCCAAGAAGAGAAAATCTGTCACTGCTTCCATCAGGCTTTATTGTTAGTGGGTTGGTGTAAAGCATCCTTATGAATCCTTTGTTTCTATAATTTGCACTTTAGCTACATCTGATATGTTTCTGCTCCTAAGAGCCACATTACTATTGACATTAAATTTGTCTCCTTCCAGTCTTATCTAATCTCACTGAATGAATCCACCCAATTCCAAGAAACCTGGAAATCATTCCTAATTTCTCTCTTCTGTTCTCTTTTATAGCAAGGCAATACCCAGGTCAGGTAAATCCCACTTCCTAGAGATATTTTAAATCCATAAACTTCTTACCTTCTCCATCACTACTGCCATGATCTCTAATATATCCTGTTGTATCTAAAAGGGACTTCAGTAACTATCTCTTCACACTCATTCTTTTCTTCTACAAAACACTCTGTAGATAGCATAATCTCTCTACACAACAGCCAGAGAAATGTTTGAACTATGCAAACCTAATCATGTCAACTCCCTTCCTAACAGTCCTTTAACTGTTTCCCATTTTCTTTACAATGTTTTCTAATACTCTTAACTGCATGACCTTTTCCTTTCTGTCTGATATTTCTCTCTGGAACATTTCTCCCTTTACTATGCAATCCTTTCAATCAACCAACTTATACTTCCCCCATAGGCCTCAACCTAAATGCCTCTGTCATAAGGGAAGTTTTCTCTGCTGTCATTCCAAATAGGTAAGAACCTGATCATTTGTCCTCTTATAAAACCTTATCCATAGCATGCTTCACAGTGAAGTAACTGTTTGTTACTTGTATAATAATTGGGTTAGTTATTCTCTCCCATTAGACTTGTAAAATCCACGAGGGCAGAGTCTTTGCAATGTTGAATTCTCAACTGTGCCTGGCCCTTAGTAGATTTTTGTTCTTAAAAGAATAAATCAATGAATGTTTGGCTAGAGAAATTAATAGCAACAAATCTTTTTGTGATCTTGAAATTACTTTATTCGATAAGAGTCACTTTGACAGGGATTCAAGATTAATCTGATTTATATTTTAAAAATCCCTTTCTCTCATTCTCTCATGCTGGATTTCTTAACTTCTTGGGATGAAATTTTGTGTATTTTCATATCCTAAATAGCTTCCCTTGTGGCTCAGATGGTAAAGAGTCTGCCTGCAATGCAGGAGACCCAGGTTTGATCCCTGGATTGGGAAAATCCCCTGCAGAAGGAAATGGCAACCCACTCCAGTAGTCTTGCCTGGAAAATCCCATGGATGGTGGAGCCTGGCAGGTACTGTCCATGGGGTCGCAAAGAGTCAGACAAGACTCTAACGCATATATATGGAATTTAGAAAGATGGTAACAATAACCCTGTGTACGAGACAGCAAAAGAGACACTGATGTATAGATCAGTCTTATGGACTCTGTGGGAGAGGGAGAGGGTGGGGAGATTTGGGAGAATGGCATTGAAACATGTATAATATCACGTATGAAACGAGTCGCCAGTCCAGGTTCGACGCACGATACTGGATGCTTGGGGCTGGTGCACTGGGACGACCCAGAGGGAGGGTATGGGGAGGAAGGAGGGAGGAGGGTTCAGGATGGGGAACACAGGTATACCTGTGGCGGATTCATTTCGATATTTGGCAAAACTAATACAATATTGTAAAGTTTAAAAATAAAATAAAATTAAAAAAAAAAAGACTCACTTTTTTCTTTCATATTCTAAATAGTGTCTTGACTTTGGGTAAAACTGAGGGTTCATATACCCACTCCAGTGTTCTTGCCTGGAGAATCCCAGGGATGGGGGAGCCTGGTGGTCTGCCATCTGTGGGGTCGCACAGAGTCGGACATGACTGAGGTGACTTAGCAGCAGCAGAGGGTTCATATGCTAGTATATGGGTGTGAACATTAAGAATGGTTTTGCTGGATTTTCCCAGGTTTTCATTTCTGGATATAAAGATATTTTAGAAGACAAAGTCTGGAAGAGCATCTCTTTAAAGACAACATCTTTCCAGATGTTAAAAGACTTGCTCAAAAGGCAGTTGGTTATAGAGAGGGTTTCCTACTCCTAGCTCAGTGATTTTTTTTTTTTCTATTACAGCATCCTGGCTCTGTTGGTTCTGTCGTATAAAATATAGCCACACAGAGACATTGTAGATAAATAGGATACTAATTCCCTAAGCCAAACAGGTGACAGTTTTAGGAACCATGGCACACTGTAAAATACTTCAGCAAATTGGCCTGTTAAAATGGAAAGATCATGGACTTGAAGCCTAGGACAAATTGGGCCCACGTTTTGCATTGGCCCTATTCCTTCATGTTATATTTCTCTTTTTTGGGAACTCGGGTACAAAAGGGTGTTTCTCATTCTCCTTCGTTCCATTATTATTATTTGCTTAGTCAAGTTTCCTCTCTGTTTTTATTTACTTTCCTCCTGCCTTCATTCCTGATCCCCAGGCTAACTATGAGCATCAACTCTGATGTGTCTGACATGTGTTTGTAAATATGCATGCATGTCTTGAGTAAGAAGAATATTAGTTTGCATTTGTTTCAAAAGTTTGTTTTGGTATTATGCTATAAATCACCTCTGCTTGTTCAGAAAAACTTCAACTGTATTTAACATCTATTCATCTTACTGTTTTCCTGGTCATATTTCTAACTACTGGTTTTCTGTGACATAAATTCACAACATTTTATTTTTTCATTCCTTAACTGATTTAAACTTGGGGGATTCCAGTGTTCTGCTATGAAAAATTAACACTATTATATTAAACATCCATCTAAAAGCATTCTTATAGATCTCTTAGAGTATTTATTTAACTACATATCCATGTGAGAGATATCTGGGTTAATATATATGCACAAGTAAAGTCGTTTGATTTTCCCAGAATTGTTTTCAGAATAGCTATGTTAGTTCACATTACTGCCAGTAGTACATAGGAGTTCTTGTTCACATCTTTGCCAGGTCTGAATATTATCTGCCTTTGTCATCTTTCATAAACTCAAAGGTTTAATATTGTATCTTTTTTCTCATTTTTTATCTAGGTATAATTTGCTAACAATATAAAGTACAGATTTCAAATGTGCATTCAATAAATTTATATTAAAAAAAAGAAAAATGAATAAATCTGTGTAACCGCCAACCCAGTCAAGACATCCAGTTTTGCTCTCTTTGCAGAATTTTTCTTGATTCTCTCTCGTTTGTGCTTTTATGTGAATTTTCATGGTTTTTAATGAGATTCTGTATCTTTTCACATGTTATTATAATACTTCTTGATGGTTACAGTTTTTTTGTTAAATAATATCATATTTTCTATCTTGTTTTCTGGGTGAGTTTTGTTGGAATAGAGAATTGTTTATTCTATGTTGATTACATCTGGCAATAGTAATGAATTCTTCTATTAGTTTTGATACTGTTTATTCTATTGAGGTATTTTTTATGTAGAAGATCATATCATCAGCTAATAATGAGAATTTTACCCCTTACTTTCCAAATTTGACATTTCTGCTGTGTTTTCAGATATATAGCATTGACTACAAATGTTATAGTCAATATTGACTATATGAGATGTCATAATATGAGATATATTATGTTAAGCAACAGCAGTGTGAAAGGTTGCTCTTGTTTTGTTATCTTAAATGAGAATGTATCCAAAATCTCTCTAGTAGGTCTTTTGCTTGATGTAGGGTGAGGTTTTTAAAGATGTTCATGTGTATCACTTGCTCTCTGGTGGTTTATATGGATTTAGGTTGTTAGGTCCTGTGGTTATCACATTTGTTCTGGGTCTCAATTTAGGATATGGAGGGGTGAACAAGAATTGGTGTTACGAAAACTCACCGGGTCATTGGGAGCATGTGGAAGATGGAAAAGACAGAAATAGGGTAGCCCATTTTGGGGTAAAATTAAAGCAGCGGCATCAGATTCAGACAAAGGAGGCTCTAGTGAGGATGAGGCCTGCGATCCAGGTCATGGCACAGGTGGAGTCAGGACTGGCTTGGATGAGTTATGTAGTCTGTGCATAGAGTATATTACTTTCTCTATCAGGACAATGGATTGAATTGATAACAGATGGCCCTTACTGTGTTATATGTTGTGAGGTGATGGAAAATCCATCATATTCTAAGGATATTATATTGGATCAGCCAAATGTTCATTTTTTTGTAAAATGGTATGGAAAACCCCCAAATGAACTTTCTGGCCAACCCAAAATTTAGCAATTAATAATATAAAGAACATGACTTAATGATATAAATCAAATTTGCAACAGAATATGGAATAAGAGGTGATTTTTTTTTTTTTTAACCTAGTATGGAGTATGACCATGCACCAAATTTAGTAGGAGACATGAGCCTATTGATTCCTCAAGTTTTTGGAGTCAACGTCAGAGTTATATTCATGAACTTACGAAGACGTGAGCTGTGTGTCATTGGTCCCAGGTAGATGCACAGGAGCAGGGGGAGAATGTAAGAACAATTTAATAAAATATACTTACTTTTATGATAACCTACTAATATCTTCCCCTCCCCCAAACAGCCTCAATTCTGACTGATCATGGGAACAAGAACACAGAACATTGGAGTGTTAGGGACTGTCTTCATATTCCATGATGAGTCCAAAATCCTCCAATCCCTTTAGCCTACACAGAGTAGAGGAGACTTGTTGGTGAAGGTCAAGGCTGCAGCAGGTGAAGCTGATCCATGCTTCATGGGCGTGTGACCCATGAATGCAGGGCTTAAGGCTCTACTGTCACCATCTAGAGATCCTGAATCATTTTGGAAACAAGGGGCTTTGTGTTTTCGCTCTGCACTGGGCCCTGAAAATTATGTAGCTGGTCCTGAGCAGAACATGACAGGTGCACATCCCTTGTATCTAGAGGTGTTAGAAACTCCGAGGACTGCTTTGTTCCTTCTTTTTCATATACTTTTCACTGAAGGTCAGACTTTGGGGTTCTTCCTAATCTCATGAAGTTGGGGTGACCAGAGACCCCCCCTTATGATACAGAAATCTAATAAGAGGGGAGAGAAACTTAGGAAGAGAGATAGGACTGCCTAGATTTACAGTTTATCAACAAATGAGAACCAATTGGAAATAATGAAGGTGAGACCCTATGACCCAGCCAATATAGTTTCTGAACACTCATAAGAAGATAAGGAAATTAGTCTAAATGTTTAATGTTACTAAGTCTTTAGACCCAAACTCGAATACAGATCTCCAGCAATCTGGAAGAACACAAGTAGAAGCTCTATTTCACCATGTGTGCTATTTAAACAAGTGGCTTCAGTCATGTCATCTCTTTGAAGCCCTATGGGCTGTAGCCTGCCAGGCTCCTCTGTCCATGGGATTCTCCAGGAAAGAATACTGGAGGGGGTTGCCATTCTCTCCTCCAGAGGATCGTCCTGACACAGGGATCGAACCCACGTCTCCTGCATTGGCAGGTGGATTCTTTGCCACTAGCACCACTTGGGAAGCCCCTGTTTAACCATTCCCCTCCCTAAATAAAGACACTTTGCAGATCCTACATGTTTTTAGCAGCAAGAAAAAAGTTACAAAATAGTTTTATTTATAACACAAGAATGTAGCCCAACCAGTGTTTTGCATTCTGACCGATGAGATGAATACTCCTGGAGGCGAATTAATTAGGCATCTTGAAGGAAGAAAGAAAGTATGCTCTTGACTCTTTTCCCTGGAGGAAGAAATATTCTCTTGTAATATACATAAATCTTTAAAATTTAGTTTTCAACAATGATGAACAGTTCAGTTCAGTCACTCAGTCGTGTCCGACTCTCTGCAACCCCATGGACCACAACACACCAGGCTTCCTTGTCCATCACCAACTCCCAGAGCTTACTCAAACTCATGTCCATCAAGTTGGTGATGCCATCCAACCATTTCATCCTCTGTCATCCCCTTCATCTCCTGCCTTCTATCTTTCCCAGCATCAGGGTCTTTTCCAATGAGTCCTATGGTGGTGGTGGTGGTCTAGTTGCTAAGTTGTGTCTGACTCTTGTGGCCCCATGGACTGTAGCCCACCAGGCTCCTCTGTCCATGGGATTTTCTAGGCAAGAATACTGGAGTGGATTGCCATTTCCTTCTCCAGGAGATCTTCCCAACCCAGGAATCGAACCTGAGTCTCCTGCAGTGCAGGCAGATTCTTTACCAACTGAGCTATGAGGGAAGCCCCAGTGAGTCTATAGGTGACTGCATTTCTCTCTTCTCCCCAGTCTAATAGCCATAGTCCAGAAGTTGAATGAAGTTTCCCTAAGGGCTAAAACTGTTAGGATTACCAAACAAGAATGTTCACTGTGAAATGCAGTGAGCTCAAACAATTTACAACCTTCATTCTTCCTTTCCATAAACGGCACTTCATTGCTCCTCCATAGGCTTGGGGGAAATGGGTTTATTGCATTGACTTTGAGAAATATCCCTGCACCTCTTTTGAGGGCCTCCCTACAATTTCAGTTATATTTCATCTTCTAAGAAGTTTGCTAAATGTAGCTTCAAGCAGCTCACTCTGGTAGGTGTGCTTGAGCCATTATCATCCATTTTTCAATAAAGCTGTGGGTGAAAGTGTCATTGATTCTTTTTCACCAGGAGAGAATATTAGCTTTTTATCCTCATCATATTATCTCTCTGCTTGACTGATAAAACTGTCATGCTAAAGGAAAGGTCAGGAATTATCGAGTGGGTGTTCATTTAATTCATCTCTCACCCCCCTCTTCCAACAAATGTATTGGGAATGTAACAGAAAATTTGTGTTTATGAAATGAGAATAGAGCAGAGAGATAAATGGATGAAGTCCTCATGGATTAATGACTTCATTTTGCTGCCTAGAAATATGTGTGAGCTTTAAAGGGTCTTCATTTATAACTTACACTCACCTCTTATTTCATTTTCTTATTTTGATAATGGAAAAGGCAATGGCACCCCACTCCAGTACTCTTGCCTGGAAAATCCCATGGACGGAGGAGCCTGGTAGGCTGCAGTCCATGGGGTTGCTGAGGGTCAGACATGACTAAGCGACTTCCCTTACACTTTTCACTTTCATGCACTGGGGAAGGAAATGGCAACCCACTCCAGTGTTCTTGCCTGGAGAATCCCAGGGACGGGGAGCCTGGTGGACTGCTGTCTATGGGGTCGCACGGAGTTGGACACGACTGAAGTGACATAGCAGCAGCATTTTGATAGAAAGAATTCTCAAATGACATTTTGCTGAGCAGGAATGCTTCTTTGATGGGTTGAACATTCCTGGACATGGAAAGGGAGGAGGGACAGGAGAGGACAGATGGTTCTCATGGCAGGAAAAAGATGATGCCACTCTCATTATTTAGTATAGCCAAAGCAGTTATAATTATTGTGAGTTACTTCTAATTATATTTCATTTTCCATGTCACTGTGATGAGCATCAAAGGATGAAGAGGATCAAACCAGAAAAGATTTGTGAAGCCACTGGTGGGTAATTCCAAGAAACTCAAACTGTAAACATGGATAATAAAACTAATGGGCCAGCTCTGGGCACCTCTTCCCTTCCCATTTGACTCTTTGTGATTTTTATCTGCCCTATATTCTTCAAATGGTCTGATGAGCATGGATGTTTATGGTTTTTTCCTTCACTCTGTTCCTACTCACTAACTCTAGAGCAGCAATCTCACCGAACACCTGGGAGAGAGCATGATTCTGGTCAGTGAGACCTAGTTTGAATCCCAAGTTGTCCACTTAGTATTAATAATTATATGACATAAAGTAAAACAATTAGCTTCTCTCCATCTCACTGTTCTTGTTAAAAAAAAAAAAAAAAAAGGAGGGGGAGAGAGGGGGAGAGGTGATTATAAAATAGTTTCACTTTGTCTCTATTTTCTTTTTTAAATATTTGTTTTAAAATTTATTTGGCTGTGCCAGAAATTAAAAGACACTTACTCCTTGGAAGGAAAGTTATGACCAACCTAGATAGCATTTTCAAAAGCAGAGACATTACTTTGCCAACAAAGGTCCGTCTAGTCAAGGCTATGGTTTTTCCAGTGGTCATGTATGGATGTGAGAGTTGGACTGTGAAGAAAGCTGAGTGCCAAAGAATTGATGTTTTTGAACTGTGGTGTTGGAGAAGACTCTTGAGAGTCCCTTGGACTGCAAGGACATCCAACCAGTCCATTCTGAAGATCAGCCCTGGGATTTCTTTGGAAGGAATGATGCTAAAGCTGAAACTCCAGTACTTTGGCCACCTCATGCGAAGAGTTGACTCATTGGAAAAGACTCTGATGCTGGGAGGGATCGGGGGCAGGAGGAGAAGGGGATGACAGAGGATGAGATGGCTGGATGGCATCACCAACTTGATGGACATGAGTTTGAGTGAATTCCGGGACTTGGTGATGACAGGCCTGGCGTGCTGTGATTCATGGGGTCGCAAAGAGTGGGACATAACCGAGTGACTGAACTGACTGACTGAACTGAGGTCTTAGATGGGGCATGTGGGATCTAGTTCCCTGACCAAGGATAAAACAAGGCCCCCTGAGTTGGGAGCTTGGAGTTTAAGGCACTGGGCCAGCAGGGACATCCCTTTCTCTGTTTTCTGTCTCTCACACCCAACTGGTCAGTAAGACTTTTTCAATTCTATCCACTCAAATGTCTTCTAAATCTATGATCTATTCATCTTTCCCTGCCATTACTTTACACCAGACCTTCACCAAATCTTACCTGAACTGTTGACATGGCCTTTGAGTTGGTGTCCTCTCCTCTCATCTCACACCCCTTTCCCACTTATTTTTCACCTGTTCAAGACTGTATTCTTTCCAGTTGCATATTTGATTCAATTCCTAGCCCATCAATATAGCTATCAAAGTTATAGTAAAGTCTACATGGCTTTTCATGATATGTAAACTTTTAAAAAATCTGGCTCTTGCCTCCAACTCTAAGTTTTCCTGTCTTACTCTGCATTTAATGAACCTCATTGGGCTAACTAATTTCTTTGTCCATGCATATCCCCATATCTCTCCACATTTCATTTCTGTATTCCTCCCAGTAAAATCCAACCTAAATACCTTCCCTTCTTATTCTCTGTCATTCCTGTGAATAATCTTTATACTTTAAGCATGTTTCTATTGTTATGTCTGTTATACTAAGTCAAATTGGTTTTAAATGAGCTAACTTTGTGGGACACTAATGTGTTAATAAAATTACAAGTATTTATAATTTTTTAAACTTTCAGGATCACAGTTCACATTCAGTTCAGTTCAGTTCAGTCGCTCGGTCATGTCCGACTCTTTGTGACCCCATGGACTGCAGCACGCCAGGCTTCCCTGTCGTCACCAATTCCCAGAGCTCAAACTCGTATCCATTGCCATCAGTGATGCCAACCAACCATCTCATCCTCTGTCGTCCCCTTCTCCTCCCATCTTCAATCTTTTCCAGCATCAGGGCCTTTTCCAATGAGACAGTTCTTCACGTCAGGTGGCCAAAGTATTGGAGATTCAGCTTCAGCATCAGTCCTTCCAATGAATATTCAGGACTGATTTCCTTTAGGATAGACTGGTTGGATCTCCTTGCAGTCCAAGGGACTCTCAAGAGTCTTCTCCAACACCACAGTTCTAAAGCATCAATTCTCCAGTGCTCAGCTTTCTTTATAGTCCAACTCTCACATCCAAACATGACTACTGGAAAAACCATAGCTTTGACTAGACTGACCTTTGTTGGTAAAGTAATGTCTCTGCTTTTTAATATGCTGTCTAGGTTGATCATAGCTTTTCTTCCAAGCTCTGAAGAAAAGAGCAAGCATCTTTTAATTTCATGACTGCAGTCACCATCTTCAGTGATTTTGGAGCCCAAAAAGATAAAGTCTGTCACTGTTTCCATTGATTCCCAATCTATTTGCCATGAAGTGATGGGACCAGATGCCATGATCTTCGTTTTCTGAATGTTGAGCTTTAAGCCAACTTTTTCACTCTCCTCTTTCACTTTCACCAAGAGGCTCTTTAGTTCCTCTTTGCTTTCTGCCATAAGGGTGGTGGTGTCTGCATATCTGAGGTTCTTGATATTTCTCCTGGCAGTCTTGCTTCCAGCTTGTGCTTAATCCAGTCCAGGAGTTCTTATGATGTACTCTGCATATAAGTCAAATAAGCAGGGTGACAATATACAGCCTCGATGTACTCCTTTCCTGATTTGGAACCAGTCTGTTGTTTCATGTCCAGTTCTAACTGTTGCTTCTTGACCTGCATACAGATTTCTGCATACAGTTCACATTAGATACCCAATAAATGTTAGCCTCTCTGCATCTCTTTTTCTTTCTCTTTTCATCTTTCTTCATGTTGTTATTTTACTTACACACACATACACACATGATTTTGTAGAAAACCCTATAAAAGACATCCCTGAGAAATTCTTGCTTTAAGGAAACCAAATAAATAACAATTTCCATAGGAAGCAGCAGCACATAAGGTATAAGGAATTCCTGAAAGGTGCAGTGAATGATATGGAGGCAATTCATTTAGATTACATTCTCACAGGTATGAATCTTGGTAGGAAACAAAATCCAGCCCTGCATTTTTATTAAGTTCCTGAAAGTTCCCGGAAAGTGCCTTTCTGCAATCTACTTTCTCTTTCCGGAATAGTTTCTGTCTTTCTTCAGCCAACTGTATCCAGCTTGAATGATGCATTAAGGCTCCCTCCCTGTGGGAGGAAGGAACCCTACCTTGCCGAGGCTGGTTTCATCACCCCTTCTCTGTCCTGTCCTAACCCTTGAGTTTTCAATCTCCCACCATGTCTTGTGATTATCTGTTTACACGTTGTTCTTCCCCATCTGTCTGGGAGCCTCCTGAAGACAGGGTTGGTGATTCATTGATCTGTGTTCCAGTGATCTGCACAATGCAGGCATTCAATATATATTCGAATGAATTAGTGAGTGAACAAATGAATGAATCACAGAAGGGGGTCTTTGCCTGTCATTGTTTTATGTGTTCCTCTTTCCAGATATATCTCTCTGGGTCACAGAGACCATCCCCTGTATTCCAAGTCTGGAACAGTGCTTTGCCTGTTATTCAGACTGAGTGGAGGCAAAACTCTCAAAGCCAGGAGTACCTACCTCACATCGTCCCATCGAAGAGAAGTGGTAGATGTAAGAGAATCAGTCTGGAATGCCTCAGAGATACAAGCCCACCCTCGCTCTTGACATCCACTTGCAGACATTTGCAATGTCTTTCTCTTTTTGGCCTCTCATTAAACCTGCAGAAATCATGGGAAAGTTAAACAGCTCTTGGCTGGCACTTAACTTTTTCCTCTTTGAAATCTGCAAGTTCTCATTATTCCTTGCCCTCACGTGGGTCAGAGTTCCCTTCTCTGCTGGAAACAAGCCTGTCCACCCATGCCCTAGCACACCCCCACTCCTCTCTTTCTGCTTGCATTTTTAGAACACTATAACACTTAGGGAAACTTCTCCTGATTAAAAAGGTTTAAAATGAGTCAAGATGGCAGGTTAAAAATAACCAAAATGACCCTGCTGTCCCAGTTATTAAAGGATGGCCTGGCAGCTAAAACCTCCAGGCAGTGCCTCGGGCGGACTGAGTCTGGCATCTCATCATTATCCAGAAGTCCTTGGGTCGATTGAATCTGCAACCATTAGCGAGAATGGAAAGGTTTTGACCTGTCATTTAAACAAGAAGAGTCAAGCAAGGGAAGTTCTTCATTACAGGGAAGATTTTTAGTGTTATAAGACATCATGGCCTCTCTAATTTGTAGAGGAATAATAGGGGAGCACCTGGCTGCTTTCTTGACTATCTGCCTTTCATGTGCATCACTGACAGGCTGGCTTAGGCGTCCCTCCCATGCGTTCTGAAAAGCTGTCCATGAGCTCTGTATCATGGCTCTCACTGATGTGACAGGTACCTCGGAGCGGTGGCTAGGCAGGAAAGCACATGGAGTCGAATTGCCCATGTGTGGATGTCGGCACTACCCCTTGTTAGCTGTGCCGTCTTGGGCAAGTTGCTTTACTGCTGTGTTTCAGTTTTAGTTGGAACAGGCAGGTGTTTAACTATCTTTGTGGTTGTAGAGTAACCTCAGCTTCACTCTGTTTTAAGCATGGTCCCACCATGACTGTGTCTTATTATTGTTTATATGGCACGACCATCATGTGTGCGTGGTTGGGGAATCAGGGTCGGTCCCAGGTTCTTCTGAACTGTTAATTCCACAGGAAACCAGAAGTCCCTTCTCTCTACTTGTCCAGCGATTTCACTTACATGGTCGTCTCAAGGAGCCTCTGGCACTCTCATTCCCATCCACCCAAACCAACCAGTAGCAAGTCCTGCCTCCCCACCTCCTCATTCTGGCCACTATTGCCTCAGTCAATTTGACAATTGAGATTTGACAATTATTTTTTCTTTAATGAAAATATAATTTAAACAGTGTTTTTATATCTACCTTTGCACTACAACACCCTTAATTTACCTGAACATTAGTAACATAATGTGCTGTGCTTAGTCACTCGGTCAGGTCTGACTCTGTGAGCCCATGGACTGTAGCCTGCCAGGCTCCTCTGTCCATGGGGATTCTCCAGGCAAGAATACTGGAGTGGGTTGCCTTGCCCTCCTCCAGGGGATCTTCCCAACTCAGGGATGGAACCCAGGTCTCCCGCATTGCAGGCGGATTCTTTACCATTTGAGCCACGAGGGAAGCCCTCAAAACATAAAAAGACTTCTAAATATAAGTCTTTATGACACATTTGTTTAACAGGCCTGCCACTGCAGGAGACAGAAGAGATTCGTGTAGGATTCCTGGGTCAGGAATACCCTAGAGGAGGAAATGGCAACTCACTTCAGTGTTCTTGCCTGGAAAATTCTATGGACAGAAGAGCCTGGCAGGCTACAGTCCATGGGCTCACAAAGAGTCAGACACAACTGAACGACTTAGCACTCACATATTCTCTCTAGCACTCCAGAAAGCCAACTCTTCTTGGGTTGGCTTATAAGATCTTCCTGATACAATCCTTGCCAATCTGCCTTGGAAATATAGAAATAATCAGACAAGGCTGTCCAACCCATGCCCTCAGGTAGCTACCAGTTTGCAGGACACAGAGATGGATCCTCTCCCCTGGTGCGAGCTTGTTTGAATCATATCCATTAGATCAGTAACATCCCACTGGCTGAAAATGAAATTGAGCAGGACCTTGCAGGGTCTTCTCAGGGACAAACATTCCAGTACCCCAACTTTGTTTGTAAAAGAGTTTTAGTCTCCTAGACCTTTGCCAAGTTCCAAAGAGCAAATTTAATCAGAGAAATGAGAGAAAAAAAAATGCAGAAGCAAAGGAAAACAGCCAAGCAAGACAAAGATATAGTTTAGCCATAAGACAAAGTCAGAAACCTTTAGTTCCTCCTCAAGGGCTCTAGATGATATCCTGAGCCATATGTTGAGTTGTTCTGCAGATACTAAAACCCCTAACCAGATGGAAGAAGTTAACTGCATGGTGACCACCAGCACATAAAACCCAAATCAGTTAGAACCAGAAGGTTGATGATTTCAAGATTCCAGAAATATCATCCTGTTACCTCACCATCAGAGAACTGTGCACAAGCTGGTCACACACCCCATGATACTCTCCTTTTTACTGTCTTTAAAACTCTTGCCTGAAAGCCATCAGGGAGTTGAGTCTTCTGAGCTGCCTGTTCTCCTTGCCTTGTGCTTTGCAACAAACTCTGTATTTTCCTTCACAACAATCTGGTGTCACTAGCTTGGCTTGCTTGGGAAAGTAGCCCCAAGTTCGGTTCCATAACAAAAGAAAGCTTTGATGAAAACTTAGATTTTCATCTAAGTTTTAAATTTTAATGATAAAATTTATACTTGGGGACGGACTTAGAGTATTAGGTGGGAAGGAAATAGGAAATAGAAAAATTAGGTTGAGAATTGAAAAGTGGATAAGGAAAAAAAAAAAGAGGACTTGAGAAAGGCAGTTAAAAAGATAAGGGAAAATAAGAAAAAAAATACCTGAATTGTGTGTTCCAAGCGTGTGTGTTCTTTGATGCTGACCATCCTGTTGTGGCAGGTGGGTGTTTGTAATAATCTCACCAGATGATGCAAAGATCTGGCTGCAGGAAGGCATTGGTGATGACCACTGTGTCTGCTACACGGTCTGGGGCAGGCTTTCTTGACAAACTTTTAAATATAAGTACATTAATCTTTCTGATTGTAAATTATTTGCAGTAATTTACACTGGCTGAAAATTAAAAAGAAGGAAAGTGTTTTGTACTATGCTATAAAAGTCAACCAGCGGATATTTTCTATTAGGTGACTGGCTTACAAAAATCATCCTCAAATGGTTCAGACAGTATGCTGCAGTGTAGGTCAGGAAGAAGCTCTGAACAGAGCAATATTTTTCTCACCATCTCAAAAACATCTTTTGGTCCACTAAAAAAAAAAAAATAAGAGGGAAGCAGTGAAATAGATTGGGTCACAACTGCTAAACATGTGTTAATCCCTTGACCATTTTGACATTCTATCAAATTCTGTGAAACAAGTTCAAAACACATTTCTGGGAAAGAGGAACATAATACCATCCATATTTCCAAACCTGTGATGTGTTACTGGGCAGAGAAATCACTGAACTCTCTCAAAAATGTGTTTCTGACGCTTAGTTTTGCATTCACACTGGAAATAGCAAGTGTGATATAACTAAATGTACAGAATTTGATGCCATTTTAGTTACAATTACCATCAATAATCCAATTAATGTTGCAAACTAGAAAAGTTACTAATGATTAAAATTCATGTAGTATAATCTTCTTTAACTGAAAATTATAGCTCTTGGGAGGATGCTTTTATATTTACTATCAAATTTTAGTGAAACAAAATTGGTGGATAGAGGGTGCCATACCTGTAAGAGTCTGTTGTGGAAAAGTTCTGTTCCATTAATTTCATCACTTACTGTCTGAATTTCATCATTTATTGTCTTTTGTATGCAAGATGTAAAGTCAGAATTTTTGTGGAGGGATACATACTGCCTATAGGAATTTATTAACTATCAGTGCATGTGTGCCAGGTTGCTTCAGTCATTTCTGACACTTTGCAACCCCATGGAGCCTGCCAGGCTCCTCTGTCCCTGGGATTCTCCAGGCAAGAGCACTGGAGAGGGTTGCCATGCCCTCCTCCAGGGGATCTTCTGGACCCAGGGATCAAACCCAAGTCTCTTAACATCTCCTGCACTGGCAGGTGGGTACTTTACCCCTAGTGCCACCTGAGCTAGTTCTTTACCACTAGCACCATCAACTATCAGAGAGATGTGCAAACTTATAAATAGTCATGGTTGAGTCAACAACAGGACACAAGAGGCACACAGCTGACATTGTGGAGCTTCAGAAGCTATAGATTCTGTTCCTTGGGTGTCAAAAATCACAAGAGATTGTGCACAGGCAGGGGCACTGAGCTGAGACAGGAAAGACAGAGACTAGGATGCAGGATATTTGAGAGGAAGGGAAGAGCGTGGCCAAAACCAGCACTTTGGAATCCTCTCCAGGAATCTTCGGATTTCTGCCCATCTTCAGACTCTGCCCATCTTGACTGCTTGCAGGGAATCACTCTGACCTTTTAAAATTGAACTTCTTGGATAAAAGCTCACAAATTAAGACAAAACTAACCCTACCCCATTCACAGCATGGCTGGTAAATCAAATGTTTGATACAATGGCATTGTAGAAGGGTTGTAGAATATGGAGTAGTGTGAGTTGTGAATGGCAGTTTGGAGATAAAAGATGCCAAATTGGTCCAAGATAATTTTAAGGATATGATTAATACTACATCACACATACAGAAAGTGTGAGTGAGTGCCCACCATGGCAATTCTAAAAGCCTGGGAAATGAAAATGATGAGATATAGTCCTTATCATTGAGAAGGAAAGAGCCTCTGCCTTTCCTGCGCTTCACTTGTCTCTTTGCATACTAGATATTTCCTATGAGTGGGTTGCCAATTCCCCCTCCAGGGGATCTTCCTGATCCAGGGATCGAACCCACATCTCCTGCATCTCTGGCAGATTCTTTAATGCTAGAGCCACCTTTGATCTATATCTCAGCTTCAATGGTGATTCTCTCAAGTCACCAGGAGTGGAGGCAGCATTCTAATTACAGAGTCGCTGCTAAGGTAATGTGATTCTGAAGCCAGCTGCAGGCTCAGAGGTTTTCAATTTCTCTTGCTGCCTGGAATGGCTAAGGCAGCAGCTGCTTTTGAGGGTCAGTTCTGCATAATTACTCTGAGAGGATCAGGCAGACCAACTCAGACCTGGTCTCCTGGTTTTGAATATTTTTGCTTGAAATCACGACATTGGTTTCCATTATCTACAACTGTACTCTGATTGGTGAAGACAGTAATAAATATAATTCACCATATGAATGTGTCATAAAAGAAAAGAACATAGTATTGTCTACATAAATGCTAAAAAAGCATTTTTTCAGACAGTGTCTGTGTGAGCAATGTAGCAAAGATAAAATAAATACAAATTATGCACTTAGTAGTCACTTATATAAACAATGGGACTTCCCAGATAGCACAGCGGTAAAGAATCTGCTGGCCAATGCAGGAGATGCAGGTTTGATCCCTGGTCCAGAAAGATCCCCTGGAGGAAGAAATGACAACCCACTCCAGTAGTCTTGCCTGGAAAATTCCATTGGCAGTGGTGCCTGTCAGGCTGCAGTCCATGGGGTCACAAAGAGTCAGACATGATGAGCTACTGAGCACTCATGCACACATATAAACAATGCTTTTTTATATATTTAACAAAAATAATTTATATGAAGAAAAAATTGTAATTCTGTTAAACACACACTTAATAATTAAGTAAATAGAAAACCATTGTACTTGCTGAAGGCTTGTCATTATTTAAATTTTATTATTAAAATTATTATTTAAATTTTATTACTTAAAAAGTGCTCCCGGATTTTCTAATTGTTTGTGGTAGTATATTTTAAAGTTGAATTTCTAACTTTCTACCAAAATTATTTTCAGTTTGACACATTTTAACCTGAAAAATAGACCACAAAAATGCTAAAATTAAGGATGACTGAAATGATATATTACCTTGAAGTAGACTAAGTATTCTATATAAGACCCAGAATTCATAGGTTTAAATTCAAATAATAACAAAAGTAACCACATAAAATCTTTGAAGTCTGCATGTTAAGAGCATCACAAAATCAAAATATAAATGAGAAACTAGAGAATAAATTCTGCAACATGTATTTTACTAAAACTCTCTAAAAGTACTATACAAATCTGGTACAATTAATAAATGGGAAAGTATCTTAAATGCTTTTCAACTAAATAAATTTAAAAAAATTAAAATATGCTAAAAATACTCCTAATTAAAGACATTGATACAAAAGTAAATGAGATAAACTTTTTCATTTATTCAACTGGAAAAACTTTTGAATTTTATAATATTGTTACTGAAAAGATGAGGAATTATTTCTCTTCAGAAGCAATTAAAAAGCTTAGTGCTTAGATTCAGCAATTCAAGTTTCTTTATTTGTTCCTGGAAGAGCTGGCCATGTTACTGGAACTAGAATGTTCACCATAGCTTTGTTTGATATAACAAATAACAGAAAAGAAGAAATTGTCAAATAAATGTATTTTAAAATCTAAATAAATGTTAAATAAATTATTTCATAGCCCTGAAAATATAGCAAGAGTGTATATATATACATACATATACACTAAGCTAAGTTGCTTCAGTTGTGTCCAACTTTGTGTAACCCTATGGAGTGAATCCCGCCAGGCTCCTTTGTCCATGGGATTCTCTAGGCAAAAATACTGGGGTGGGTTGCTATGCCCTCCTTCAGGGTACCTTCCCGACCCAGAGATTGAACCCATGCCTCTTATTTCTCCTGCACTGGCAGGCAAGTTCTTTACTGCTAGCACCACCCAGAAAGTATATATGTATATATGCTTTATAGAAAAAATCTTTAAAATGTATTGTTGAGTCCAATAAAGATGTACACTACTATCTGTTGCATATATGAACAAGTATCTGTATATTCATAAACAAATGTACATTGGTGCATGCAAAAAAAATTGTCTTGGAAGAACCACATGAGCCTGTTATCATGGTGACTTTAAACACTGGGATGTGGAATGTGGAGAAGGACAGATTGTTTCACTACTTGTATTTTTCTACATTATTTGAATTTTCCAAACTTGACCATGACATGTTTTAATTAGAAAATGTGCCCACATGGATCACATAAATTGTGTGATCACAGGCATTTTACCTTTTCTGTTTTATGCATAGTTTAAATAGTCTCAGTTCAGTCAGTGCAGTCGCTCAGTCGTGTCCGACTTTGCGACCCCATGAATCACAAAACACCAGGCCTCCCTGTCCATCACCAACTCCCGGAGTCCACCCAGACTCACGTCCATCGAGTCAGTGATGCCATCCAGCCATCTCATCCTCTGTCGTCCCCTTCTCCTCCTGCCCCCAATCCCTCCCAGCATCAGAATCTTTTCCAATGAGTCAACTCTTCACATGAGGTGGCCAAAGTACTGGAGTTTCAGCTTTAGCATCATTCCTTCCAAAGAAATCCCAGGGCTGATCTCCTTTAGGATTGACTGGTTGGATCTCCTTGCAGTCCCAGGGACTCTCAAGAGTCTTCTCCAACACCACAGTTCAAAAGCATCAATTCTTCGGTGCTCAGCTTTCTTCACAGTCCAACTCTCATATCCATACATGACCACTGAAAAAACCATAGCCTTGACTAGATGGAGCTTTGTTGGTAAAGTAATGTCTCTGCTTTTGAATATGCTATCTAGGTTGGTCATAACTTTTCTCCCAAGGAGTAAGCGTCTTTTAATTTCATGGCTGCAGTCACAATCTGCAGTGATTTTGGAGCCCAGAAAAATAAAGTTTGACACTGTTTCCACTGTTTCCCCATCTATTTGCCATGAAGTGATGGGACCAGATGCCATGATCTTTGTTTTCTGAGGTTGAGCTTTAAGCCAACTTTTTCACTCTCCTCTTTCACTTTCATCAGGAGGCTTTTTAGTTCCTCTTCATTTTCTGCCATAAGGGTGGTGTCATCTGCATATCTGAGGTTATTGATATTTCTCCCAGAAATCTTGATTCCAGCTTGTGCTTCTTCCAGCCCAGCTTTTCTCATGATGTACTCTGCATATAAGTTAAACAAGCAGGGTGACAATATACACCCTTGATGTACTCCTTTTCCTATTTGGAACCAGTCTGTTGTTCCATGTCCAGTGCTAACTATTGCTTCCTGACCTACATATAGATTTCTCAAGAGGCAGATCAGGTGGTCTGGTACTCCCATCTCTTTCAGAATTTTCCAGTTTATTGTGATCCACACAGTCAAAGGCTTTGGCATAGTCAATAAAGCAGAAATAGATGTTTTTCTGGAAGTCTCTTGCTTTTTCAATGATCCAGTGGATGTTGGCAATTTGATATCTGATTCCTCTGCCTTTTCTAAAACCAGCTTGAACATCTGGAAGTTCACGGTTCATGTATTGCTGAAGCCTGGCTTGGAGAATTTTGAGCATTACTTTACTAGCGTGTGAGATGAGTGCAATTGTGCGGTAGTTTGAGCATTCTTTGGCATTGCTTTTCTTTGGGTTTGGAATGAAAACTGACCTTTTCCCGTCCTGTGGCCACTGCTGAGCTTTCCAAATTTGCTGGCATATTGAGTGCAGCACTTTCACAGCATCATCTTTCAGGATTTGAAATAGCTCAACTGGAATTCCATCACCTCTACTAGCTCTGTTTGTAGTGATGCTTTCTAAGGCCCACTTGACTTCACATTCCAGGTCTAGTTAGTGGGTATAATGGATCAGATGTATCCCACTTTTCTTGAAAATCTACTAGGTGACTATGAAAGAGCTTTTCATGAATTTTCTCCTTAATCCGTTCCACAGTGATGTGAATCACGGGAGACTGATGCTGCCTGTCCTTATGTGAGACTTCAGAGACTCAGAAACATCCCCAGGACTTGGCTAATGCCACCCGCAAGGTAGGAAATGGAGAAAGGATTTCAACACATACGTTCTCTCCTCATGTGCGCCTTGCACATAGATTTCGCTTCCTGTTGACCATGACGAAGATATATTTCCTTCACACAATACACTTCTTACATTAAAAAGTGTTTTAATTTCAAATATGAATGCGTGCTTAACTTTTGCCCTTGAATAAAGATGGAAGCTCATGTGCTGAGGTGACTGTGCATCAGTAAAAAACAATAATCTATTATTACGGTGTGAGTAGGTGTGATATCTTCTCGCTAATGACTTGCTAGGCATAAGCACCAGGAGATGAACTTGACATTTGATACTGATACAGCCGAAAAGGGAAGACCCTGGATTGTTCTTAAGGAACACTTTTAAACCTTTCTTAAAGTTCGAAGAGCTTTATCTTCCTAAAATGGAAATGGTCCTTGTCAGAAGGGAGCAACACAGGGCCCCAGTGATTCATACCTGCTGTATGTGGAATTAAAGTGATGCTTTAATTTGAATCTATATCTGAATTTTGTCATAGGAGTCATTGGTATTTTAAAACATTCTTTTATCTCCCACCAAAGAACTTTGGGGAAAGGATGACAGATTCTTGCTTGGATCCAAGGCATTTGAGTGGGCTGAGGGCTGGAGCCCCAGAGGCTGCTTTTGTCTCATAAGCAGTTATTTCCATTTTAGTGTGTTTATAGCCACAACTCCAATGTTGGAGGATTAACCTGGGCTTGACTGAAAGTTTACTGAAGAGAATGCAGACTAGGTATTTCTTGCCTTACTTGTCTCCGTTCGCCTTGATCTCATGTTTATCTTCTCTGCTCACCACAGTATCAGATCAAATGTCACCTCTTCCAAGAAAGAGGTCTTTTCCTCACTTGGCAGAAACAGGCAGAGGAATCAGAAACTGGTCTCTATAAATGTGATTTGGGGACCTTCCCAACACAAGCTTTTCCTACGCTCTGTTGATCAGAAGCCCTCAGTGCCTCCTGCAGCACCTCTTACATCTGGGCTTGAGTCCTCAGCCCCGCAACTCAAACTCTCTCCATGGAGGCCTGCCTTGTTGTGTATATGCCCTGTTCCTCTGATACCCACTCCCTCCTTGGCATGCAAACACCACACTAGATCCCCTCACACCTAAGTGCATGGAAAAGCCTCCTTCATTCGCGTAACTCTCATATCCCTCTGGGCACCTTCCTTTTTCACTCCTTAAATTAATTACATTAAAATGATTTTTATAGGTTTATATTATGAGTCATCAGTCACCACTTAACAGTAACATATAATCTCTCCCCTTGGGAAGTTCTGGTCTAATTTCTCTGTGGTGGTTCACAACACATTCATCACTAGACCATGTCCTATGGTTGCCTGCATCAGCATCACTTCTGTAATTTACTACACATTCCTTTTATGTCTGAATCTCCCCCTCCTGAGAACTTACACATGGCTAAAAAAAAAAAAACAAAAACAAAACAAAACCTTCGCTCACTGGAAGTGACTGATTGGAAATATAGGAGCTCTTTGTGTTTGCTGAGGATTTCTGCATACAGAAGGCATTCATATATGGCCCAGGTTTTCTGAGATTTTTTTCCTCAATTTCAAAAATTATGTCTCATTGCCACATCATATGTCTTGACTTCTAGATGCAAATTATAGTGACATGAGTGTATTACATTTGTCCTCATGTAACACATATTGTTCAGCATGGAAGTATTATTTCTACTCTGAACTCATAACGACTGTTGATTTATTTTTTTCCTAAATTGTTTTTGATTTGTAGCTGCTCCAACCCACATGCAGGTAAACACAGAAATATACAATTTGGATGTCAGTGTTGTAACATCTGTGAAAAAGGCCAGAAGAAGCCCAGCTTTTCTTTGTGACTATCTCAAAGGTCTTTGCTGCCGTTCCTTCTTATCTGCAGATATGTAGCTCTTTCTGTGATGCACGCCTCATGTACCTGGGAACACATCTTTCCAATGGCTGGCACATAGTTCTCAGAACCAGCATGAGAAAAAAAAAAAAAGCCTAGATGACTAGAATTAAAATAACAGCTTCATTTAAAGCTTTTCTAAAGTCAAACATCTGAGCATCCTCCAGAACCCAAGAAGTGAAGGAGATCAATCTCTTGTCCCATTCTGAGGGTTGTCTTTTCATTTTGTTTTTGCTTTCCTTTGCTGTGTAGAAGCTTTTAAGTTTAATTAGGTCCCATTTATTTTTGTTTTTATTTTCACTACTCTAGGAGGTGGGTCAAAAAATGTCTTGCTGCAATTTATGTCAGAAAGTGTTCTGCCTGTTTTCCTCTAAAAGATTTATAGTATCTGCCCTTACATGTAGGTATTTAATCCATTTTGAGTTTATTTTTGTGTATGGTGTTAGGAGGGTTCTAATTTCATTCTTTTACTTGTAGCTATCCAGTTTTCCCAGGAGCACTTGTTGAAGAGACTGTCTTTTCTTCATTGTATATTCTTGACTCCTTTGTCATAGATTAGGTGACCATAGGTACTTGGTTTTATCTCTCTTTTCTGTCCTGCTCTGTTGATCTATATTTCTGTTTTGGGGGCTAGTATCATACTGTTTTGTTTACTGTGGCTTTGCAGTATAGTCTGAAGTCATTGCAGCACTACGTACTGCAATAGCCAAGGATGGAAGTAACCTAAATGTCCATTAACAGAAGAATGGATACAGAAGATGTGTCACATATATACAATGGAACATTACTCAGCCACAGAAAGGAATAAAATAGTCCCATTTTCAGAGACATGGATGGACCTAGAGATTGTCATATGGAGTGAAGTAAGTTAGAAAGAGAAACACAATTATCATATAATATTGCTTCTATGCAGAATCCAGAATAATGGTACAGATGAATTTTTTCAAAGCAGAAATAGAGACACAGATGTAGAGAACAAACTTATGGTTACTGGGGCGATAGGGGTGAGGCAGATGAATTGGAAGATTGGGATTGACATATATACACTATTGATACTATATAAAGTAGGTAACTAAAAAATAATAATAATAGAAGAGATAACCAGTGAGAACCTACTTTATAGCACAGGGAAGTCTGCTGAATGCTCTGTGGTGACCTAAATGGGAGAGAAATCTAAAAAAGAGGGAATATACGTATATGTATAACTGATTTACTTTGCTGGACAGCAGAAACTAACACAACATTGTAAAGCAACTATACTCTAATAATATTTTTTTAAAAACCATTATGCCATGAGGCAAAAAAAAAAAAAAAAAGATGTGATAAGAATTATTTTTCTCCCAAATCTCAAAATTATGAACTTGGTAAGGTTGAACACTTCCCACAAATTAGTGTCTTAAAACAACACATCTTCTGTTAAATATGGGAGTGGGTGCATTTCAGTATTCCTTTTTCCCTCTCCCAAGTGCTTTCCTGGTGCTTCCTGTCACTGCTATTCCTCCAGTCCCCACTGCAAGCTCTTTCTTTCCAACACTGCAGCACTGAAGCAGCACAATTTTAAAGTAGAATTTAGGACCTGACACAGAGGAAGGGATCTGGCTAACTCTGCAGAGAGAATCTAATTAGGGAGACGGGATTTGAAGAGCTGGAGTTTTTCTAGGACACCTGGCTCACCCTTCTGTGTAATGGAAGTTGTCACTGGCCCTTTGCTGGCAGCTGAGGCATCAGGATGTGGGTGTCACTTCTCATCTGAATTAAATGCTGCCTCCAGCATGACGTTTCAGGCAAACAGGAACTGCTGGGTGCTCAGGCACTGGGATCTTTACCTGAAGTCCCTTTCAACTTGGAGACACTGTAATTTTGCAGAGGGAGAGAGCTGTCAGCACAGGATAAGGGAGAACTTTCTAAAACTCAGAACTACCGGTCACCAGACAGACTGTTTGGTTCCACTACTGGCCAAATTCAGCAGAGATATGACTTGCTGATCAGCTGAATAGAGAGTCCACCTCAGAGCCACAGGACTTACTAAGTTAAAGCTTCAGCCTCAGTCTCACGCCCATAAAATGATGGATATGATATTGATTCATTTACATATTCATTCATTGTTGCTTTATTGGGAATCCATTGTGTTCCAGGCAATCTTCTAGGGATGCAGATACAATGATTAATGAAAGAGGTGAAGTCTTTGTCCTTATGGAGCATCTATTTTAATGAGAAAAGAAAGAAAACAAGCCAATTAAGGACTGGCTATCATGTGATACTACAGTTATAAAGGGATGGAGAGTGATGCTGGAAATGTTGTCAAACCTGTGGAGTCAAATAAAATTGAATGATTAAAAAAATGTATCTTGAATTGAACCATAGTTGATTTACCATGTCATGTAAGTTTCAGGCATACAGCAAAGTGATTCAGTAATACATATACATGTATCTATTCTTTTTCACATGCTTTTCCCATTTAGGTTATTACATAAGTTCATTCTCTAAGTCTGTGAGTCTTTTTCTGTCTTGTAAATAAGTTCACTTTTATCGTTTCTTTCTAGATTCCATAAATAAGTGATATATGGTATTTCTTTTTCTGTGACTTACTTTACTCAATATGACAATCTGTGGGTCCATCCATGTGTTTGAGAATGGCATTATTTCATTCTTTTTAATGGCTGAGTACGATTCCATTGTATATATGTACCACTTCTTCTTCACCATTTAGGTTATTATAGAATATTGAGCATCATTCTCTATGCTATACAGTAGGTCCTTGTTGATTAAAAATTGAATGATATTAGTGAAAACTAAGAGAGATAATAAGGACTGCTATTTACTAAGTGTTTTCTGGGTTCCTGGCACTATGCAAAGCACTGTGCCTTAAATAAACTAC
Organism: Bos mutus; assembly: GCF_027580195.1. Classification (NCBI taxonomy): domain Eukaryota; kingdom Metazoa; phylum Chordata; class Mammalia; order Artiodactyla; family Bovidae; genus Bos; species Bos mutus. Next base: position 9,171,514 of record NC_091638.1, read on the forward strand.
CTATCAATAAGGACTAATAGGCTCATTTTATAGGCACTATGGCTGAGACTTTGAGGAACTGTATAACTTGAGTAACATGCCCAGTAAACCTAGCTATTTGGAGGTGAATCTGGCAATGGAATTCAGGTATGAGCATTGGGCTTACAGGAGGTCCCTAATTAATTATATTGCTATTGATGAAATTCATTAATATTAATATGCTGTTGAGCTATTATGAAGGTTATGTGAAGTTAAAATTTTATGTGTTTAACAAATATTGCCTATGGTGTAAAGCTAGAGGCTATAATGCTTGCAAGGAAATAGGACACTGCCTTTGCCTTGCTCAAGTTTTCTGTCTAGTTTGGGGAGCTCTGCCTCAGGAAACAATAACTTAACACAGAACATGACTCCAGTATATAATAGTTCTCGACAGCAGAAGTCACCATTATTATTGGCAGTAACGGATGAAAGGAGGAAGGTAGCCATGGGGTTTCTTTTGGTCAGGAAAGATGTCCAGGTTTGAGTGAGGTCTTGAGAATGATAAATATGCAAGGGGCTGAGGGAAAGGAAAGAATAAAACAGATGGGATGGCTTGTTTGCAAGAATTAATGAAGCTTTAAAAGAAAAATAACAATAACAACCAAGAGTCCATCAACAGGACAATGGCTAAACAAATGGTGGTATATTTGCCCAATGGCAAATATACTACCATTATTCAGTGATTTAAAAAATAGATATATAAGCTACTGACACGAGCAACAATATTCATGAATCTTGAATGCATTTGATGAGTAAAGGAAGCTATCCACAAAGGGTATGAACTGTATGATTCCATCTGCATGAAATTCAGAATGAGGCAAACTAATCTATGGGGACAAAAGTTAGCAAAGTGATTCACTCTTGGGTTGTGGAGGGGATTAATTGGAAATGGGAATTAAAGAACATATTGGGATAATGGAAATGCTCTACATCTTGAACTGGGTGAGAGCTACATAGGTGTACGCACAGATAAAATGTCTTTGAGTTTCACATCTCAGATGGTACATTTTATTGTACATAAATTAAACCTTAATAAATCAAACACAATAGAGGAAAAAAAAGATGAGACTGGGGATACTCCAGAGAGCAGAGATTGGCTCATTTAATTAAGACAGAAATTGACAAAAAACATTTTGGAAGAAAAAAAGTTTGGAGTTAGTTTCCAGGAGGCCATGAGTAAAAAAAAAAAAAAATACAGCAATTATGATCTGTTCTATGAACTATATTAATAAATTAGCCTCTGGAGGTTTTGAGTAAAAAACTAATAAATGATGTGTGTTAAAACATGAATTTCTAGGTCCCACCACAGAGGTCTTGGTTAGGATCTGGCAGTGTTCATCTCTTACCAGTTCCTAGGTTGATGCCTATACTCATTGTCTGGAAACCACATTGTAAGGACTCTAGTCTGCTTCTCAGGCACCTCAGGGGTGGAGGTTGAAAGAAAGACAAAGTGATGGAGTTAGAGTTCAGAGACAATGAGCTTGGAGCCAAGATGTGTTTTGAAGGAAGCCGTATGGAGGTTACATGAGAGGAAGGCTGGGCTAGAGGGAAGCCATGTAAGAAGGAGGCTTTTGTTGTAATTTAGGAGAGATGCGCAAAGTCTAAACCAGAGTGGTATCGAAGGAAGAGGAGATGAAGGGATTAATTCAGAGTGATTCAGGAGTTAGAATTTGATAATTTGGGACTGCATGTTGGGAATCAAGGTAAGAGAGGAGTCTTAGATGTCTCAGAATTTGTAGTTTGGTAATAAGGTGAATGATAGTATCATTTGTATCATGAAACAGGGGAGGACAATGCTAAGAAGGTTGGTCAGGATGTGCATGAGCGCTGCAAAGGGATTGTGTCATGGTCAGCCCCAAGTTCCTGCACACAGACCAGAGATCCACCAGAGCTGAGAGGATTGATACCTGCAAGATTCATGTGGGCTCAATGGAGAATGATTTCTGCCAGAACTGAGACCAAATAGGAAGGTCAGGGTGGCGTGTTCTTAAAGTGGGATTGATTTTATTTTCAGAGTATGTAGTCTTCTGTAAGGAGTTTTAGAAAGATTTTTGAACTTAAGTAAATAAATAATATCAAGGTCTGGAGCAGCTGTAAAAGGATGGTAGAGAAGCAACTGTATCAGCAGCAGCTGAAAATTCACAAGGATAAAATAGCAAAGTCATGAATAAGTCAGGAGCACACACATGTACATGTAAGACAGAAATGGAGACGAAAGAAAGACGGTTCTTTAAATAGTCTTAAGTTATATCTCAGAGAAATAGTAGCAGTTTAAAATGTAAATATATATATATATCCACATATATGGGTGTATATATATATATATATATAAAGAGATAAAGACTGAAAAGAAATAGGTTAATAATACATAAACAGTGAATCCATGAGTTAAGTTTATGGGCTATATTTATTTTCTTATGTAAACCCTTTATTTTCTCAATTTTCTACAATCAACATGTTATACTTTAAAGTCATGAAAACAATTATTTAGTTGCTTTTTGAAAATCTGTTTCTGCCTGAATAACGGAAGAGGAGAGCATGATAGGATTCTCTAGAGAAAGGGTTAGAGTCTGGCTTCCTGGTTCTCTTCTCTCTGCATCCCAAGACAGATCTTGGCAGTCCCACAAAGAAACGTCCAGATCTCAGCGCTCAGTGATTGGCAGCCAGCCGCCCCCTGAGTCTTGCAGCCTCACAGGCGATTTGATCCGTTCTCACTGAGCAGAATGGGGCAAGGAGGCAATATTTAGAAAAACTTAACATTGAAACCATTCTAAATACGAAGAAAAATGGTTAGTGATGCATAACAGCCTCAGCTACTGCTCACCCCACCTACAGCTGCTGGGGAACCAAGATGCTCTGGCAAATTCCCTTGGGAGCTCTGGGCCTGCTTCACCCCGCCCAGGTCTCTGAGAATCCAGCAAAAAACGGCCCAGGGCAACAGTCATGGAAGCCAATAATAAGCAGAAAATTTAAACAAGAAGCAAGATATGTACCACGGCTTCTTTCTAAGATGTAAAAGAGGTCTGACTTTAAGATACATTCTTTGTATGAGACAGAGCTTTCACGGGAAAAGGAAAGCAAATGCAGATTTCACTCCCATGTCCCACCAATCCTTGTGCTTTTCTTTTCATCATGCCCTTTGCTGGTCCATTAGTTCTGATTCTATGGCTCTGAGAAAGGCAAACGTTGGAGCTCAAAGTTATAGGCAAGGCTTCCCTTAATGATCCATGCTCTCTGCCTCCCTGCTCTTTGGAAAGACTGAAGGCCTGACCCTGTCTCTTGGGAACCACTGGTCAATGGCTACCTACAAATATGCACATTCTAATCTTCTCCTTTCCTCTCTTCCACCATCTCCCAAAAATGACCCCACAGAATTTATTCATGTGCGCTGGGTGATTCTGTTAGGTCAACACAGAAATCACCTTCAGCCTCTATTTAAACTCTTGTTTCTTTATATTGTACATTCTATAGAAAACATACAGTGGCCGACTTGTTTCTCTCCTTCAACACCATCATCATACCTGTGAACACACAACAGTGGGGAACTGATGTGGGAAGTTTCTATCTGTTGCTCCAAGAATGTAACATCTTTCTAAATTCCTGTGGGACTCAAGATCAGCTTTTTTATTCTAACAGGTTCTCTGTCACTGGGTAGGCTTAAAGGGGAGGTGCTGTTACGGAAAGAAAAAGGGAGCTGTATCTATAGTCTTTGATGGGAGGAACCCTGCTAATATCAATTCACAGAGCAGCAGGAAGGGAGCCATGGGAATAAATATTACTTCATTGCTTCTTCATCCTCCTTCTAAAGTCTAAGTGGTACTGCCCACTGGCCTAAACCAGGACCTGCAGGGATTGTACTGCATATTTGTACTCACATACATGAAAGTGTATGTGTAAATCTAAATAATTTTATTTTATGTGTATATGATTATTATTGGGCTTCCCTGGGGGCTCAGACAGTAAAGCACCTGTCTGCAATGTGGGAGACCCAGGTTTGATCCCTGGGTTGGGAAGATCCCCTGGGGAAGGAAACTTCAGCTCACTCCAGTATTCTTGTCTGGAAAATCCCATGGATGGAAGGGCTTGGTAGGCTACAGGCTATGGGGTCGCAAAGGGTCGGACACGACTGGGTGACTTCACTTTCACTTTCTTCATGATCATTATTTTTTTCTTCAACTTGCTTTCTCCTCTTAATAGTATATAAGCCAAATCTCCATGATCTCCACTAAAATGAAAAGGGGCTTAGCAGTCAGTACTGATAATCAGTCTGTGAGCAAAGGTTTATTTCTATAATATTACAAGAAATATTATTATTTCTATAATATTAGAATTTTAACCATCAGAGTAAAGATAGATCATTCCCTTTGTTAGGTCTGTGTTTTGTCTGATGTTATCAAATAAGATAAATAAAAGAAGGTTTTACGGTATCTTAAATCATGAGCATGTTGCAAAATATTAAAGTTATTCTGTAACAGACACCATTTTCCCAGGTGAAATAAGGAAAGGACACCTTTCCTGGCTAAAAAGGTCATTGCTGCTGCTCCTGCTGCTAAGTCGCTTCAGTCGTGTCCTACTCTGTGGGACCCCAGAGATGGCAGCCCACCAGGCTCCCCCGTCCCTGGGATTCTCCAGGCAAGAACACTGGAGTGGGTTGCCATTTCCTCCTCCAATGCAGGAAAGTGAAAAGTGAAAGTGAAGTCGCTCAATCGTGTCCGACTCGTAGCGACCCCATGGACTGCAGCCCACCAGGCTCCTCCGTCCATGGGATTTTCCAGGCAAGAGTACTGGAGTGGGTGCCATTGCCATTAGTTCATCTTATATAGGCACTTTACTGAAAACAAGGAAAAATAAGTACTTCTGAGCTGACTTACCTAGCTCCATCATTTCTGAAGAGGTTGCTGGAGGAGGTCATGGGTGGGACAAGACCACTGGTTGAACCGAGAGGGGATTTGTGTCATCAGAGGGTCTTCACCCCACCCTCCATCCTTGGAATGTGCATTCTGCCCACCCCGGTTCTCACTGTTTATCCAGGATGAGCCTTGAGAGTCATTTGCTGCAGAGATCCTCTGGACTGAATAGCGACTGAACCCCATTCTCCTCTTGCTGCCACCCAAGCCCAAGTGCCTCTTCTTGTTAAAAACACCAGCTACTCACCTGGAGTGGCCTCTTCTTTAAATCTCTCCCTGCCCTCCTGGTACAGGGCCTACGGGCTTCAGATTCCACCCTGGGGAATTCCTGAGTTTGAGTACCAGTAAGGTGGTGCTAGTGGTAAAGAACCTGCTTGCCAATGCAGGAGATATGAGAGATATGGGTTCGATCCCTGGGTCAGGAAGATCCCCTGGAGGAGGGCATGGCAACCCACTCCAGTATTCTTGTCCAGAGAATCCCATGGACAGAGGAGAGTGGTGGGCTACAGTCTATGGGGTCACAAAGAGTCGGACATGACTAAAGTGACTTGGCATGGATGCACAAGGCTACTTAAGGTGGGAAAAGAAGTTACCTTTATTTATCCAAGAGCAATTTGAAAATGGGTTAGGATTTTAAATGTTTTTGGGGGGAGAGTAAGGAATCACATTCTAAATACTTTACTTCTTATTGTATGTTCCCCCTCAATGCCTTATCGTAGTATCACAGTATTTTAAATGACTGGATATTATTCCATATAAGCTCTGCACCAAAAATTGATTCACCACTAATATATTGAAGAGAATTTACATTTGTTCCAATTTCTTTTTTCTTTTTTTAAATTGGAGTGTAGTTGATTTACAATGGTGTGTTAGTTACAGAAAAGTGAGTCAGTTATACATATACACACGCACGCTAAGTCGCTTCAGTCATGTCTGACTCTTTGCAACCCTATATGGACTGTAGCCTGCCAGACTCCTCTTGTGCATGGGATTTCCCAGGCAAGAATACTGGGGTGGGTTGCCATGCCCTCCTCCAGGGGATCTTCTTGATCCAAGGATCGAACTCATGTCTCTTAAGTCTCCTGCGTTGTCAGGCAGTTTCTTTACCACTAGCATCACCTGGGAAGCTCCCATATATATATATACTTTCTGTCTCTTTAAGATTCTTTTTCCATGTAGTCTTTTAAAAATATTGAGTAACGTTCCCTGTTTTATACAGTAGGTCATTATCAAATTGTTTATTTTATGTATCCTGCTACTGCTAAGTCACTTCAGTCGTGTCTGACTCTGTGCAACCCCATAGATGGCAGCCCACCAGGCTTCCCCATCCCTGGGACTCTCCAGGCAAGAACACCGGAGTGGGTTGCCATTTCCCTCTCCAATGCATGAAAGTGAAAAGTGAAAGTGAAGTCGCTAGTGACCCCATGGACTGCAGCCCACCAGGCTCCTCCATCCATGGGATTCTCCAGGCAAGAGTACTGGAGTGGGGGTGACATTGCCTTCTCCGATGTGTGTATATGTCAATCCCAATCTCCCAGTTTAGGCCTTACCCATTCCCCCACTATAACCATAAGTTTGTTTTCTACATCTGGAACTCAGTTTCTTGTTCCAATTTCTAAACTGTGCCAAACATCATTTTAAAAGTTGCATTTTTCTCTGTATAGACATATATAGAGGAAAATGCATAAAATATATATGGAGTTCAGTATATTGGGCTTCCCTGGTAACTCAGCTGGTAAAGAATCCACCTGCAATGCAGGAGACCCCGGTTTAATTCCTGGGCTGGGAAGATCCCCTGGAGAAAGGGTAGGATACCCACTCCAGTATCCGTGGGCTTCCCTGGTGGCTCAGATGGTAAAGAATCCACCTGCAATATGGAAGACCTGCATTTGATCCAGTCTAAGGAATAAAATATGGAGACTGGAAAGCTTTCATCACATTCCCTCCCAAACATTCATCTCTCTCTTCCCCAGAGTTTATAAGCACCATGGTTTCTATCACTGTATATTAGTTTTTCTGTTTTTAAATTCACAAAAGTGGAGGGATCTTGGAAGTAATCTCTTAAATTTGTGTTATGTGGCCCATAATGTTGGGTATATTTATCTTTTCACATGTACTTGTGGTTTTAGCATTTTTATTGCTCTGAAGTGTTCCATTGATTTATCATTTGGAATGAGTGGGTATTTGTGTGGTTACTGGTTTGTGGCTATTATAATCAATAATACTATAGGTATTCTTATTCACATATATTCTTATATGTACTAATGCATTTCTACTAAACATTGCCAGTTTATATGTCATGTTCAAATTTAGTTGATAATGACATTATATTTTCTAAAAATGTTTGAAGCAAATTCTCAGTATTGAAAAGGATGGCATTGGTCCACATTCTCATCAAACTTAAATTATCAAGATTTTTATTTTTAGGTATTTTGGTGAAGGTGAAATGGTATCTCTTTATTGTTTTATTTTTAACTTTATAGTTTCATATAATTGCTGCCCATTTGGTGAAGTACCTTTCTAAATTCCTTATCATGTTTTGTTAGATTGTATCACTGATTTATAATTGATCTTAAGTTAAACTTTTTAATTGATTTAGAAGTATTCCTTATATATCTTGATAGGAACACTTTTTGTGTATGTATATTGAAAATGTGTTTTCCCACTTTGTGATTTACTTTTAAATTGCTTTACTGAGATATCATGATGAACAAAAGTTGACAGTAAATAAAGGTAGTCCAGTTTTTCCTGTGGTTGGGATTATTTTTAGGTTCCTTTAAAACTGTTCACATACAAGGTTGTGATTATATTGTTTTGTACTGTACTCCCCCAAATTGACTTTTTACATTTATATCTAAAATCCACTGGAAATATATTATTTGTGGGTTATAAAATAGGGAGCAAGACTTTTTCTAGCCACATGAATCATCCGTTTTCCAGGAACCATTGTTGAAAACTGTCTTTTCCTCTGTTGTTCTTGAATGCTGCTGAAATCAATCAAATCTGGGGTCACATGTAAGTCTGCTTTGGTACTGCCATTCTATTCACAGGGTCTGTTTCTCTACCTGCTGCTAATAACATGTCTTCATTACCGTAACTGTATAATACGGCTTGGATATTACTTTCACTTTCTTTTTTTGTCCACGTCTTCTTCAGGAATATCTTGACTACTTTTGGTCCAGTAGAATGTTGAATAAAAATGGTGTTGGTAGGGACTGCCGTGGTGATCCGGTAGTTGGGACCCCGTGCTTCCACTGCAGGGGGCAGCGTTGGATTCCTGATCCAGTTAACTATGATCAAGCCGGGAGGCATGGCAAGAAAAAAAAAGAATGGTGAGGATGAGTGGGCATAGAAGACTTCTTTTTCTGTTATATTAAAAGAAATGTGTTAGACAATGCCCATTATATCTGAAGTTTCTCTTCACAGTTATCATTTTATAAATATGCTTTATCAGTTTTCTTCTATTTCTAACTTGCTAAGAGTGCTCTATGATGAATGGATGTTGACTTTTGTATGCTTTTTCTGCATCTCTTGAGCAGTCCCGTAATATTTTCCATCTATTCTGTTAACATGGAAAATTACACGGACATATTTTTGGATGTTAAACCAAACTTTCATTCCTGAAATAGGTTAAAAATGGTAATGATGTATCTCTAGATATAGATATGAATAAAGATAAGGATGCTTTCCAGGTGGCGCAGTGGTAGCGAACCCACCTGCCAATGCAGGAGAGACAGGAGATGTGGGTTTGATCCCTGGATTGGGAAGATCTCCTGGAGAAGAAAATGGCAACCCACTCCAGTATTCTTGCCTGGAGAATCCCATGGACAGAGGAGACTGGTGGGCTACAGTCCAGGGGTTCACAAAGAGTCAGACACGACTGAGTGACACACGCACACACACTCACATGGATAAGGATATAGATGTAGGTTGATACATGCTCTTTTGGCTATCATTACCTGATGTTTTTAATATTCTTTGTATTTATGTTTATAAAGGAAAATTTTCCTTTGTGTAAAGGCCTTTGAGAACTTTGATATCAAGTTCAAGCAGGCCTCAGACAACTCTCTGGAAAGTATTCCTTCTTTGTCTCTCTACTGAAAGAGTATGTATTAGACTGATTTTAGTTTCTTCCATATATATTTAGTAAAATTTACTAGTGAAATCGCCAGCACCAGAAATATTTTATGAGAAGCTTTTTTAAAAAAATCACAGATTAATTTTCTTCAGAAGTCAGATTATTGCATTTTTCATCAGTTTTTGTTCATTTCAATAACTTGCACATTTCTATGAATTAGTTCATCTAATCTTTTCTCAGTATTTTATGCTTTTCTTATCTTCTTGAACATATCATGATGATTTGTAATATTTGTTTTATTACTACTTTTATTCTGCTTCTATAATCTCAGAGACCTTTCTAAGTCTATTTGTACTGACTGTTTTTTTCTACTGTAGGTATGGGGATATATTGCTGCTTTTTTGTGCCCAGTAATTTGTTACTGAGTCTGGACATTCTAAATTTTATATTTTGGGGGTGCTGGAATTTGTTATGTTCCTTTAAATACTTTCGAACTTTGTTCTAGGACAGTATATTCATTTCTAGACTTGCTTTCAAGCTTTGTTATGTGGTGTCCAGCCTTTATCCTGGAGCTAATTTAAGCTCACTATTAAGTGATTGTCTTCTGAAGACACTACTCAATGTCATATAGTATGGTATTTTTTTTTTCCCTCAGTATATTTGTCACAGCTAGCAAATCAAAGTTGGTATATTACTATTGAGTAAACACAACACTTCCTTTGGATTTCACAAGTTTTCTACTCAGTGTCCATTCAGGAGACCACATTGTACTTAGTCATTATGTTTCCTTGGGCTCCTCTAAACTAGTGACAGCTTTTGCTCATTATGCCAGTTTTGAAGAGTATTGCTTAGGTATTTTAGATTATTTCTTATTTGGGGTTTATCTGTTGGTTTTTCCAAGGTGGAATATGGGTTCTGGGTTTGGGGGAGGGGAATGGGGCTTCCCAGGTGGCTCAGCAGTGAAGAATCCACCTGTAATGCAGGAGATGCAGAAGATGCAGGTTCCTTCCCTGGGTTGGGAACATCCCCTGAAGGAGGAAATGGCAATCCACTCCAGTATTCTTGCCTGGGCAATCCCAAGGACAGAGGAGCCTGGTGGGCTGCAGTCCAAATGGTCACAAATGACCGAGCACACACACACGTAACAGATAGAGAGCCATTCTCATCATATCATGTCAAGGGTGCATCCTGTTGATGTGACTTATCAGTGATGACGTTAACTTTGATCAGATCACCTAGGGGATTCTTGCTGTGTTTCTCCACTGTAAAGTCATGTGTCCACTCCTTTTCACCCTATGGATTTTTGAAGCAAATTATTAAACCCAGCCTACATTTAAGGACAGAAGGAGTGCATTAAGAGGGAGGGGGTAATATGTACATAAATTATTTGGAAGTTTGATTTTAGGATTGTTTCTCTTCCCTTCACCATATACAGTGATTAAAAAAAATTGTATTGAAATACAGTTGATTTATAATGTTGTGTTAACTTTTGCTACACAGTAAAGTAATTCAGTTGTACATACATCTACATTCGTTTGCATATTCCTTTCCTTTATGGTTTGTTGGAAGATACTGAATATAGTTCCCTGGGCTATAAAGTAGGGCCTTATTGTTCACGCATCCTATATATACTAGTTTGCAGCTGCTAATCCCAAACTCGCAATCCATCCCTCCCCTCCCCCTGCTCTGCCATGGCAACCACAAGTCTGTTCTCTGTATCTGTGAGTCTGTTTGTGTTTCATAGATATGCCCATTTGTGTCAGCTTAGATTCCACATATAAACGATATCATATGGTATCTGTCTTTGTCTGACTTACTTCAGTTACAATGTTCTCTAGGTCCACCCGTGTTGTTGCAAATGGCGTTATTTCATTCTTTTTTATGGCTGAGCAGTATTCCATTGTGTATACACGTATATGCTATGCTATGCTAAGTCACTTCAGTCGTGTCCGACTCGGTGCGACCCCATAGACGGCAGCCACCAGGCTCCCCCGTCCCTGGGATTCTCCAGGCAAGAACACTAGAGTGAGTTGCCATTTCCTTCTCCAACGCATGAAAGTGAAAAGTGAAAGCGAAGTCGCTCAGTCCTGTCCGACTCCTAGCGACCCCATGGACTGCAGCCCACCAGGCTCCTCCATCCACGGGACTCTCCAGGCAAGAGTACTGGAGTGGGGTGCCATTGCCTTCTCCGATACATGTATATAGTTATTTTAAACATGCGTGTGAATATTTGTCATGCAAGTTTTCTTGAGTTTTATCATGGCTTATTTGCTTTACTCATGATGTTTTGCTTCTCTGTGTGTTCTGTAATTTTATATTGCAAATGCATTGTCAAAGGGATCTCGTCTGTGGTAATCATGCATATGTTAATAAGATACTGCTTACACTCTACTTCAGGCCTCTCAGCCTAAACTCCCTCTTATTCCCCCTGTCACTGTGGTTGCTAGCTCTCCCTGGACTCCTGCTGGCTTCATGTAGATAGACACAGTCCACATCACCTAGCTGCATGCTCACACCACTTGCCTTTTGTCTCTTGTCCAGGGCTTCCTTTTGTGTCTTCGTTTGGAACCTCAAAGACCAGGCTCAGCAAGCATTGGGACATTGGGATTGTTAACATGGGGTACTTGTTGACAAATGAAACATGAAAGCCGAGAAATAGAGCTGCCCTGGCTTCTTCTGGGAAGACTGATGAGATATAGTTGTGTAGTTACTCAAAGAACAGTCTCCAAAGCATCAAGAAATCAGCTGCACTTCTCAGGGCATACCCCACGGCACGTCCTCCTGTTGGCAGCTCTGCTTTCTTCCCAAATTCACTCCCTGTTTCTCATTGACCCTAAAAAAAAATAGTAGCCTAAAAAGGTCCTTTGCCACAGGCTCTGCTTTCTAAAGAATCCAGGCTAAGGTTCAAAAAAATGCCTTTGTCTGACCCTCCTGAGGTATAAACAGCCTAGGCCCACCTTTTGTCTGAATGTGTCTTACCTTGGGGTTTCTTGCACTATACAGACATTGCAAGTTTCAAACTTACACCCTTATGAACAGAGAATTATGTTTATAAATTCTCAGAGGACAGTTTTTTCTTTTCCTTTATTCAGAATGCATAGCAAAGTAGATTCTGCTCCCCCTCCACCTACCTTTATGTCTGAGGTGCCATTAAACAAATCCTAGTCTGTTTTATCACAGGAAGATGAAGCATTTTTAGCATCCCAGGCTTCTATGGGAATATAAGTATTTGCCCATCCTTTTCTCCTAACCATATGTGGGTGTTAAAACCCTAATTCTCAGTTATTGGAATTTCAGTTACCTCCAAAGTAGCTGAAACGTCAGTGCCTACTCATGTCTGATGTCAAATTCTCCTTCACTTTTGGCCCTTCAATATTTCTCTTATATTCTTTAGAGACCTGTTATGCATTAAAATCTTGTTTATCATTTTTCATCAAATTTTTTTCTAGGTGTTGTTATTGGTAGGACTTATATGATATATTGTCTTCCCAATTGCCAGGAACAGAACTCCTGAATATTTGCAATCCTGCCAAGCTTGGAGATCTGTTTTATACATGCATATCAACTTGGAGGCAGAAATGCAGTAAGAGAGTTTGCTGTGAGCAAACACATGCCTGAGACATAACATAGAAATAGAGAAGACAGGAAACATAGATTCGGACCAAAAGAGAACACATCACAGCCCATGTTGTTGTTGATAAGTCACTAAATTGTGTCCAATTCTTTGTGACCCCATGGACATGTAGCCCGGAGAAGGAAATGGCAACCCACTCCAGTGTTCTTGCCTGGAGAATCCCAGGGACGGGGAAGCCTGGTGGGCTGCTGTCTATGGAGTCACACAGAGTCGGACATGACTGAAGCGACTTAGCAGCAGCAACAGCAGCAGCAGGACATGTAGCCCACCATGTTCCTCTGTCTATGAGATTTACCAGACAAGAATACTGGTGTGGGTTGCCTTTCCTTCTTCAGGGAATCTTCCCTACCCAGCAAATAAGCCTATGTCTGCTATATTGGCAAGCGTATTCTTTACCACTGAGCCAGCAGAGAAGCCCAACAACAATTAGTGCAGGACAATCATCTCTACATATTTCAATAAGCCTGAGGGTCATCTAGGTCCCACAGCTAAACTGTAACTCATGCTAATAATGTTGACATCAAGGAAATTAAACATATACTTTTTTTTTCACTGTACTGACAATAGTAACATATGTGAAGTATTTTAAAAATCATTTTTCCTGAAATAATTTTCAATATTATGTTACTTAAAAGAGTAGATCATAATATATCACAGATAAAAGATAAAAGTGAACATCATTTCCAATTATTGAGCTTCTACTAGGTGTATGGTACTGGGCTCTTTTTTTTACTTAAGTTTTAATACATTATTTTAATTCCCACAATAAACCTGCAAGGTAGCTATTATAAAGCCTTGCTTTGTAATAAGTGCATTAAAGTTCCACCGTTAGTAAGTGGCCAAGATAGAACTACAGTTCCTCTGTTCTTTCTGTTTTCCATTCCTATTCTTTCTCATCCAGGAAAAACTCTTATCCTATAGCCACATTCTAAGAATGTCCCAGATGGCTGAGACATTATCTGTCACGCTTCCTTGCCCAGAGGATCCCCTGACGTTTCCGGAAGAGGAAAGCTGTGCTCGGTGTATCCCTGACCTCTGTTTATGACTGCTCCCGAGCAGGCCCCCCGGATGGTCAGAGCCTCTGAGCCTTTGATGGAAGTATTTTGCACACATGCCAAATGTGTGGCATTGAAACCAGTGGGGAGATGAAGAAGGGGACCTGAGTAGTGAGTCAAAAATGACAAAACCAGCAACAAACAGGAGGGACAAGCTTTCCAAGATGATAATTGTGTCTGGACAGTTGACAGAGAACAAATGCTCCCTTGCTCCCTGTGGAAATGATCATTTCAAAAAGAAGGCTGGGGAACATTAGATAATTATTTAGTCCTTTTAAATATTTATGAGTTCCAGTGTGCTACATACATTTTAAAAGACAGTTGACAACTGCAGCATATATCATCTTGTTCCCTCTGCAGGCTAAAAATAGTTTGCTTTTTTCATGTGAAAACAATACTTTCAGTTTTGGTGTCCATGAAATAAGAGACAATAAAAATGGTAATTTACAGGCATGACGGCAAAGAATGTTTGAAGAAATTCTGCTTGTAAACTTTCAGATGAGTCATCTAGCATGTCTGTTCTGCCTGGAAGAGAGATTGCCGAGGGCACCTGTGGATAGTAGACAGGACAGGGGATTAAGTTCCCAGGACCTGAGTTTGAGGCTGCCATTCTCTATCCACGGGGCCCTGGGAGTTTAAGGAACCAGCCTGGCCATCCCCTGGAGGAGTAAACTTAGATTCGCTTCAGAAATGAGAACCAACTACTACTACTAAGTCACTTCAGTTGTGTCCGACTCTATGTGACCCCAAAGACGGCAGCCCACCAGGCTCCCCCGTCCCTGGGATTCTCCAGGCAAGAACACTGGAGTGGGTTGCCATTTCCTTCTCCAATGCATGAAAGTGAAAAGTGAAAGTGAAGTCTCTCAGTCATATCTGACTCTTCGTGACCGCATGGACTGCAGCCCACCAGGCTCCTCTATCCGTGGGATTCTCCAGGCAAAAGTACTGGAGTGGAGTGCCATTGCCTTCTCCTAATGAGAACCAAGCTTGGGATCAAAAAGGCATAGTATTGGCAAGAAAAGGAGAAAAAGAACAGACAGAATACAGATGCCAAGAAGCACCATTTTGACCATTATTTCCAGGCGGGTTCATGTTTTCGATGCAGGTGTGTAGGAGAGCCTGGCTGGTTTAACGGGACAATTGGGCACCTCCAACAATTCTCTGTGTCTTCCTGGGGTAGAAGGTTTTCCTGGAAGCCATCAGAGCCCCATCCCCGTCCGCTTCGCCAGCAGGTATCCCCATACCATAATTACTGAAAGCACCAGCTGTTAGAATCCCATAACCACTCCTTTCTCTAAAGAATTACCTTTGCTCTAAAAGGAGTGACCTTATTTTATGGGGCACTTCCTCCTTGAGTCAGAACTTGATCAATGATTGACTGACATAGGGTGCAAACTGCCAGCCCCTTTGCTTCCACGCGAGAACTCGGGGCAGGTCATGCCCCAGAGGTCCCCACAGGATCAGGCTGAAGTGCCTCTTCTGTGAAGTCTACATTCTTCCCCTGCTGTCTTTCATTCCTCGCATATTTTACCTAAGTGCACCCCCTCCATAAATTTTTTTGATGAGATTCTTTGACTCAGGTCCTTCTAGGGAAACCCACTAAGCCAGAAAGATAAGGGGAGCTAGTTGTTCTGTTAGTCAAATGGGGAAACTGAGTCTCTGACACGGAAGTGGCACCTCTTACACCATACTGTACAAAGTGCAATCAATTCCTTTGATTTTTTGCACAGGAATGATTGGGTGACCCCGAATACAGCAGGAGCTTAGTAAACTGAGCTGCTCTCCATGTGTAAAATGCCCTTGTCCTCCTGAACACTCTACTCAACCTTTAGGACTCAGTTCTCATGTCACTGTCTTGGCAGATGCTTCCTGCTGGTCCTGACTCCCTCCTGAGCTGGTGCTGACCCTGATTCTTCTTGACTTAGGCTTCCATGCTGGCTTGTGTTGCTCTCTGTTATTGAGATACCATCATGTGCCATGAGTTGAGCTCTAACATTTGTTGAGTGCCCCGTAAATGCCCTAACTTGCTTCAGTCAGAGGCAGTGTTCTATTCCTGAGGTCCTGCTTCTGAGGGTGGCCATTATTTTCACTTCCTCCCCACTGGTGAGAGCACCAAACTCCCTATACATCCCTATTTCATGGTCTGAGGGTAACAGGAAGGTGGTGTCTCCAAACGTTTGACTCACAGGTGGGTTTGGAGACAGAAGGACACTGGCATCATCCTGGGAACCAGTGTCTCCTCTATTGAGAGAGAACAGGAAGGTGGCCTATCTTCATGAACATCGGGTGTCTTTGCTGAGTGATATACTGAGTCACACCAACAAGCCATACATAGAAGCAAGGATGTTATCCCATCATGGAGCTGGCTATAAAAGTGCCAGGGGGCCAGGTTGTCTTGGTAACACATCATGGAGAAGCTTCCAAGCCTGAAAAGGCCTGAGCTGGGGGGATATATGCTGCAGCTGGGCTAGATGAGTGGACTGCTGAAAGCAAGCCAGCTCCTGTAGATTCCAGGGCAGGGAGCTCTGGAGCCAAATGTACAATACTTGGCACCTTTGTGCCCAGACAGAGTCTACACAGACTGAAAGACAGTTACATGAAATGCATGTGTGGGGATGTGTACACATGTAAGAGTGGGGAACCGTGCCTGCAAGTCCAAGCTGAGACCTTGGGACCATTCATCACAGCCCCTAGGGGAGGGGACACTATGAAGCTGGCTTGAGGGAGCTTCCTTGACCCACAGGCTGGAGGCTCTGACCCTGTAGTTGCTCCTTCTTCTTACACCTAGACCTGGACTCTCAAGCTAAGTAGCCCTTATCCCAAGGTAGCTCAAGAGTTTTAGGTGCACACATGGTATTCTTGCCTAGAGAATCCCATGGACAAAGGAGCCTGGCGGGCTACAGTCCACTGGGTCACAGAAAGTCAGACACGACTAAGCAACTAACGCTCTCACGTTCACCAGAGTCTAGTGGACAGACCAAAAGTGGTAGAGAGGCCCGAGGTCACCCCAGGGACACCTCCTCAGACTAAGTATAGGGCTTGTTAGTGGGAAAGTGCAGACGAGCCTGTGAGAAGCCCAGATACACAGAGAGGTCAACCCAGGAGTGAGGAAATGGTCATACTCAGCCTCAGTCAGCTGGCAGTGGTCACAGTCCTCCTGCAACTGGCCAAAACCCAGGGACACATAGGAGAAGAGCTTGATGAGGGTATGAAAATGGTTGCAGAGAAAATATCCCTCCTGTGTTCAGGAAACAGTCTGTCCTGGTCAACATGACATGTGTGAGTACTGAAGTCTTCTGTCGCCATTCAGGCTGGAAGGGGAGACTGCACTGTGAGCCTAGAGTGGTCTCTTTCAGACCCAAAGTGCTTGGTCTGAGCCCCAGGCACATCAGTTCTGGCGGCAGTCTAGCAACAAAGGGATTAGAACTCTCAGCCTCCTACTAATAAGACCATTTATTGGTTGTCAGATTTTTAAGACAGTAACATTAGCCTCTTTCCTCATTTGCAGAAAGGGTACAGTGATACCCCTGTCACAGGGTTATGGTGAACACTAAATGAGATCACTTCTGAAAAGGTACTGAGTATTCTGCGAACTACACAGTTCAAACGTTGTAGATGTTTAATAAGCATCTATTATCTGTTAAATTCTTCTTTAAACTAAATAGTGGTGGTACAGAGATGAATAAGACAAAATCTCGTCCTCCCAGGGGGTACACCGTAGCTGCAGGTGATCAGATCACAGGCAGATTAGGATGTATTACGAGATATTTAAGCCCCTGCAAGAGAAATCTCAAATATGCCTGGAGCACAGAGGCCCGACTCTGTTTCTCAGCTTTATAGAGTTGGAATTAAACTCAGTCCAAAGCTAGCCCTCCCCTCCTGCAGAGACATGTGGTTTCTTTAGTGCTGAAGCTAGAACAGAATTCAGACTTTCTTTCTGACTGCCAGCACAGAGGTATTTTCACTACATCACACTTTAAAAAATTTTTTCCATCAACACTAAAGGCAGTAATTTTGGTTTCAGTGTCGAAATGAAAATACTGGCATTGACCTTTTGGGAAGCTACTGTAGACCAAATACTTTTTTCCCAAAGCATCATTTTTTACAACCCTAATTAGAGCTATTTTATAGCAGCCTAATGCCAAAGCACAGATTCCTAATACATTTTTTCCTTTATGATCTAGTAATAAAGTCATCTGACGCTTAGTTAGGTTGACAATCTAGTTGTTTCTCTCAAGAGAGACAACAATGACATTGCATTTGAAAAGCCGGCTGTCTGGTTTGAGAAAAGTTGATTTTTCATATCAGGCTATTGAACAGCTGAATACAGAAATATAACAGCTCCTTTTTTTTTTTTTTTTTTTTGAAAGCTGGGGGCCTGCCCAGTGGAACTGTGCCATGGTGCTATCGTTCACCACAAATCGCTCTTGGAGACAGAAAGGTTATAGATTCAAAGCAAACCATAGTTGTGGTTGATTCCACTTGGAAAGTTGCCCAGGTCAGTGTTGTTTACCCAAAACAGGAAATTATCTGCTATATCCTTGATGCCCTCACCTATTCCTAAGAGAGAGAGAGAGCTCAGGACTAAGAAAGGAGTGGCATTATTATTCAAGCAAGAATAGGGATAGTATTTAAAACTGATAAGAACAATTCAGCCGAATGGAAGCTGCCTAACACTTTGACACTCAGGATCATTATTCAAAGGGTATCTGTTACTTATGTTAATTAAGAAAAATAAACACTGCTCCACGTTGCCCCATAACGTCAAAGCAGATACACAATAGGAAGCATAATCCATTTACCTCCCTGCATGTCCTCACTGCTGAACCAAGCCATTCCGAGAAATTGTTTAGCTCAGCTCAGGGCAACCTTATCAACTGCTGATTCTAACCCTGTGCCAACATTTATTAAGGTTCTATGCTGGGCCAAGAACTGTGAATGTGAGCAAAGAGATAACCTTTCATTTCTCAGTGTCTTGCATCATAACTAGAAATTTTTATGATAGTTTATATTTATAGAGAGTATTTTTATGTTCATCCATCCACTCAACAAATATTTATTAAGCACCCAAGTTCTAAAAGCTGAAGGATCAATACTGAACCTAAAAGAGACAGTTACTGCTCAATTTCTTTTTAAAAAACTATGTATTTGTATTTATTTACTTGGCTGAGCCAGGTCTTAGTTGTAGCATGCGGGATCTTGAGTTGTGGTATGGAAACTCTTAGTTGTGGCATATGGGTTCTAGTTCCCTGACCAGGGATTGAACCCTGGGCCCCTTGCTTCGGAAGCATGGAGTCTTAGCCACTGGACCACTACGGAAGTCCCATGGCTCAATTTCTAATGCAGGAAGTCTGATGAACATAAAAAGTTTAATATGTGGTGTGATAGAAGCCAACCAGTGATCTGAAGAAGAACAAAGTAATTAAAAAAGGATCCAGAGTACTGAGGATGGGGTTGGGAGCATTATTCTGTATGGAGTAGTCTTAGGAAGACCTCTTTGTTAAAAGACATCTGAGAAATCAGAGGAAAAAGAGAAGGTCATGTGACTATGGCATCCTACTCCAGTACTCTTGCCTGGAAAATCCCATGGATGGAGGAGCCTGATAGACTGCAGTCCATGGGGTCGCTAAGAGTCGGACACGACTGGGCGACTTCACTTTCACTTTTCACTTTCATGCATTGGAGAAGGAAATGGCAACCCACTCCAGTGTTCTTGCCTGGAGAATGCCAGGGACGGCGGAGCCTGATGGGCTGCCGTCTATGGGGTCACACAGAGTCAGACACGACTGAAGCAACTTAGCAGCAGCAGCAGCAGCATGTGACTATGAGGGAAAAGGTATTGCAGGCAGAGAAAACAAGTGAATAGGAGGGAATGAGCGGGGAGTGTGCTTGACCCCGGAGCCTTGGACCAAGAAGGAAGTGGGTGTGACTGGAGGAGGGTGCTAGGAGAAAGGCTGGCTGGTGGGGACGGTGCCCCGAGGGAGAGTTGACAGAGGGGAAGCAGCCACATCAAGCTGGGCCTTGCAGAATCATTAAAATCTTAGCCTTTACTCTGAAGACAATGGCTTCATTGTCTTCAATGAAGGAGTGGTTCAGCAGAAGCATGACATGATATGGCTAAATTTGAGAAGGAACGTTCTGGGTCCTTTTAAAGAATAAATGGTACCATAGCAGATAAGCAGAGTGACCAGATTAAAAACAGACAAAACTACGGCAGTAACCCAGGCAAGAGATGCTGGTGGCTAGGACTGGGGTGATAATAAGAGGCTAGATTTTGGATGTATTTTAAAGATGGAGACAAGAGGATTTGTTGATGGATTTTCTATTCAGTTTGGCTTCTGGATGTGGGGATAAGTATCATAGCTCCCTCACCTCTTGGCCATAATAACTATACAACATTCTGATGTGATTAAGTTTCCCTTGCTCACTGAACTTCCCTGGTAGCTCAGCTGGTTTAAGAATCCGCCTGCAATGTGGGAATCTTCAGTTTGATCCCTGAGTTGGAAAGATCCCCTGGAGAAAGGAACAGCAACCCACTCCAGTATTCTTGCCTGGAGAATCTCCATGGACAGAGGAGTCTGGTGGGCTGCAGACCATGGGGTCGCAAAGAGTTGGACATGACTAAGCAGGAAGTAACAGTTATAACTGGACAAGGAAGAACAGACTGGTTCCAAATAGGAAAAGGAGTACGTCAAGGCTGCATATTGTCACCCTGCTTATTTAACTTATATGCAGAGTACATCATGAGAAACGCTGGACTGGAGGAAGCACAAGCTGGAATCAAGACTGCCGGGAGAAGTATCAATAAGCTCAGATATGCAGATGACACCACCCTTATGGCAGAAAGTGAAGAGGAACTAAAAAGCCTCTTGATGAAAGTGAAAGTGGAGAGTGAAAAGGTTGGCTTAAAGCTCAACATTCAGAAAACGAAGATCATGGCATCTGGTCCCATCACTTCATGGCAAATAGATGGGGAAACAGTGGAAACAGCGTCAGACTTTATTTTTCTGGGCTCCAAAATCACTGCAGATGGTGACTGCAGCCATGAAATTAAAAGACGCTTACTCCTTGGAAGAAAAGTTATGACCAACCTAGATAGCATATTCAAAAGCAGAGACATTACTTTGCCAACAAAGGTCCATCTAGTCAAGGCTATGGTTTTTCCAGTGGTCATGTATGGATGTGAGAGTTGGACTGTGAAGAAGGCTAAGTGCCAAAGAATTGATGCTTTTGAACTGTGGTGTTGGAGAAGACTCTTGAGAGTCCCTTGGACTGCAAGGACATCCAACCAGTCCATTCTGAAGATCAGCCCTGGGATTTCTTTGGAAGGAATGATGCTAAAGCTGAAACTCCAGTACTTCGGCTGCCTCATGTGAACAGTTGACTCATTGGAAAAGACTCTGATGCTGGGAGAGATTGGGGGCAGGAGGAAAAGGGGACAACAGAGGATGAGATGGCTGGATGGCATCACTGACTCTATGGACGTGAGTCTCAGTGAACTCTGGGAGTTGGTGATGGACAGGGAAGCCTGGCGTGCTGCAATTCATGGGGTCGCAGAGTCGGACACGACTGAGCGACTGATCTGATCTGATCTGAAGCAACTAAGCACAGCATGGCTCACTGTGCTTTAATAATGCACCCTTTATGGGTTCCCTTTCCCTTCACTTTCTTTTCTCCCAACCAGTGTTACCTTCACATCCTAAGTACATTTTTGTACAAAAGTGGTCTCAGTAATTGTTTCTGGAGGAACCTAAAGCTAAGACAGCAGATACAATTTAAATGGAGATCAGACCATCTCTGTTGCCCTTTTATATTAATAAAAGTTATGGGTTTTTTGTGTTTTTTTTTGCCGATGATTACAGAGTTAATCTGTTTGGTTGTGGAGAATGTGCGGCTCTAATTTTTAATTTGCATTTCCTGTCACCCAGGAGATGAATGCTGGTCTTGCCTCTCCCGCACACGTTCAGGAATAGTCACTGATTTGTGTCCCTTTGCCATCTCATTTCAGCAACAAGGGCTCAGGTCCCTGGGCCTGATGGGGCACAGGGATTGCTAGCAAGGGACAGTTATATAATTCCACTTTCCTCTTCATTCAGCAGGGAGCACAGTGGAATAAGAAAGACAACCTCTTTCCAGTTTTAATTTAAATTGAAGAGCATTTGTGTCTCTGGTCAAGCTTTTGCAGCCATTCTCTGTGAGTCAGTAATAGTGTGCTGGGCAAGAGGGGCTCTGATTTTCTGCGGTCCTCTCTTCTCTGTGTAAGGACCCTCTGTGGTCATTACTGATAATCTGATTTCTCAGAGATCGATCCAGTATCAGTATGAAACACTGCTGTATGAGAAACACCCTCATTTAGAAAATGCAGTGAGCTGGTCTCCAAGACATTAATTACTGAAAGAGGTTTTAAGTAATTCCATCTCTGAGGGTTAGAGTTAATCAGGCACATGCCTGAGAAATAAATAAATTTCTGAGGGAGGGAATTCATGTTTCTAAAACACCAACTATAAATCATGTGTAGCTTCAGGTTCTTTCATATCTATTACATTTCTGAAGCCAAGTTGCTTCAGTGTGTCTGACTCTTTGCAACCCCGTGGACTGCAGCCTGCCAGGGTCCTCTGTCTATGGGATTCTCCAGGCAAGAATACTGGAGTGGGTTGACATTTCCTCCTCCAGGGGTTCTTCCCAACGAAGGGATCAAACCCGAGTCTTCCACATTGCAGGCAGATTCTTTACTATCTGAGCCACAGGGGAGCTCCATTGTATTACACAACTGCCCTTAAATTTTACAGATGAACAAGATGGACCTAAAAGAGGTTAAGTGGCTTGCCCAAAACAATATGTTATTTCGCAGTGGGGCCGATATCTGAATAGGACCTGCTCTGATTTCAAAACCTTGATTTTATAACAAGATCATCCTCCTCAAAAGTGGAGGGTAAAGAAGAGCAATGTCTCAACATTTTTATTTTCTATTTTCCCTAAAATGAAGAGATGCTGAGACAAGGTAACAAGGGATATTGGGCCAGATGAAAAAGGATGGAGGGTTTTTGTGTTTCTCAGACTCAGAATGCATTCAGGGAGAGGAATGAGCGTCCTAAACTTAACTCCAGTTTAAGGAGACGCCAGAGACTGTCCCTCTGGCAAGGAGCTAAGAGTGACATAGGCCGGAAGACATGTGTGACCTGCAACCAAGGAGCATGATCCTGTCAGACCTGGTGTCTCTAGACAGCAAGAGGCTTCACAGTTTTCTGGACGCAGAAGCCATTCCCTGTAGTCTTGGGCATTCAGCCCAGAGGGAGGCTGGGTGATAAAGACTGTGGCAAACAGGGGAATGTGCTGCTTAGGTTCTATATTAGCCTATATTATGTTGTATAAGAAACTATTGCAAAATGTTGGAGCTTAAAACAAGCAGCATTTATTTAGCTCATAATTCTGTGGGTCAGTTGAGTGGCGTTCCAGGGCTAAGTTGGTTTGACTGATCTTTCCTGGGATCCCTCAAGCATTTGTCATCACCCGGCAGGTGAGTTAGTAGCTGAATAATGAAGGATAACTGTGCTCCCATGTCTGGCAGATGGCCAGCTGTTGTCCAGGTTGACAGAGGTGACTATACCTTATGTCATTCTTTATTCAGCAGGTTAGTCCAGGCTGCTTCTCCTGATGAATGAGCTAGGGTACTAGGAGCAGCAACAAAGGGCACGTTTCAATGGACAAGTTTCCCCCCAAAGACAACATCTCGAAAAACTACAGCACAATATCACAACCAGGACATCAACACTGACACAATCGAGACAGGACTTTTCATCACCACGAGGGTGACTCTTATTGCTCTTTTCATAGCCATGTCTCCTGCTCTCCTGCACCTGATTCTTCCTTAACTCGTCAGTTATTGGTCTGTTTTCTATTTTGATCATCTTGTCATTTCAAGAATGTTATATAAATGAAATCACAGAGTTTATAAATTTTGCTTGAGATTCATCCAGGTTGTTGCATGTAGCAAATAGACATTTCCTTTTATTGCTGAGTAGGATTTGTGATGCTGCTCCCCTGGTGGCTCAGTGGTTAAGAATCTATCTGCAATGCGGGAGGTGTGGGTTCTATCCCTGGGGCGGGAAGATCCTCTGGAGGAGGAAATGGTTACCCACTCCAGTTTTCTTGCCTGGGAAATTCCATGGACTGAGGAGCCTGGTAGGCTACAGTCCATGGGGTCTCAAAAGAGTCTGATACAACTTAGCGACTGAACATACACACAAGCACACATGCAGCATTTACGATACTGCAGTTTAGCTCTTTACCCATTAAAAGACCTCTAGGTTGATTCCAGATTTGGGATACTCTGAATAAGGCTGCCGTAAACTTTTGTGCATGGGTTTTTGTTTCTCTGGATTATATGCTAAAGAGTGTAATTGTCAAATCATATGTTATTTTCATGTTTTGTTTTTAAAGAACATTTCAAAATGTTTTCCAGAATGGATGTACCTTTTTACATTCCACCATCAGTATATAAGGAGTCCCATTTCCCCACATCCTCATCAGCATTTCAGGTTGTCTGAGAGGTCAGTAGTGATGTGTTATTTTGGTATTAACTTGCATTTTCCTAATAGTCAACAATATTGAATATCTTTTCACGTGCTTATTTTCCATTTGCAAATCATCTTGGGGGAAATGTCTCTTCATGTCTTTTGTCAATATTCTAATTGGATTTTTTTAAACCTGCTGAATTTTGAGAGTTCCTTAGGTAGTCTATGTACTAAGCATTGTCTGTTACATGTTTTGCAAATGTATTCTCCCAGTCTGAAGCTTATCTTTTCATCTTCTTCCCAAGATCTTATATATAGCAAATGTTTTTAACTTTGATGATGTCAAGTTTATCAGTTTTAAAAAGTATCTGTCTTTTGATATCATGCAAAAGAACTCTTTACCAAGTGCTAGGTTCTGAAAATGCTTTTCTATGTTTCTTTCTAGACTGTTTCCTACTAAAAGTGTGGCTTTATGTTTATACATATGATCCATTTTGAGTTAATTTCTGTATCAGGTGGGGATTTAGGTCAAGGTTTTATTTTTGGTCTATGGCTATCCAATTGCATCATTTGCTGAAGAGATTATTCTTCCTCAATTAAATTAATTTTGCACCTCCTTTTTTTTTTCTTTTTTAAGAAAGGCTGTTGGCTGTACTTGTGTTGCACTATTTCTGAATTCTCTTATTTTATTGCAATGACATATTTATGTCTATCTTTCTGCCAATACCACATTCTTTATTACTGTAGCTGTATAATATAATAGGTCTAGAAGCCAGGTAGATTTCTTTCTCTATTTTTATTATCCTTTCAGAATTGTTTTAATTATTCTTTTTTTTTTTTTTGCCTTTCCACATTCATTTAAAAACATTTATTATTCTATTAAAAATCTTGCTGGGATTTTTATTATAATTTTTTAAGACTATAATAACTTGGAGAAAATTAACATCTTTATTTTGTTGAATCTGTCAATCTATACACACGATGTGATTCTTCATTTGTTTAGAACTTTTTTGATCAACATTTTGTACTTTTCAGTATACATGTTTTGTTAGATTTACACTGAAGAAATTCATTTTACGAGCAATTATAAATTGCACTGTGTTTTTAATTTCAGTGTCCAAGTGTTCATTGCTAGTATATAAAAGTATAACTTATTTCTGATTATTTATCTTCTGCCCTGTGATCTTGCTGAACTCAACTCACTTATTAGTTCTAGAAGATATTTTTGTGGGGAGATTTTTGGGGGTTTTCTATGTAGATAAGCATGTCGTATGCAAATAAGGACAATTGTATTCCTTTTTTGCTCATTTGTCTTTCATTTCCTTTTCTTATGTTATTACACTGGCTAAAATGCTTAAAACTAAGTTGAACACATTCTCTTCTTCATTTTCTGAGAGTTTTTATTATGAGTTAGTGTTAATCTTTCATCAGATAGGTGCATTTTCTTTATCAATTTACAGGGTCATGTGATTTTTCTTGTTTAGTCTGTTAATATGCTGATTACATTGAGTGCTTTTTAATTTTTTAAACAAATTTTTATTTATTTTTGGCTGTGCTGGGTGTTTGTTTCTGCGAGGGCTTTTCTCCAGTTGCAGCGAGCAGGGGATGCTGTGTGTTGTGGTCCTCGGGCTTCTCATTCCAGTGGCCTTCCTTGTTGCAGAGCACAGGCTCTAGGCACTTGGGCTTCAGGAGTTGTGGTGCATGGGCTGAATAGCTGTGGTGAAACACGCTGAGTTGCTCATGGCACATGGGATCTTCCCAGACCAGCGATCAAGCCGATGTCTAGTGCGCTGGCGGGTAGATTTTCCACCACTGAGCCACCAGGGAAGCCTTGATTTTTAAATTTTGAAACAGTTTATCACCAAAATTCACCTCACATAGTAGTGATGTGCAGTCCTTTTAATATATTTCTGAATTCTGCTTATAAATATTTGGTTAAAGATTTCTGTCTATATTTATGAGGGGAATTGGTCTATAGATTCTTTTTTATAAACTTTTGTTTGATTTTGGTGACAAAGTAATACTGATTTTTCTGTAAACAATAGTCCCACAAGCACCTTTTTTTTTTAGTTTAAAGAACAATTATTTATTTATTTATTAGGCTGTATTAGGTCTTAGTTACAGCATGCAGGATCTTCAACTGTGGCTTTTGAACTCTTAGTTGTAGCATATGGGATGTAGTTCCCTGACCAGGGCTAGAAACCAGGGCCCCTGCATTGGAAGCACGGAGGCTTAGCCACTGGACCACCAGGGAAGCCCCCTACAAGACTTTTAAGATCTCTGTTTATTTCAGTTTTCTACTGCCTCAGGGGTCACAGTTAGTCACAGGACCAATCCCAATGGTGGAGAAATTAACTCTACCATATGATGGCATACATATGTAGATGCAAGAAGGGACAGAATTAGCTCTCACTTTTATAGCTTAGGCAAACCTTTCTGATAGATAAGAGATGAGGAGATGAGAAGAGGGTTGTGGAGCAGAAGAGAAGGTAGCGAGAGGGGAGGAGGGAGAGAGAAAAAGAGATATCAACACATTTATTAGGACAAACAAAAGAAAAGCTATCATTGGTAACACAGTTGTCAAGAAAAAGTATTCCAATCAGTTAAATTGCATGTTGCACAAGTGGGTAATAAGAAAGTGTGTACCAAGCCATTAAATATGTGAAGTAAAGAATTTCATGGCAGGGGTAAGAAGAACGTGGGCACAGAGATACGGTATGGCCAAAGTACCCCTTATGGTCTTTCCCAGTTTCTTATCCTCTGGCATGATGAAAATGTTTCACTGCTTCTAGTGTTGCAGAATGAATGGAACAGTAGCTAATTTCATGTACTTTTAGAATAGATTATGATGTTTTTTTTTTAAGTTTCTGAGATCTTAAGTTTTTTTTCACTTACAGAACGTCCAAGTTCTCCCACATTATGTCTGTCAGTGACTGGGAGTAATTAGAGATGAAGTTTGAGATTCCTTGTAACTTTCCTCCTAAAAGCAAACCTCAAACTGTTCTGTTTCCTGTTGACTCATCTATTTTCCAAAACACTGCGTTCTTGGTTCAGTGGACAGCACAAACATTTCCACTGAAGCTGGGGAGGTTTCCTTCAAGTGAGAATTGACCAACCTCACCACCATGATGTAGCCCAGACTATCATGTCCAGGGGCGTCTTTTTTTTTTTTTTCTAATTGCATTCATGCACATTTTTAAATTCAGTTTTTGCAACACCCCAGTAGGTGAGTCAGTGACAATATTAACAGGACATATTCAAAGACATTCAGAAGCCAGGAGTAGAAGTGAGCTGGAACGCTCCTTACTGTGGTGACCCCAGTTCTGTGACCAACCTCTGTTGGACACACGACCTCTGTTACAATTACCTCCAGCAAATGATTGTAAAATGCTGAGTCACCTTCATTCTGCTTCTGGATTTCAAAATACCACGTGTTAAGTGCTATCTCTTTGTGTTAAATACTATGCCATGTACTCTAGATAAAATGTCTTGCCTACTTTGATGTACGTATTATAATCATCTCACAGAGAAGGAAATAGATTTAAAGAAGCTGATGGCTATCCAAAGGCACATTAGTAGTGACAGAGTTAGGAACAGACCTTGGTTCTCTCTGGTTCAAAGGTCAAGCCTTTCAGCAATGTGACGTAAGCACAATGTCACGTTGTCTCCTGCCAAGAATCTCAACTGGTGACAGCAGAAAGGCCAGGATCCAGGGCTGAGGAACTTGATCCCACAGTTTTGAGAACTTTAAGCATTAAAGTAAAATTTGCGATAGTGAAATTGAACATCAAAAATATGAAGAGGTTGGGAATTCCCTGGTGGGCCAGTGGTCAGGACTTCATGCTTCCATGTTCAAGGGGCCTGGGTTCAGTCCCTGATTGGAGAACTAAGATCCCAAGAATAAGTGAAAGTGAAAGTCACTCAGTTGTGTTCACCTCAGCACAGCCAAAAAACAAACAAACAAAAAAACAAAATATGAAGAGATTAGAAAGGTTGCATACTTCCAAGGATGCTCAAACATCATTTTAGTGATAGAAGTTTGAGAGGGAAACTTTATCAGAGTTTTCTGAATATAGTCTTAGATACCTGTAAGTGCTGCAATAATTCTCATCCTGAGCTTAAATTAATAAATGCTGACATACTTCTCTGAGATATAAGAATCAGAGTAAACTTACAAATAAAAATCCTTCATCTTATTCCTCTTGACCACTTACTTGCCCTGTTCAGGCCAGTATCAGAGCAAAAACATCTTTTGCTAGCATCTCAAGTAATGGCAAATCTTTCATCCAACCAATAAATGCTAACATGTTTGAAATTAATAACTACAGAATGGCTGAAACTTAGCCCTCTCTTTCTGAAGAGATATTATTTACAACTCTTACAATTCTCCTACAGTTATGAGGATATCAAAATTGTGAGAAACTCAATCATTAAGTTCACTCATCATAAATGTGTGCAGACTGATTGCTATCACCTGGCTGCTGCTGCTGCTGCTGCTATTTCGCTTCAGCTGTGTCCGACCCTGTGCAACCCCATAGACAGCAGCCCACCAGGCTCCTCTGTCCCTGAGATTCTCCAGGCAAGAACACTGGAGTGGGTTGCCATTTCCTTCTCCAATGCATGAAAGTGAAAAGTGAAGTCGCTCAGTCATGTCCGACTCTTAGTGACCCCATGGACTGCAGCCTACCGGGCTCCTCCATCCATGGGATTTTCCAGGCAAGAGTACTGGAGTGGGCTGTCATTGCCTTCTCCAGCTACCACCTGGAATCATCTGTATATATGTGGGATGTGAGAACTGCCTCTTCTTTCAAAGACCCATTGGCAGTGGGGATCCTATGACAGAGGTGCCCTAGAAAGACATAGAAAAGAAAATGAACTCTCAGGACTGGGAGATGAAAGGGGCCCTAGATAGTATGTTTATTCATTGATCGCTTCATGTATTGGCATGCTCAGTCGTAGTAGGCATCGTGACACAGTGGACAGAACGGATGCTGGATTCATGCAGACAGTTTTCACATCTGACTCTTTGACTTCTTGTTTATATTGCTTATCCTCTCTGAACTTGGGTTTCCTCATATGCAAAATGGATTTTCTTAAAGGATGAGACATTCATCGTTATGAAATTATCTTCTTTTCCCTGGTTGTATTCTTTGTAATTCTTTGAATTCTACTTTGATATCAATACAGCCACATCTGCTTCCTTTTAGGCTTCAGGTTTGCGTATCTATTTCCATCATTCTATTTTCAATCTGTCTATGCCTTAGTTGAAGTGTGTCTTCTAAATAGCATATAGTTGAGTCTTGCTTTTTATTCATTTTGAAAAATTATGCATTGACTCGAGCATTCAGACTGTTTATATTTAATGTAACTACTATATGGTTGGAGTTAAATCTACCATCACCTACCATCATCTAGATACTCTACCATCATCGATCATTTTTTGTGTTCTGTTAGCCCTGCTTTTTCTCCCCCCTTTCTTCTTCTTTTTTATACTTTTCTGTCTTCCTTTGGGTTAACCATTTATTTATTTAGAATTTATTCTTTCACCTTTACTTTTTTAAAGACTGAATAGGGTTTTGGGTTTTTTTTTTTATTTTTTCTTTTTTGAGTTGCTTAACCCAGTGGTTAGGATGTACCTTATGATATTAATAGCTATTTCTTAATCATAAACATTTCACACAACATAATGAATAATCTACTATTGCTGACATTGTTTATTGTTGATGAATGGAACACTGATTTTTGATTCATTGTTGAAAATGAATGGAACATTATTTTTGCACTAAAAGGGACTAATAATTTAATGGGGAAGCATAATATATAGACTACCTACAATGACGTGTGTCAGAATGGAAGTATATCTACAAGTATATTCAAGAAAGCATTGAAACACAGGGTAGGTAGGATTTGGAGAGGAAAGATAAGAAAGCAATTTTCCAGGTGACATATTGGAAAGAAGAATGGCTTATTTGCAACTGTTCATGTCCAGAAAGGAAAAGGTCATATTAGCAAACTCTGATTACTGTAACTAGACTTAAATGTGATATAAATGTGCATGTGTGGAGAAGATGGGGCATAAAAATGGCATATTACAGATCACAGAGTATTCTAAGATCAGTCTAAGGAATCTGAACATCATTTTAGTGGTGATGAGGAGTTACTGGAGGATTTTAAATCTTTTAGATGCTATGACCTGATATACATTTACAAAAGTTACCCTGGGTTGGGAAGATCCCCTGGAGGAGGACATGGGAACCCACTCCAGTATTCTTGCCTGGAGAACCCCCATGGGCCGAGGAGTCTGGCAGGCTACAGTCCATGAGGTCGCAAAGAGTCAGATAGGACTGAGTGATTAAGCACAGCACACACACCATACTGGTGGTTGTTTAATGGGTGTTGACTGGAATGAAAGAAGCATGGAGGCAGAAAAGCCACACTCAATTTTGCACGTAGAGAAAATGAGACTCAAAGAACTGATGTAATTTACTCAAGTCCCACATTATTAAAAGGTGAGCATGACATAGATAATCCTGCCCCAATACATTTTAACACAGTTACCTGATAATTTTACAAATTACATATTATTGCATGCTCACATAATAAATGCTTTTGGTAATGTTAAAGGTAATAATATAAAATGGTTGCTTCACAATACAGGTTCATTGATATTTGCAGTCAAAACTACACTGACCTGAGTGGGAGAAATGTCTTATATATGTATTTATTAATACATAAGTCCTAAAGGGAAGAAGGAAAAATGATGGTGTCGTGAAAGTTATCCAGTGGCTGGTTTAAGAGGACAAACTTTCTGTCCCAAACTTAACTGTGTATAACAAATACATTTTTAACCTGTTCCCTGAATAGATCTCACACACACTGTGTCAGCCAAGGCATCTTAACAGCTTTTTGCCCCTCTTCCATCTTAAGCTAGATATATGACTGACTGGAGACATTTGATTGACAGAGATAACAGTTTAAATATAAACACTTATTAAACCTGCAAGAGTATCTTAAGAAAAGAACATGATGGAGATAGACATACAATGTAGATGGCTGATTTCTAAGCCCATAGCCTTGTAGCTCAAAGTGGCAGAAGCAATGAATCAATTGGAAGGCTGTGAAAATGGTTCCAAAGATAGCTTCTCCACACTCTTTGAATCGGCAGCTCCCTGTAAGTAAGCAGTGCTAAAGGATTATGCAAAGGCTTAATGCTTTCTTGCCCCTTATAGTATTTTAACTTAGATTCCAAATTCTCTTGTTTTTTTGTTTTTTTTTTAACAGACCTTTGATGGCTTAAGGAGGCTGCCGTACTCTGTCCTATGACTCTGGCTGCACCCCGACCTTGTAGGATGACTCAAAAACCCAAGTCATTAATTTCTAAATGAGTCAGTGGGCAAACAACAAGCAGTTCTGGCAGTGAGACCAAATGTCCCTGGTGTCAGCGGAAATCATGTGTGAGACAAGAATTCTCACACCAGCCCAGGACCACGTTAGAGATTTTTCTGATACTGGGAGGACTCCTCCTGGTCTCTTGCCCTGCTGCTCACTGACCGACACGTCACCAATGAATCCATACATCTCCTCCCTGTTGTCTTTTAGCACAAATTCCACTGTTTTAAAAACAAACAAAAACATTTTTAGGCTTGACCTTTCAAATGAAGTCAATATTTTTGGGCCGGGTGGTGGGGGATCATATTAAGAACTCTGGTCTATGGCCTGCTTCTTCCCTCAAGAAATCTCTCTGACCCAGAGCTCACATGTTAACAGTGGGGAAAACGGAATATTATTCTCTAGGTAACCATCCTGCTTTAGGAGCTGAGACTCCATGGATGGGTGGTCTGCAGTCTGGGTCTCCTCAGCTTTCCTGTTTGGGGCTGGCACCACCAGCCCAGGAGATGGAGAAAGGGGCTTGGGTATTCTTAGCTATGCCAGACCCAAGGAGCCCTGTCTTATAAGGGAGGTTTGGGCAGATGAAGGGAGGCCCCAGGTCTGGGCTGCACTCACCAGGACCTTCATCTCAACAACAGGTATCTGGGGCAGGCTGAGAACTGCTGACATTCTGCCCTTCCCAAGGAGGTGGCCTTCTGACTGGTAGCTGGAGGAAGGGCTCTCCTCACTTTTGGCTGCACCAATCTGGTTGTACCAGGCAACCTGTGATGGCCGTTTCGTCTTGCTTGCTGGACCAGGCCCTAGTCACCTGACCGATCTTCCTTTTTAGTCTTAAAGCCTAGTTAGTAAGTGAGTAAATGCCTAGGTACTTGCCCCTGACCCCAGCTAGTGATTGTTCTAAGAACTATTTCCACTATGATAGTTTATCAAAGGGACAATGAGGGACTTGCCCCTTTGCTTGGTTTCCCTGGCAACAGGTGAAACAACTGGATGTCAATTTCCCCTGTAACTGGTAATCTCCCTCTTTTCCTGGGAGTCAAGACTATTACCATGTCCTACCCACTGTCTGCTCTAGGACCTTGTTTCAGATATATTTAAGATCCCCCCATCCATTAAACAATTGATGTCTCTGTCGCTCAGTCAAGGCTCTTTCTTTAGTCTTGAGGCTGGGCAAGTACAGGATTTGCAGTCCAGTAGGATTGTTTTGGGAGAAGGCAATGGCAACCCACTCCAGTACTCTCGCCTGGAAAATCCCATGGAGAGGAGGCTCGTAGGCTGCAGTCCCTGGGGTCGCTTCGAGTCGGACATGACTGAGCGACTTCACTTTCATTTTTCACTTTCATGCACTGGAGAAGGAAATGGCAACCCACTCCAGTGTTCTTGCCTGGAGAATCCCAGGGATGGGGGAGCCTGGTGGGCTGCTGTCTATGGGGTCACACAGAGTCGGACATGACTGAAGTGACTCAGCAGCAGCAGCAGGATTGTTTTGCTGAAAATTCACTTTTATTTTAGGTTTGAAGGATTCATTAACAAAAGAAACTACTTGTCACCCACAGAATAAACAGTTTCGATATTTAATAGATGACTATTTAACTTAATTTCAATATACAATCATTGAAAGAAAGGAGAAAGAGAAACAATAGAAAAGAGTCATAGCACATACATCACCAAACTAGGCTGACCAACATCCAGATTAAACAGCGTCAAGTCACTTGTTAACAGCAACCTGGTGGCCCAGTTGGGAAAAGACCATGGGCAGTGCTTCCCCTCCATGGATGAGACTTCCAATTGCAGTTCCGTGGGTCCCCATTTATAAGCCCAGGCTGCAAACTGATACCATCATCAGTTTGTGTTAAGAATTCAACTCTGGTTTCACTTGAACCTGTTTACAATGCTGTCTGTTTTATCTTGTGAGTCATAACATTTTGTTAAACCCTAAGCAGTTGGCCAGAATACTGGAGTGGTTTGCCATGCCCGCCTCCAGGTAATCTTCCCAACCCAGAGATGGAACATGCATCTCTTCTATCTCCTGCATTGGCAGGCGGGTTCTTTACCACTAGCCCTACCTGGTATAAAATATTATCGACTGAAATAAAAATGCACAGTCTAAAAGTTGAGAATTGTGTTTTATTTGGCAGACAAAGCTGAGGACATAAGCCCAGAAGGCAGCCTCTCAGATGCTCTGAGGGACTGCTCCAGAGACAAGGGAGAAGCCAGGATATATGGGGGCATTTGCAACAAAAACCAGGTAGTTGGAAGATCAAAAGATTATGATAATTAAAGAAAATCAGACATCTCAAGTTAATGAATTTAGCGCTTTTCTGTGTTTGGGAAGACGCAAGAGTCTGGGCTCTTTGAAATCCTTTGATAAGCACCTTAGCTATCTGGGGCTTGTATCCTGCTTTTCCCAGCCTAAGTCCCCTAAGGGTGCACTACTGGGGCGGTGGTGCTAATGGCTTGATGGCCACAGCTATCCTTTGTTTGCAGATATGGAAGACAACGCTTTTTCATCTACACTATATAAACATTTATGAAGCAATATAGCTGAACTGGCAGCTCTGAAGTGCTCCTTTCCTTTGAGGAAATAAGTCCATGGCATTATTCAATATCTCACATTTTGTTTCCTCACTCACTTGTTTAACAAAGAGCTAATAAGGCAACCCAGTCCAGTATTCTTGCCTGCAGAATTCCCATGGACAGAGGAGCCTGGCCGGCTGCAGTCCATAGGATCACAAAGAGCTGGACATAAAGTGACTTAGCACACACGTACTCAGTGAGCACTTTGCTAAGGCAGATAAGCCAAGCTCTGAGCCTAAGGCACTAATTACAGTTGGCTTCCCCAGTGGCTCAGCAGTAAAGAATGCACCTGCAGTGCAGGAGACATGGGTTCAATTCATGGGCTGGGATGATCTGCTGGAAGAGGGCCTGGCAACCCACTCCAGTATTATTGCCTGGGAAATCCCATGGACAGAGGAGCCAGACAGGCTACAGTCCATGACCCAAAGCCACTAAGCATGCACATAGGGGAACCCTGAGGAAGAAGTCAATGATGCAGAAAGGTGTGGGAAGTGCAATGATGAAGGTCAATCTCAAGAACACTAGATGGCTCCGGGGAGGGACCTGTCGCTTCCTGGCAGAGAACTTGCTCAAATCCTTTGATTTCTAATTCAGTGCTCTTTTACTAAACTACAAACAGAAACACTGGAGGGGAGAGGGTTCTTGAGGAATTCCCCAGAGTTTATATTAAATCATAATCTTGTTAAACACATCAGACATCACATTATGCAATGCTACAGTAAACTCACTATTAAAATTTACCGTGGTTATAAATAAAAAATGGTGTTGTTTTTACTTCTATAAATTTAACTCTGCCTTCTGAAATAAATATAATTACATTTATTGGCACACTTAGAATGGGTAACCTTGTGAAAATTATTCCTAAGTGTTAAGAGAGACAGCAGGGGAAAGAAGCTAAGGGGAAGAACACACACGATATTATCATAACAATTGGAAAATGATTTTTATATTTACTAGTGAAACAGTATGAAAGCATGTTCTAAAAATCTTTCTTCACAGCATTTTGATCATTACCTATGTAGCTGAACCCCTCCTAAGTGTTACCATCCTGTGAATTTGAATCAGAGAAATATTATAATAATGAAAACACATTCAGTACAAAACAAGGACAATCTTTATGCTATTTTATAAATTTTTTCTATTTTATAAAATTTTGGTCTATAAACTGTTTTATTTCTATTGTATATCCATTAATCTTACTTGACCTTTTTCTTTTGAAATATATATATATATATAATAATAATCATATATTAGTTCTGTGACATTTGAATTAATGCTTATAGTCATTCTAATTTTATTGTGAATTAGGATCAAAAAATATATCCTTGATGATTACTCTTTTGAAGAAGACAAGAGTGTATCTTTTGTCACATTTTCTTTTTTCTTCACAAGAAATTGTCTATGGAGAAAAAAATATGAGCATTCTGACTTTCAACTGTATCTAAGGATAAGTTCTAAAATCTATTGAAATAGAACTGTAGTTTATATTCTTGCTAACTGGTATAAGTAGACTGAATGTGGGCATTTCCTAGGGCTGCCGTTAAAAAGTTTCGCAAACTATGTGCTTTAAAACAACAGAAGTGGGTTGTCTCAACATTCTGGAAGCTAGATTTTAAAAAGTCAAAGGGTCAGTAGAGTTGCTTTTTTTCTGAGGGATTTCAGAAAGATGCTGCTCCATGCCTGTCTCCTGTCATCTGACGGTGTCTCCTAATTCTTGGTGTTCCTTGACTGATAGATGCATTTCTGCCTGCTTCATGTGGCATTCAGAAAACAAGATGTCTGCTTCCAGGATAGTGGTAGGCATGCATAGGATAGATAATCCCACTCTAAAAGGGAGAAACTCCAAGGGAAAAAGGCATCCCAGGTCTAAAGCAAGCCTGCAATTCAGCAGGGCAAGATTCCACTAGATTCCAAGACCTAAGAATAGTTCTGTGTGACTTGATGCTCTGTGCTCTGCCTTGGCTGGAATGGCCCCACTCCCCCTGGCTCTGGGTTGCCCTGCCCTCTAGAGACTAGGATTCCCCTTGGGCCAGGTCTTTGCATGGGTGACTCTGTCCCAGGAGTCATTCCTTCTTCATTTCATCTCATCTTCATCCTTCTCAGTCTAGACATGCAGTATTTCTGCTGGTAGAAAATTCTCAAAACCTTCTTGGTCTTCTTTGTATATTGAGGGGATCATAGCATAAAAGAAGTGGTCCCTACAGAGCCTTCTCAGAGAACCATACCTTTATTCCTAGTTACTGCTGAGATGGCTGATTGGAGGTTGATTGGATCAATGTACCTAATCTCTCTAGCAAATGGTTGTCCAGCTGCAACCTTGACCCTGTCTCCAGAGTAAGTATCTGGGTATTCCAAATCATTAAGTGCTGGTTCCTTTCTACTTAGCAATTCTCCTTTGATTTATCTCCTTTCTTTCACGTATTATTATCATCAGCAAGGAGAAACATTTTTTCCACTCTTTGCTTGGAAATTGATAGGGCCCAGGTAGGGTCTCATTGATAAGATGGCTTGTTATGTTGCCCTCGCAAATGAAGAATAGAATCACAGTGATCTGTGAGACTGACCAAATTGCCCAAATGGCATCCTGTTATCTCACTGGCTTTTATCTTCTCAAAGCTACGAGACCATCAAATTTCAGACCTCTGCTACGTGACCATCCCTTCAGAGAATTTTTCATTGGTGGGGTATAAGAAGGACTCCATCAGAAAGGGAGAACACTGGTTCTCCTTAAGAGCCATTCACCCTCTTTTTTCCCTCTGATAAATTTCCTTTTTCTTGCCTGACTACCCAGCTCGATCTCTTTTTCTCTGCACTCGCCTTACAGA
Source organism: Bos mutus (assembly GCF_027580195.1). NCBI lineage: Eukaryota > Metazoa > Chordata > Mammalia > Artiodactyla > Bovidae > Bos > Bos mutus. The sequence goes on from NC_091638.1 coordinate 9,208,511, forward strand.
AATATCTTCAGCTACATTTATAAGTTCATCACTTGCAAGTTTTGTTTTTCAAAAAACAGTAGAGCAAAACTCATTCATGTTCTCTGTCACCAGAAAGACAAGAAGGATTCTGTCTCCCCCAGCACCCAATAGCATGTTCTTCATTTCCATCTCGGACCTCACCAGGGCCATTTTTATGTCCATATTTCTATCAGCAATCTTTTCAAGCAATGTAGGCTTTTTGTACCAAGCCCCTCAAAATTCCTCCAGCCTCTAACTATTACTGTATTTCAAAGCCACTTCCACATCTTCAGGTATTTGTTATAATGCCACCCTACTTCTTGACACCAAAATCTGTAAATTCAGTTCAGTTCAGTCTGAATTGAATGCAGTTCAGTCTCAGTTCAGTCGCTTAGTCATGTCCAACTCTCTGTGACCCCATGGACTGCAGCATGCCAGGCTTCCCTGTCCATCACCAACTCCTGGAACTTACTCTAAGTCACGTCTGTAGAGTTGGTGATACCATCAAACCATCTCATCCTCTGTTGTCCCCTTCTTCTCCTGCCTTCAATCTTTCCCAGCATCAGGTTCTTCTCCAATGAGTTGGTTCTTCGCATCAGGTGGCCAAATTATTGGAGTTTCAGCTTCAGCATCAGTCCTTCCAATGAATATTCAGGACTGATTTCCTTTAGGATGGACTGTTTGGATCTCCTTGCAGTCCAAGGGACTCTCAAGAGTCTTCTCCAACACCACAGTTCAAAAGCAACCATAGCTTTGACTAGACGGACCTTTGTTGGCAAAGTAATGTCTCTGCTTTTTAATATGCTGTCTAGTTTGGTCATAGCTTTTCTTCCAAGGAGTAAGCGTCTTTTAATTTCATGGCTGCAGTCACCATCTGCAGTGATTTTGGAGCCCAAGAAAATAAAGCCTGTTACTGTTTCCATTGTTTCCCCATCTATTTGCCATGAAGTGACAGGACCAGATGCCATGATCTTAGTTTTCTAAATGTTGAGTTTTAAGCCAACATTTTCACTCTCTTCTTTCACTTTCATCAAGAGGCTCTTTAGTTCCTCTTCACTTCCTGCCATAAGGGTGGTGTCATCTGCTTGTCTGAGGTTCTTGATATTTCTCCCAGCCATCTTGATTCCAGCTTGTGCTTCATCCAGCCCAGCATTTTGCATGATGTACTCTGCATATAAGTCAAATAAGCAGGGTGACAATAGACAGCCTTGAAGTACTTATTTCCCAATTTGGAACCAGTCTGTTGTTCCATGTCCAGTTCTAGCTGTTGCTTCTTGACCTGCATACAGATTTCTCAGGAGGCAGGTCAGGTGATCTGGTATTCCCATCTATTTTAGAATTTTCCACAGTTTGTTGTGATCCATACACTCAAAGGCTTTGGTAGAGTCAATAAAGCAGAAGCAGATGTCTTCTGAAACTGTCTCGCTTTTTTGATGATCCAATGGATGTTGGAAATTTGATCTCTGGTTCGTCTGCCTTTTCTAAATCCAGCTTGAACGTCTGGAAGTTCTTGGTTCATGTACTGTTGAAGCCTGGCTTGGAGAATTTTGAGCATTAGTTTGCTAGCATGTGAGATGAGTGCAATTGTGTGGTAGTTTGAGCATTTTTTGGCATTGCCTTTCTTTGGGATTGGAATGAAAACTGACCTTTTCCCCAAATCTGCAAATTGGGTGTATTAAAATAACAGAAATATATCATCTCACAGTTTTGGATGCTAGAAGTCTGAGATTAAGGTGTTAGTGAAGGTTGGTTCCTTTGGAGGACTCTGAGGGGAAATTGGTTCCATGACTGTCTCCCAGCTTCTGATGATGTCTGGCAGTCCTTGGTTCCCTTGACTTATAGCTAGGCCATTCTAGTCTCTAACTGCATCTTCACAGCATTCTTCTGTATCTCTGTCTTCACATGGCCATCTTCTTATGAGGTCAGTCCTATTAGATTAGGGCCCCACCTTATTGCCACACAACTATTCATCTAGTTACATATGCAACAACCCTATTTCTAAGTAATATCACATCCTGAATTACTGGGGCTTAGGACTTCCACTTCCTTTTTTTTTAAGACATTGATATATGTACTTGGGTGTGCCCCATGTGGGCTTCTCTCTAGTTGTGGTGCACAGCTTAATCGCCCTGCAGCATGTGGAATCTTAGTTTTCCAACCAGGGATCAAACCCATGTTCTCTGCATTGGAAAGTGGATTCTTAACCACTGGACCACCAGGAAGTCCCCAATAGCATACATTTTGGGGTATGAACTCAACAGTTTTAGATAAGAACATATATTTTTTATCACCATCTTTTCTTTTTTCACTAATAAAAACTGTCCATATAGAAAGAGTTACAGGCAAAGTGACCTTGTACTATTTCAAGAATGTATTGTAAAATCTGTTAACAAAACAGAACAAAACAACAACTGCAATTCTTTTCTTGTAAACGATAGAAGTGGATTCACATGGGCATTTATTTCAATACCTTTGTGAAATCTTACAGAAATGATAGGAAAGGGATAAAATAAAATAGAAATCATGTGTGATAAAGATACAGGAGAGGAAGCAAGAGCCATAAAATTCAGAAGCCTGGAGAGGAGATAGAGGAGCAATCATGGACTTAACAGGCCTGGGAAAGCTGAAGCCTAACTTCACAGTGCAGACGTCCAGAGGCAAGTCTGTTCATAGTTCAAAGCCTGCCCTACTGTGTATACACACAGACCCTACTTATTGGAGGTTTCAAGAAGGCCTGAGAGTCCAGGAGCAGGCAGACTGACCATGGGAGGACTGACTGAAAGTCTACAGAAAAACAGGCACCCGGGTCCCTTCCCTGATCATGCTCACCTGGGCACCCACTTCCCCATCTCAGCTGAGGGCTGGGGCTTATTGGCTGGAAAGCTGAAAGAAGAGGGACTGTGGTCTTGGGGAATGCAACATGTACTTGAGTGTCAAGGGATAGAATAAAATCATGGGGTTGAAATGATAGAAAAAATACTGGAAAGCCAACTTATATCCCTTACCAAGAGAGAATTTCCCTCTGGAGAAACTAAAAAGTCCAAGAAAACAGAGGTACAGAAAGTTGTGGAGTCCTCCCCAAATGGAGGAGTCAAACCACCATCCAGTGAAGCTCCCCATGAAAAGTCGTATCTCCATACACAAGTGGCCAAGAGAGTTCTTACGTTGTAAATACTAAAGCAAGGGCCACCACACAGTTGAGGAAAGCCCAGCATCTCAGTCAGAGACCAAAACAAACAATGAAAATAAGAAAAAGGAACTGGAGATAACACAGAAGGCAAGTTTAAAAACACTTTTGTGCTCTGTTGGTAGGAATGTAAATCAGTATAGTCATTATTCAAAACAGTGTGAAGGACCCTCAAAAAATTAAAAATAGAACTACTGTATGATCCAGCAATTCCATTTCTGAGCATATGTTCAAAAGGATATGAAAACACTAACTCACTAAGATATCTGCACTCCCCCCATGTTCATAGCAGCATTATTTATGATAGCCAAGACATGGAAACTACCTATATGTTCATTGGTGGATAAGAAGTTGTACCTATATAGGTTCAACAGTGGAATATTATTTAGCCATGAAAATGAGACTATCGTGATATTTGAGACAACACTGGTAGAACTTTGGGGCTTCCCTAGTGGCTTAGACAGTAAAGAATCTGACTGCAATGTGGGAAACCTGAGTTCAGTCCCTGGGTCGGGAAGATCCCCTGGAGAAGGGAATGGCAACCCACTCCAGTATTCTTGCCTGGAGAATCCCATGGACAGAGGAGCCTGGCGGGCTACAGTTCATAGGGTCACAGAGTCGGATGCAACTGATGGAACTTTAAGGCATTCAGTTCAGTTCAGTCGCTCAGTCATGTCCAACTCTTTGCGACCCCGTAGACTGCAGCATGCCAGGCTTCCCTGTCCATCACCAACTCCCGGAGCTTACTTTAACTCATCTCCATCAAGTCAGTGATGCCATCCAACCATCTCATCCTCTGTCCCCTTCTCCTGCCTTCAATCTTTCCCAGCATAAGGGTTTTTTTCCAACAAGTCAGTTCTTTGCATCAGGTGGCCAAAGTACTGGAGCTTCAGCTTCAACATCAGTCCTTCCAATGAATATTCAGGTTTTATTTCCTTTAGGATTGACTGGTTTGATCTCCCTGCAGTCCAAAGGACTCTCCAACACAACAGTACAAAAGCATCAGTTCTTCAGCACTCATTCTAATTGAAATAAGCTAGACACAGAAAAACAAATATTGAATGATCTCATATGTGAAACCTAAAATAAAAGCAAACTCACTGAAAAAGAAATCAAACTTTTGGTTACCAGAGGTGGAGGGTAGGGGGATGAAGAATTGGAGGAAGGTGGTGAAAAGATGCGATCTTCCAGGTGTAAGATAAATAGTTCTAGAAATGCAGGCACACATTAGGGATAGTGTGTGTTCAGCTCTAGAGTACCACAGTATAGCAAATATCTCAATAAATCAGATCACACAAAATTTTTTTATTTCCAAGTGCATATAAAAATTATGTTTATACTATGCTGTAGTCTATCATCAATGTACAGTGGCATTATGTCTTAAAAAAAAAACAATGTGTATACTTTAATCAAAAACACTTTATTGCTAAAAAATGCTAATCATCATCTGAGACTTCAGGACGTCACAGTAGTAAAATAAAGGTCACCAATCACAGATCACCATAACAAATATGTAATAATAATAAATGAAAAACTTGAAATATTGTAAGAATGACCGAAATGTGCCACAAAGACATGAAGTGAGCAAATACTGTTGGAAAAATCGCATTCATAGACTTGCTCAATGCAGGGTTGCCTTAAACATACAGTTTGTAAAAACCACAAAATAGGTGAAGTACAATAAAGGAAAGCACAACAAATTAAGTATGTCTGTTATGTAGATGATGGCTATAGTTAGCATTGATGTATGATATTTAGGAAAGTTAAATATGTATTAGGAAAGTTGAGAGTAAATCCTAAGAGTTCTCATCACAAGGAGAACTTTTTTTTTTATTTATTTACTTTTTGTTGTATCTATATGAGATTATGGATACTAACCAAACTTATTTTGGAAGTATTTTTACAATATTTGTAAATCAAAGCCTCGGGCTATATACCTTAAACTTATACAAGGATACCTGTCTATTCTCAATAAAACTAAAAAAAAATTCTTAAGTATTTTGTAAAATATAGAGGTCACTATATCCTAAAGTAAAAACCAGAGAAAAAGGAACATTTAAAGAACAAAAAAACTGCCTAACAAATGGAAGTCACGTATTTTAGGTAACATCATCCCAGTATATGTTCTCCAGAACACCAGAAACGAATGTAAGATCTCAAAATCCCACAGAGAGAATGAAATAATAACACACACAGAAGTGGGACTCCAGTTCCCTGAAACTTCACAGCAACAGCACTGGAAATAGTGGCCTCTGACTTCGAGTGATAAATAAAATACCCACCAGCCTTCTGTAACCATCCAAACTATGAATGCAAGTGTTAGTCACCCAGTCGTGTCTGGCTTTTTGTGATCCCATGGACTGTAGCCCACTAGGCTCCTCTGTCCATGGGATTCTCCAGGCAGGATTACTGGAGTGGGTTGCCATTTCCTACTCCAGGAGATCTCCCCCCACCCAGGGATTGAACCTGGGTCTCCTGCATTGCAAGCAGATTCTTAACAGTCTGAGTCACAGCATTTAGAAAATAGTGGATATTTTCATACAAGCAAGTTCTCAAAATATGTATCACCATGTCACTTTCTGGAAGCTACTGGACTTTGTGTTCCATCAAGGGAATAAGTTAAATTAGAGGAAGATATGGGGTCTGAGAAAAAGGGCCATAACACAGAACAAAAGAGAAAGATATTGTTGGGATAATGGAAAAGGGAGGTTCAAAGTTGATAGCTATGGAGGAGGTTAGAGAGATCAAGAAATGTGAAGTTACAGAGAATTCTCCTTTTTAATTTTTTAAAAAAAATTTACAAATTTTTTTTGGATGTAGACCATTTTAAAATTATTTATTGAATTTGTTACAGCATTGCTTCTGTTGTTTATGTTCTGATTTTTTGGCTGTGAGGCAAGTGGGATCTTAGCTCTCTGACCAGGGATTGAACTAGCAACCCCTGCTTTGAAAGGTGAAGTCTTAACCCCTGGACCACTAGGGAAGGCCCTGTGGATTCATTCTCTCCTGAAGGGAGTGGGGCTGTTGAGTGGTCATTCTGGGGAACGATTTACCTGTACTGACCACTTTTCACAGAAGTGTGGATGTACCACCTGACCCAGCTCTTTTTGCTCCTATAAAAGCGGATGTGGGTGTCCATTTCTGTGATATTGGTTAAAGAAAATGGCAGAAATCCACAAGAGCTGGCAGTAACATAGTAACATAGTTTTTTAAAAGAGGATGCTGAGAGAACGAAAGAATATGAGAAATATTTAGAAGCTATGCCACTGGTTGAACTGAGAAGACACGCCCGTAAAAGGATACATGTTGAACCCATTAGAACACACCAGGGAGGAGTGGAGGAAAGAACTGTGGCAATAAAGGGAATACGCTGCTAAGTCGCTTCAGTCGTGTCCAACTCTGCGCGACCCAATGGACGGCAGCCCACCAGGCTCCCCCGTCCCCGGGATTCTCCAGGCAAAAACACTGGAGCGGGTTGCCATTTCCTTCTCCAATGCATGAAAGTGAAAAGTGAAAGTGAAGTCGCTCAGTCGTGTCCGACCCTCAGTGACCCCATGGACTGCAGCCTTCCAGGCTCCTCCATCCATGGGATTTTCCAGGCAAGAGTACTGGAGTGGGGTGCCATTGCAACAAACAAATAAAGCCAGAGAAGGGCCCTCCCTCGATTAATGACCCTGGTCTAACTGCCACTTGCCTGAACTCCTGGTAGCTCTTCAGCACTTGCCTACCTTCTGTGGCTGAACTTCCTCCTGGATCTTCCACCAGGGCTGAGAAGGGAAGAAAGCAGAGACCGCTTCCTCTCTGGACTCTCCACAACACTACTTCACAGGTAACTGGTGGAATTTCAATGAACTTCATCACTGGCAAAATTGAGAGAGTCCAGTTTTCATCTTGGTAATACAATTACATAATCTGAGAGCTTAAAAAATGTAAATGGAAAAATGACACCTCTAGGCACATATGTAAAAACTTTTGTTTCCTAACGTAAGAAAGGACAATCATAGTTTCTGCTTTTAGGTTTATTTGAAATTCAAATGAGATTATATATGTAAAATCTACCATAGTACCTGGTGCAGGGTAAAGCAGTGAATACGTAGTAGCTACATTAAGAAAAATTGTTTTGAAGATGGTTAGTTGGAATTCTAAATATATCTTTGCCTAAGAAACAATATTAAAAGTGGAGATAGCTATAAATCCAGGGTAGATCCAAAAAATTAAAAATCTTAAATAATTTGAAATATTACAGTGTGAACTAAACCACTGTGAATCGACTACCATTTATTAAGAGTCTACAGTATACTATAGTAGGTGACTAATCTCTAATATGAGACAAAGTGTTTGGACCTGGAGAGTAAGTGTCTCTGACTAGCCCCTGTGTAAGTCACTCTCAAAGTGTGGTGTGGATACAGCGGTCTCTGCCGTCCATTTGCTGTTAGTGGTCTGTGATTAGAAAATAGTCATTGAGAATAGACCTTCAGAAAATTCTACAGAAATTTGATGAAGTGATTTTATACCTATTGAATCTAATAATTTCAAAAATTGGACTTAATTTTTGGTGATTTATTTGTATTGTATTTTACAAAAGTTTTGGCCCATAATGGATGAGGTGATGGGTGTGAGAATAATATGTCCTCAACACAGACAGACCAGAGACAGTTTGAGAAGCATGAGGGCAAATTATGTACCTACTTGGGTCACTTGACCAGATCACCTTCATTTATTTTCTTTGCGGAAGTTACCAGTATCTGAAATTGACATGTTTGTTGAATTTTTATCTTGTCTCCCTCCTTCTATTAGAGGGTGCTTTGGGGGAGGGGAGGTCATCTCTTAGTTCTAACAATCAAAACATTGTCCAGTGTATGCTAGACACTAAACAAATTTTTGTTGACTGAGCAAGTGGATTCAATTGTAAATCTCCATTAATACAAAAACAATTGATGTCATTCAAGAAGCAGAGATCCTCAAAGCCCTATCCAGGCATGAATTCCAGCTGTCCCTAGGTGGTGAGAGAGGCCAGTGGCTCCCTTCTCCAAACCACAGGATTCAAATCTGTGACTCCAGAAAAATCTCCAGAATTTTATGAATAATTAACTCCTTTGAACAACAAGGTTCTGCTTTCTGATCAATTAGCATGCTAATTATCAACCTTTTTTTAAACTAAAGATTTTGATTAGACTCTATACGGTTAATGTATTTGAGTTAAACACTCCATATGCTTTTGGTAATGAGCTCTATTTTTTCAAAGTATTTCCACTTATTTTCAGACCATTTTCTCATCCAGACCGACCTCCTTTGCCCTATTAGTGTGAATTACAGATTATTCACTGTCATGGTTAAAAGAGAGTAAGTTAATTTAGATCCCTGGATGACTAAAGCTGGGAGGATATTTTTAGTGATTCTAATGACTGAATCCTGTGGTTTGCTGCAACGACAGTGTCAGAAGCTTATATTGAAGTTAGAAAGGGGGTGATGCAGAGGTGTGTGTTCCAAGGGTTTAGGGGGCTTGGGGGAGAAATGGGAAATAGGGAGAGAAAAAACCTGTTTTCCACTTACATAACAGCAAATGCCATGGCTGTCCTTATAGAAGGTCAGAAACACAGCAACTGAAGCTGTCATGTAATAGACAATTTGAAGATAGTAACTAAGAAAACACAAAAGGCAGCTAATCTCCCCCCTACCGATAAAGCCGGCTGAGGTGGATCAATTTAGTCATGGTTGTTGTGAGGAAATTGCACTTGTTTGATGTTTCACAAGCCGATCATGTAGTTTCCTAGGAAACATCCTTTTTCACTTAAATCTAATTCTCCCACGTCCTGGGATCTGATGAGTCACTCTGCCTGGCTTTCCTTTCACTTCCCTCTCACCATTAAAGGGGACTGACCAGCTGGAAATCTACTATTAGCTCTTCCCACCGTGTTCTTCACTTAATTCTTGGGCTTCTTTCTCATAAATCTAACTGCTTCCCTGGTGTGAAGGGCCAGGGGTAATGAAGAAGTGAGTGGGCACATAATGATGTGAGTCAGTGCTGGACAGCAACTTCCATCAATTTCTTGCTTATTAAACTGTATCTCAGCATCTACCTTTAAATGGAAAGCATTACATGCATAGAGGTGTTTTTGACTTGTAACCTGTGGTGGAATTTGATGTCAGTATAATTTTAAATTCCCAGTTACACTTTGCTGTATGATTATGAGAGAGAGACAGACAGAAGGGGAGGCACATCCAACGAAGAGAACTTATGCAGATGGTTTTATTCTTATTCGAACCAATTAACAGATGCATTGTCACAAAAAATCTAGAACTTCAGGGTAATCAGAATACAATTTTAATTTGTGAAGTGAAGATATATGATATATAATATGATTTAATATAGGCTTCCATGGTGGCTTAGTAGTAAAGAATCCTCCTGCCAACAGAGGAGACTTGGGTTTGATCTGTGGTTTGGGAAGACCCCCTGGAGAAGGGAATGGTTACCCACTCCAGTATTCTTTCCTAGGGAATCCCATGGACATAGGAACCTGATGGGCTACAGTGTATAGGGTTCCAAAGAGTCAGATGTGACTTACCAGTTAAACCACCACTGTCATCATTATTTAATATAATATAATTTGATATGCATGTGTTCATGCTAAGTTGCTTCAGTCATGTCCAACTCTTTGTGACTCCATGGATTGTAGCCCACCAGGCTCCTCTGCTCATGGGATTTTGCAGACAAGAACACCAGAGTCGGTTGCCATGCCCTCCTCCAGGGGGATCATTTAATATAGATTAAATAAAAGTATGCAATAGATAAACATATATTTAATATATAAATATATATAATACATAAATAAATGTATAATTATATATAATATATTTAATTTATATATATGTAAATTAAAGTAGCATGCTCACCCCTCTGAAATATACAGTTAATGCAGCTCACATATTATTTTTTTAATCACTCCCTATTTTATTTTCTTTTTCTGGCTACATCACATGGTATGAGGGAATCTTAGTTCCCCCAGTCAGGGATCAAATCTTTGCCTCTGCAGTGGAAGCATGGACTCTTAACCACTGGACCACCAGGGAATTCCTGGGATCACGTATTGTAAGCAGAGCTGTCTCTTTGGTAATCGAGGAGGTGACATAGACATGAGTGACAGAGGGGAGGTCTGTAGAGGTTCAGCATAAATAAAGAATTCTCAGAGCAAAATCTCACCGTTTGCCCCACTGGCAGCTCATGGAAGAGGCGAGGCTGTGCTGTCTGAGTTTGCCCTCACTTGCCCACATTGAGTTAGCTGTATTGTCTTCTTTCCTTTTTGCTACACTCACTGAGCCTTTACTATGTGCCAGGAACCATGTTCATTACTTTCCTTATTTTATCTCATATGAGAGGAAGTATGGTATTTTTATGTCCCTTTTATAGATGAGAATAACCAAGGTCTAGAACTGGTAAATGTTTTGCCCAAAGCCACATGGGTTGGGACAGTGTTAGGGTTCATTCTCAGCTCTGATGTCTGTGATCTTTATCATATTTCTACATTCTTTCTCTCATGGGCACATATCTTTGGTTTAAGATGAGAGATTGTAGAGGCTCTGAAAATGCCTGTATCTGAGCCATCAAGCTACTAAATTCCCAAAAGCAATTGTCATTATATCCCAAGCCTAGTTGGATCTCATCAATGTGGCTCAAAAAAAGCAGAATTAATATGATTGGAAATTGAATTTTTGCAGTAAAGTCACCTAGGACAGAATGTCTATCAGAGATTTACTATCATAGCATCCGATAGTCCTGAGGATGAACTTTCACTCCTAGGATGTGAGCAAAAAGTGATCATTCTCAACCTCCTGAGCTGAGGGTTCCTCAGGCCATTCTTTGTATCCACATGGATGGAAAGAACTAGGTTAGAACACATTTCCTGGGTGGCTAAGAATAAAGCTACCTTTGGTTTAAACCATAATAACCTGCTTACTTATATCTGCTTCCCACTTCAGGCTTCTTAGTAAACATTGATCTGATGAATGGGCTTCACTGGTAAACTCTTGAAAACCAGTAGTCAAACTCCAAAACAGTGCATTCATTAGCTCTTCATCCATTATGAATCACTATGAATTTCAATGACATGCAATAATACATCTAAATGTACAGTAAAAGCTGTTCTAGTCTGGAATGACCATGGATAGACTCACATGTCTGCAGCTGTCTTGACATCTAGGCTGGACTCGGTTAGGGAGGCTCTGTCTGTTCACCTGTCTCCCATCCTTCTTCTGGTTCCTGTGGGCAACCCAGACATGTTCTTTTCTTCATGGTGACAGAGACTCTGGAACACAAGGTCTGACTGAGGTCAGAGTCTGAACTCACAGACCATCACTTTCAGAGATCTACTGCCCACATGAGGCTGGGTGGTAGAACCCAGAAGAGGCGTGCCCTGCTCTCCATGGAGCACTGCAGCGCTCAGTGGCAAAAGATGTGGGTACAGAGACGATGCAGAATTGAGGATGATCATGAAACCTACCGGAGACAATGGACCACATTTTAAATTCTACGTCTGATACTAATGGTGTGAAATTGGGCAATTTATTTATAATCTGAGTCTTAATTTCTTTCTTTGTTTTCATTCTTGTTAAACTACATTATTCCCAGTACATGGAGTCCTTGTGAGAACTGAATGATGAAAAGCACACGCAATTCCCCACCATGAAGATGATAAAGTAGCTGACCTAGGACTCACCAGAGCTCCATCCCGCTTTCTACTCTGACCAGTGCACTCACTCACTCATTTTCTTCCAATGTTCGCATTTCAGGAATGTTCCCTTATGATGTTCAAGGAGACCTCCTCCTAAAGTCAGGAGACTGAATTCTAAGAGTCTGTATTCTTTGTTTCATCTCATCTTAGGCCATTATATGCTGCCATAAGACTATACAAGCAATTATTTTCCAGGAGGCACAGATGTTGTTTGTTTCATCTGAGAACCCAAGTCCTTATTGGTCCCACTTTCAAGGTCCATTTCCTGGGAAACATTTCATCCACAGAACAGTAAAGAGCAGCAAATGACATTATTAATATCTAAAGACTCATCAAATTCTACTCTGCATTAAAATGTCCCAAACTCTCAAGAGAGTTCTGAATATAAATGTTCCTTTAACCTTCCTTTAAATTGCAGTATTAGAATCAGAGAAGGAATCAGATTTTGGTCAGCAAATGTTACATAACAGCTGCTTTCAGAGGGTTCTTGTCTGTTCCATTTCTCTTGGATGTTTGCATTTGTAACTGTAAGAAGTCTTTTCTAGGGTATAAACTTGCCTTTAGCTTCAGATTCAAAACAGCTTCCCTCATTGCTTTTTGGGGACAGTCATTGGAGGGACCTCCGTGTCTTAAGTTCCAGTAAAAATATCACAAACCCTTTTGGAATCCATCAGTGACAACTTCTGTCCTGGAAGAGGTAAAGAAGATTAAATCAGGAACAATAAGAAGCTTCGTGCATCTTTTGGGAGACCAGCAAGATATCTTGTGACCTGGTTGAATCTGGAGGAGTTGCTTTTCTGAACTTTCAGTGTGTGAATAAGTGTTGTTGTTCAATCATCGAGTCCCGTCTGACTCTCTGCGACCCATGGACTGCCACACGTCAGGCGTCCTGTTTCTTCCCTATGTGAGTAGGTGCAAATGTATTCATACTTGGCAGCGTGAGGACGACTCTGGATGCAATGGAAGAAGGCCAGTAGTGGACAGCTAAGCAAGCAACTGGGACCCTAGAGAAGGGGTGGTAAGAGGTACCCTTGGCTTCAGTTATTGAGTGGCTTGAGGATTGTGATGGGAAATACGAGCAAGGTATCTGGGGGTTCACAGAGATGTGCAGAGAAAGGGGTGGACTTATACTGTGGAGCAACATTGGGACCGGGTTCAAATATCAGGTCAAAAAAATTTACTAGACCTGGATACAAGGTTAAAACTAGATTCACCAGGTCATCACACTGATGCTTCTGTTTTGATGCTGAATTGAACTGCTCTCACCCCCAGCCCTGTGACACTCATTGGATAAAAATAGCTCTGCATACGTGGAAGTTTGCTTTCATCCATTTCTACCTCTGGTAGAGACGATTTGGCACCATTCAGACCTAGCAATGAGAACAGACAGAAGTGGACTGTGGATCTGTTTCTGAGCTGAGCACTTCAAAGAGCCCATAAGTACTTAAGTGAAGTCGTTCAGTCGTGTCTGACTCTTTGCGACTTTTCCAGGCAAGAGTACTGGAGTGGGTTGCCATTTCCTTCTCCAGGGGATCTTCCTGACCTAGGGATCGAACCCGGGTTTCCCGCATTGCAGGCAGACACTTTACCATCTGAGCCACCAGAGAAGCCCCACGAAGATCCCATAGGGCCTCAGAATGCAACAGAAAGTTGGAATTTCAAAGAGAACATAATCAAGTGACTATAGAGATAAAGTTGGGTTGTTCAAGTGATGCTGAAGCTCCCAAGGATTAATGAAAGTGGAAAACTGCTTACCATTCAGAGGCCTGACAGGACAAGGCAAGGAAGGAAAGGCTGGTGAGAGCTGAAGCTGAGAACTTGAGACCATGTGCCATAGGTCATTCTAGAGGTGCAGGGTTCCTATTACAACTGAGACACTGAGGTGGGGAGACAGCTAGGGATACATGCCTTGATCTCACTCTGTCCCAAACTCTTACTGGGATGGCCCACTAGGAAATCCAATCAGAGCCCAGAGGGTAAGGGGTCAGATGCTGGGGACCAGGGCCTGCCAGAGAAGGTAGGATTTGGATATGATGAAGGACTAGTGGAAAATTATATAAAAATCTATAACATGGCTATTGTTGTTGTTTAGTAAGCCATGTTGACTCTTTTTTGACCCCATGGACTGTAGCCTTGGTCTTCCCGTTCTAGGGATTGAACACACATCTCCTGCAATAGCAGGTGGGTTCTTTACTGTTGAACCACCAGGGAAGCCCATAGCATGGTAAAAGCCATTGAAAATCATTTAGTCTATAAATCTGACTTTCTTCTTCAAGTAAATTACCTTCATTGCCTTTAACAATCTTATGCTTATCAAAGGCAAGGCCTTTAAGATGACATATTTCATAAATACATTCATATTATTTTAATAATTTCTTAGTGAAGGATTGCAGAGATTTGTATGCATTGCTAAAAAAACAAAATGCAAAAACCAAAAAACATATGTTACGTTTCTGTGTGTGCTGACATGTAATATGATCTCCATTTCACTGAAAAGGAAGCTCAGAGACCCTGCAGGAGCTGAGGTCAGTCCGTATCCCTAGAATGACATGACCTTGAGGTCTGATGCTAAGGTTACAGAACTCCCTGATTGCCAACATACCTCCATGCTGCCATGAGACTCTGTGAATGCCATGAGACCAGTGCAGTAGGACCAATTCCATTCTGTATTTACTCACCACCTAATATGTCCCAGGCATTGTGTTTGGTTCACAGAACGACAGAATAGCAGTAGGACATGGAATCAGAAACTTGAATCCTTTGAGAGACCTCACTTAAGAGTGCCTGCCATCTGCATACTGCTGGTGTGCTAGTGCTGTTTTTCCTATTTTTATAATAGTGGGAGGGCATCCCAGGTGGCTCAGTGGTAAAGAACCACTTGCCAAGCAGGAGATGTGGGTTTGATCCCTGGGTTGGGATGATCCCCTGGAGAAGAAACTGGCAACTGTCTCCAGTATGGCAATGGGAAACAGCAACTTCTCTCTCTTGCCTGGGAAATCCCATGGACAGAGGAGCCTGGTGGGCTACAGTCAATGGGGTCACAAAACAGACACAACTTAGTGACTGAACAACAACAAAATCATAGTGGGAAAGAGTGTTTACTCACTTGCTTCAATAATCTTCTCCCTTCTCTATTTTAGATCCTTCTATGATGTCATTTTAAGTCCTTCTCTTTCTCTATCTCTTCTATCCTGCCCACACCCCTCACCCCCATTTGCCTTCCCCCAGGACTGGGAGCCCATAGTTCCTGGGAAACACTGCGCCAGGATGAGGCTGCCTCTTGACACAGGGGATCTGAGATATCCTTGTTGCTCTGAGCACACTGGTCCTCTGGATATAACACCATTTAGCTAATTAGCAAGCATCTCCAGGTACTTGGCACGGAAACAGGCAAATTACACACATAATCTCCTTTCATTTGTTCCTGTGCGTGGTATTTATTTGCACACATCAGTTCTCTGCTTTCACTGCTGCTGCCACCAGAATGATTAGTGTCATGAAACTAACAAAAAGCAAATCATTTCTGATTTCTGACTTTGCTGGCACTACATCTCAGTCTTCTTGGGTTATGTGGTTCTCATTTGTTTTAAGGCACACAAGTTTGAATACATAATAAAGTAAAAAATGGCTACGTGAAGGGAGAGCTTTGAACAGGAAAAATGAGACATCCCATGGCATGTGCTTGACTAACCATGAACAAGTTTCATGAACACACATAACAGGGATGGAAAGGCAGCTTATAAACTGAGCCTGAACTCTTGGTGAGTCGACCCACTCCCTTATTCTGAAGAAGATCTCTGATAGGATTAAATTTCTTTCCTTCTGTCTTGAGCCCTCTTTCCCTGAAAACACCTTTTGTTTTTTCTGCCACCTTTTAGAGAACCAGCCTTTGCTTTGTGGGAGGGCTTCCTCAGCGACTTTGGGAAAAACTGCATTCAGTGACAAAACTGTTTCAGAGTCAGGAGGCAGTTTGGAAATCATCTGATTCATCTTCCTCATCTCACCTACTAAGAACCCATCGTCTAGCAATGTAGAAATAGACATTTCCATGAGGATGGAAGTTTTCCAAATATGCACTGTCTGATATGGTAGCCACTAGCTATGTGTAGCTGTTGTACACCTGAAATGTGGGGGTCGTTTTCATTCAGCACGCCAGGCTTCCCTGTCCTTCTCTGTCTCCTGGAGTTTGCTCAAGTTTATGTCCATTGGAATATGGTTACTGTGACTGAATTCTAAATTTTATTTGCCTTTAATTTAAATTCAGATCGTCATATAGGGATAGAGGCTTCCGAATGGAATAGTGGAGGTCTCGAAAGCTCTTGAATTGTACCCAGTGTCCCTCAGCTTTAAAGTGGAAGAACTCACTTGATTGTACCAGCAGCCAGTGACTCAGTTCAGGGATCTTTAATAGTTTTCAAGTACTCGAGTGAATCAACCTACTAAGCCCAGAATGTACAGTTAAGGTACAGGTGTGCGTGTCAGCTGCCTTGCCAATGACAAAGCATAATGGGAGCTGTCAGTATCTGGCAGGGCAAGAGAAGAGGGGCGCCCCAATAGCGTCATCTTATAACATGATTACACCAGATATGATGTTCACATTGATGAAAAGAAAGAGAAGTTTGGATATATTTTAAAATTTGTATAAAGACAGCTGAAATGGAAGCTAAAATATTTATAGAACCATACAAATTAGGAGGTGGGAGAACAAGAAAGACAAGATTGAATGGGTATGCTGCTGCTGCTGCTAAGTCGCTTCAGTCATGTCTGACTCTGTGCGACCCCATAGACGGCAGCCCACCAGCCTCCCCCGTCCCTGGGATTCTCCAGGCAAGAACACTGGGGTGGGTTGCCATTTCCTTCTCCAATGCATGAAAGTGAAAAGTGAAAGTAAAGTCACTCAGTCGTGTCCGACTCTTTGCGACCCCATGGACTACAGCCCACCAGGCCCTCCATCCATGGGATTTTCCAGGCAAGAGTACTGGAGTGGGGTGCCATTGCCTTCTCCGTGAATGGGTATAAGAATGTGAAATTGATTCCTGAGCAGGAAGTTAACAGACAGTGTCCTAAAATGGACAAACTGAAGAACAAATAAGCATGAACAGTCACAGCATCTTTGAGCAGAATAGGTGAAAGCTGTCTCTGGGGAGTGGGGCAATGAAGAGGAAGAAATGGATAGACATCCAGGGTGTTAATCTTTTCCAGCATTTCATTATTTGGGGCTATGTTTGTGTGTGTGTGTGTGTGTGTGTGTGTGTTTTAAATGCAATTGCTATGAGCGTCATAGGTTTAAAATTAGGGCAGAAAATAAATTTATGTGAATTTTTTTTTAATGAAGGGATGCTCAGAAACAACACTGAAGGCAGAATTAAGTAGATCACTACTTTTCCTCATATATTTAGCCAGATATACAAAAATATTTACCCACAGAATCACTTGTATTTGTCTGATGTATAATACCATTGATTTTCGTCTGGCGATCTCAGACTCTGGCTTCAGTAAGTTAGATCTTCTAAATAATTTTTCAGTGCAGTCAAAATAAGATAAATCAGGTCGAATATCACACACATACAAACAGCTCTAAATAGACTCCAGTGAAAGACAGCAAATACAAGAGCAGACGTGATCTTGCCTATTGAAACATCCCAGGAAAGAGTGTTCCCCCTACATGGTCCAGCCTGGCTATTTGACACACATGCTGACCTTGAATGGGGGTAGAGCCAAGAAGGCGCTCACTTATGAGAATTACGGGAAGCGAGACAGAGCTGCCCAGGTTGTGGCAATTAAAGCCCTTTATTGGAGGGGAGGGGCAATCAGACAGCAGGTTTTATTGGCAAGAACTCAGTGCAGGAGCTGGGTCCTCCTTCTTTGTTTCTCCTCCTTGAGATGCTTGCAATGCTGCTTTTCCCAGTGCTGCAGGCTCCTCGGTGCCACATGGTACTGCGGGCGCTCCTGGCACCCTGCAGCTGGGCCCTGCACTCCTCTTCCACTGGTTCCTCCCTCTGCTCCTGCCGCCACCACCAGCTGTCACTCCTCTGGCGCATCCTGGCCCTGGGCTCCTGCACGAGCTGCAGAGCTGACGCTTCTGCTCCCCTGCTACCAGCTGTACTCACAGCAGTTCCCACGTGGCTGCCAGGCTCTGGTAACATTCGTGCTCTTCAGCCTTGGGCTCCTGAAGCTGTTCCCACCATGGCCACAGGGAAGCCACCCCAGAGACGCGTAGCATGGCCCCAACTGCCAGCGAGAGGTCAGGGGGTCATCTGGATCTTGCCACCAGAGTCCTGGAGCCCGCTTCCAGAGTGGTCACCACCCAGAGCAGGCTGTGGCCCTGCATGGCCACCACCATCTTGCCTCTCAAAGTCCACTTTTGAGCGTGGTGTTGAGAATCGCGGACACCTGGTTGCAGATAAGAGCTAAAGATGAGCAACTGGCCTTCTTCAGAGCTGTTGTACAGAGACTGAAGGGCCAGCCTCATGGTGTGGAGAGTCCATGGATCCTAACAAGGTGTGGATATCTGTGCAACAGGGCCCATAGGCTGGGAGCAGACTGGTAAGATGAACTTGAAGACTGGACCCAAACCAGCTAGTGGTCATGAAGAAAGACCTTGCCCAGCACCATCAGACTAGTCCAGCCATCCCTCATCTGCAGGAGCTCACTCTCCAGGTTTACACCTGAGTAGAGGTAAGTGGAGGCACAAACGGGGTTGCACCATAATGGAACCTTCTGAACAATGAGTACCTGACCTTCTGCCCGTGGTCTGATAAGACTCTAGGAGGTGTGATGAATCTATTCTTTAGACAGATAAGCAAACACTTTATTCAGCACTTTATTCTTCTATGATCCTTGTACTTAAGTTTCACATCTCTATCTTCGTCTTCTTTCCTAAAATTTCATTCTGAGTTATTTCACATTCTTGAATATGATCCATACAGTAAACCTCCTAAAAAGTCTCTGTACCTCTGCAGTCTAAAATGCTGCAGGATGCTCTCCATCTAGGCCCTCCTAGGACAAAGGAAACAAAAGAAAATAAACATTTTTAATTGCTTTCATTCCCTCCAGTTCAGTTCAGTCGCTCAGTCGTGTCCGACTCTTTGTGACCCCATGAATCGAAGCACTCCAGGCCTCCCTGTCCATTTCCAACTCCCGGAGTTCACTCAAACTCACATCCATCGAGTCAGTGATGCCATCCAGCCATCTTATCCTCTGTCGTCCCCTTCTCCTCCTGCCCCAAATCCCTCCCAGCATCAGAGTCTTTTCCAATGAGTCAACTCTTCACATGAGGTGGCCAAAGTACTGGAGTTTCAGCTTTAGCATCAGTCCTTCCAACGAAATCCCATGCTGATCTCCTTCAGAATGGACTGGTTGGATCTCCTTGCAGTTCAAGGGACTCTCAAGAGTCTTCTCCAACACCATAGTTCAAAAGCATCAATTCTTCGGCGCTCAACAATCAATGAATTCTGGAGATGGTCTAGTCTGTGCTTTTTTTATGCCTGACAGACATGGAAACATTCATCTTGAAAAGTTCATCCTCCTATCTAAGTTGACTATAGACTGCCAGTCTCACTAGCCCAATGGGTACTGACCCAGTGGACACGTTTCTGGGTCTCCAACACCAAGTTCTTGCCAGAAATTCCCAAGGAATCTGTAAATTAGCCCTGAGGAGGATCTAGACTTCCTTTCTCTCCTCTGGTTTCTGTAGATCCTTTCTATAAAGTGTGGATCTTTCTTCAGAAACCCACTTGCTTCAGTCTTGGGCCCACTGCTTTTGCAGGATACCAAGAATTACCATGGTTGTCCTACTTATTTCAAAACTGATTTCAAAAAAAGTCATCTCTCCTGCCAAAGAATTGATGCTCTTGAACTGTGGTGTTGGAGAAGACTCTTGAGAGTCCCTTGGACTGCACGGAGATCAAACTAATCAATCCTAAAGGTAACCAACCCTGAATATTCATCAGAAGGACTGATGCTGAAGCTGAAGCTCCAATACTTTGGCCACCTGAAGAGTGTCCATGTGAAGAGTCGACTCATTGGAAAAGACCCTAATGCTGGGAAAGATTGAAGGCAAAAGGAGAAGAGGATGAGATGGTTGGATAGCATCACCAACACAATGAACATGAGTTTGAGCAAGCTCCAGGAGATAGTAAAGGACAGGAAACCTGGGGTGCTGTAGTCCATGTGGTCGCAAAGAGTTGGACATGATTTAGCGACTGAACAACATGTCTAGTGTCTTGGTCTTCTTGGGCTATAATGACAAAATACCATAGACTGGGCACCTTAAACAACACATTTAGTTCTTTTACATTTCTGGGGGCTAGGAAGTCCAAGGTCAAAGTGTCAACAGATTGATTTTGGTTTAGCTTTCCTCCTGGCTTTATATGGTTGCCTTCTCACTACGTCCCCACATGGTCTTTCCTCTGCAGGCACATGGAGGGAGAAAGAAAGAGCTCTCTCTATTCCTCTTCTTATAAGGCCTCTAATGACATCATGAGGGCCCCACCCTCACTACTGGTCAAAACCTAATTTCCACCCAAAGGTCCTTTCATTCAAATACCATCACAGTTGGGGTTAGGCTTCAATATATGAATCTGTGGTAGAAAACATTCAGTCCAGAACATTCCACACCTGGCCCCCTTCCCCAAATTCATGCCTTTCTCTCATGCAAAATACATTCATTCCATTCCAACAGTCCCCAAAGTTTTCATTTTCCAGCATTGAGTATAAAGGCTGAGGTCCCAAATCTAATCTAAATATATCTAGATTAGACATAGGTGAGACTGGAGGTATATTCAGCCTGAGGCAAAATTCTGCTCCAGCTGTGAATCTGTCAAATAAGACAAGTTATGTGCTTCTGAAATACAGTAAAGGTACAGGCATAGTCTAGACAGTCCCATCCCATTAGGAGAAATACGAAAGAAAGGGTGAGAGGGCCCAAGAAAGTCCAAAACCTAGCAAGGCAAATTCCACCTCATCTTAAGGCTCAGGAATAACTCTCACTTATTTCAATGCTCTGACCTCCAGATCCACTGGGTTGGTCCCATCTTCTAGACTCATGGGAGCTGTGGTCCCATCATCAGACCCCCTGATTGGTGGTTCATCCCTCGAAGCTCTGCCAGGTGGCAGTAGGCCCCAAGGATGGAGCAGCCCTGTCCCCAGGCTCTGGACAGCAGCCAGTACAGTGGAGGCAGTCCTGGTCATCTCTGAATCACCTTCAGGATTATTCTTTTCTTTTCTCAAAGCATAGCCCACATTTGAGCTTCCCAGGTGGCACTGGTGGTAAAAAACTTGCCTGCCAGTGCAGGAGACATAAGAGATGCAGGTTTGATCCCTGGTCAGGAAGATCCCCTGGAGGAGGGCATGACAACTCACTCCAATATTCTTGACTGGAGGATCCCATGGACAGAGGAGCCTGGCGGGCTGTAATCCATAAGGTCAGAAAGAGTCGGACACAATTGAAGTAACTTAGCGCATGTACACACAACACACTTTCACAGATGAAGAACTGTATGGTTCAGTCCTGTAGAACCAAAGAATTTTGAAAATTGTTTTTTCTGTCCACTTGATTACCAGATGGTAGCGTTTCACTTGTATAATCCCATCTCTATTCCTGGCTTCTGCTGAGATGGCGGCTTAAGTTTGCAAACGGTACCCATGATCTCTTTGCAAATGGTTGTTCAGTCATCCCCTTAGTGTTCTTTTCAGAACAAGCTTTCTTTCTTTCTTTCTTTTTTTTTTTTGTGGTATGGATAAACTAATAATTTTGCAATATCTGCAAGTTCTGGTTCATTTTTGCTAAAGTATACTATCTGCATTCCTCATTTTACTATAAGCAGTAAGGACGAGCCAGGCTACCCCTTCAATACTTTGCTTAGAAAGCTCCTCTGCTAAATATCTGATTTCATCACTCACAAATTCTCTTTCACAAAACACCAGAACATATTTTAGTGACGTCCTTTACTACAAGGATCTCTTTTCTTCCAGTTTCTGATCTGTGAACTGACCAGAATTGCCCTTAGCTTTCATATTTCTAGCCCAGGTCTCAAAATATGATATGTTTCTACCCATTACCAGTTCCTAAGTCACCTTCACAATTTCAGATATTTGTTACAGCAGTATCTTCTTGGTATCAAGCTCTGTATTAGTTTGCTTAGGCTGCCATAGCAAGATATCACATACACGGTGGCTGACATATTGCAAATTAATTTTCTTATGGTTCTGGAGGCTTGGAGGTCCCAGGTCAAGGTGCTGGATGATTCTGTTTCTGGTAAGGGCTCTCTTCCTGGCTTGCAGGTGGCTGCTTTCTTGTTACATCCTCAATCCAGTTACTGCCTCAAGGTTCTATCTCCAAATAGCCTCACATTGGGATTTAGAGCCTCAGTATGTGAATTCTAGGGGGACACAAACATTCAGTCCAAACAAGTACTTAGCATCAATGTGTGTTCATTGCTCACAAACCTGGCTAAGGGTGGATAGAGATCATATTGCCTTGCTTTCTGATCCAGCCCTCTGCTTTGGCCAGTTTATCCCTCTTGATGTGGTTTCTTCCAGCCCATCTTAATGTTTGAACTTGATCACATAATCCACAGGAGATGTGCGCATGCATTTTGGCCCACATAATATAATTTATGAATTTCTGTAATCGTTCTTGTCCATTCTCCAGAGTATCTCCCACCTCAAAACCCAGTGCTTGTATGTTTCCTCCACTTCAACTACATCTTCTGGCCAGATCGAGGTTTCCTTGGTTAACTAAGAAATACTGTATGCGTGCTGAGTTGCTTTAATCATGTTCAACCTCTTTCCAACCCTATGGACTGTAGCTCGCCAGGCTCCTCTGTCCATGGGATTCTCCAGGCAAGAATATTGGAGTGGGTTGCCATTTCCTTCTCCAGGGGATCTTTCCGACCCAAGGATCGAACCCACATCGCTTATGTCTCCTGCATTGCAGGCGGGTTCTTCACTGCTAGCGCCACTAGGGAAGCCCTAAGAAATAGTACAAGACCAGAACTCAGACCTACTTGACAAGCATGTGGTGCTGCTGATTACCCTCATAACAGAGTGCTGTGAAGACAGCCAGCCACAAACTTCACATTCACTCTCAGTCTCAGGCTTTGTAATAGCTCTCAATCTGTTTATTACAGTTTCCAGGACTTTGTGTTGTTGGCTTCTGGCATTCTGTGTTCAGTGCTTTGACCATTTGGAGGTCAACTTGACCCAGGGACACCGCAATCTGACAGTCTAATTTCTTTCATGCCACCTGAGGTGTTCTCTGAGTTGCTGCTGGGGGAAATTCCATGCTAAATTGTTTCTGTAATTGTGGATGTGTTGAAAGCTTGAGGTGTCCATCTTCAAAATCAGGTGTGAGAGGTTTCCAGCTGCTAGGACTTCAACACAGTAATTCAAACTTAAGTTGTGGACCCATGACAAATAGATCCTATAGCTCTCTTCTGGAGAAAGGGAACTATCAGAAAGATATTATTAAAATTTTAGATAGGAAGGATAAAGATCAAGAGGGAAGAAGAAAGAGATGGGAAAATAAAGAAAAGGATAGCAAATGGTTTTTACACATGAAAATTTTCTCATCTTATTATGAGATATGGAGAGTTTTTTCTTTTTACTATTGAATCTGCTTCTGATGTTAATCATAATTTGAAACAAGCTATTGGCTACTGAGTATGGGTATTTCATTTTTGTCTTTAGCATCAGTGAAGCTGTAATAAGGTGTCCATGGACTTGAAAGAGCACAGATAGTTCAGAGGTTTCATGGGAAGGTTTTCAAGCATGGGACAACTTGCAGCTGAGAAATCTTCATCTAATTCTAAACTCTTCAATTAATGATGATTTATGAATTATTTAAGTTCCTGGGACCTTCATATCCACATTTGCCAGCTGAGGGAGTTGATGAAATGACACTGAAGACTTTCAGAAGTTCTATTAGAAGTAATCTATGTTATGCTGTGCTATTTTGTTCCATTCTTCAAATCATTCATAGATGAGAAAATCATATAATTTATCATCTGAATCAGGACAGTTTTGATATCCCTCAAAGTCAAAATGAAATATTGCTTTGTAAAAGGCATTTTAAAAAGTTTGAAAGATCAGAAAAGGGGGTGGTAGATAATTTAATTAAATTTTCTTATGGATTTTGGAAATGAAAATCCCATTGCTAATAGAGAACACTTCATTTGCATGTATGTTAGTGCTTCTGCACCCCCAGCCCTAATGGTGTTGGAAGCCTTGCCTGGAATTTCTTTTCAGGGGGTTCTTTTGCTAAAAGGAGTGCACTCCTCTCTGCTACACACCCATGAGTCAGGAGCCCCTCCTTGGGTCTCCCACAGCATCGGTGCAAACCCATAGCACAGCGGCCACTGCACTGCCTTATTTATACCTGTCGATTTTCTTGGCTCCCTCCTCCAGAAGACAGAGGGCAGAATCTGGGTCTTTCATCTCTGCTGCCCCAGGATGTGGGCATCAGGGCTGAAACCAAAGTGAGATAAGCCATTCCCTCCTGGGATGGTGCTGTGTCCTGTGGGGCCAGTGTTTGAGTGGACCTGAGTGTGATGCTTCCTGGCATTGGGTCCCCTGGGTATTTTTCATGCCTCCCTCTAGTCCAGACCCCAGTGGGTAGAGTGATGAGCAAATAATAATCCTGTAGCAAAGCCAGTGATGTGATCAAATGCTGAACTTTGGATTTGAGGATTGTGGGTTTTTTAATATTTGTTTATTTTGCTGCATTGGGTCTTAGTTGCAGAACTCAGGATCTTTGTTGCATCATTCGGGATCGTTTGATGCAGTGCAGGGACTCTAGTTCTGGCACAAAGGCTGCAGAGCGTAGGCTCAGTAGTTGTGGCTCATGGGCTTAGCTGCTCCGTGGCATGTGGGATCTTAGTTCTCGGACCAGGGATCGAACCCATGTTCCTTGCATTGCCAGGTGGATTCTTAACCACTGGACCACCAGAGAAGTCCCTGGGCCTCATTTTTAAATGTAGGTTTTATTTTTATTTCAGTATTGTGAGGCCAACAGGTCAGAAGATGATTGCCATTGAAACGATGGTTTGTTACTCACAGTTCCCAAAAGGAGGGGGCATGCCACACTATCCGGGGTCACGTGGGGACACAGTCCTTTATGGCTCTGTTGATTGGCTCGTCCTGAGGAGGCAGTCCCTCCAGATCAGCAAGGCTGCCAGTTGTCCAAGCATCAGAATGAAAAGACATGGAATCCAGGCTTACCTGAGTTTGAACACATACTGCCATGTATAAGCCCCATGGCCTAAAGCATACCAACCTGTCTCAGAAAACAGGAGTGTTAATAAAACAACAAGCTTACTGTGTTGTCATGCAGATTAGAGCAAAGAGTCTGGCACACAGTAGGTGCTGTGGCAAACATTAGTCAGTATGCACGGTAGGATATTGCATGGCATATGCATTTGTCCATATACCACAATTTGCGGGGAGAGAGGGCTCTGCTGCTGAGTTGAAAATGACCTCCACTTTCGGCCACTTCTTCGAATAATACTCTGAAAAGTTTTGCTAAATAGACTAAGCTGCTCCTGGAAACTTGAGTCTCTCTCCAGGGTCCTGAAACTTTTTGCTTTGAATGAAGGTAAAAATAACCCCAAGCCCCTTCCTTCCCTGGGGGATGATGGTGCTACAGTCTTCACAGAGGCAGTCAGGAGAGATGGGGAACTGTGTATGTGTATTCTAAAGAAAATGTCTGGAACTTTCCAAAGCTTTAAAAAGAAGTTAGTTTTGAATGCTTTGCACATTTCAGAAGAAGCTATCCCTATGCTGGAACAGTGACAGCAGCAGCTCCTTCTGACATCAAGCAGGAATTCTTATTAGCACGAGAGCATGTTAAAGAAAGGCCCAGAACATGGCACATGGAAGCAGCAGTGGACAAAGCATAAGCTTTGTCACCAAGCATTAGCTTTCACTTGACAGCGTTTGGGGACCGGAGGTGATACAGAGCCATTAACTTTTGCCTGCCAAACCGGGGTTAACATCAGTGGGCTGGAAGAGAAGAGAAATCACAAATGATGTGTTGCATGAGCTGCAGAGGAGATGCACTGTGTTTGTGGCAGAGACAAGCATAGCACTGTACTCCGGGGACCTGTGCTATTCTCATACTGTCACTCAGCGTGAAATAGGACCCTGATCAGGGCTCCTATGACAGTGAGATGCCTTCCCATGGGCCTCCTCCAGGGGTTCCAGTGGGTCTTTGCCAGGCAGCATTAGGAGGCTGACACTGCTTAAACTGAACCTAAATATATAGAAAGAAGAGAGTGTGGGCAGCATAAACATGCTCTTCACTTCTCTCCTTATAACAGTCTAAAATATTTCTTTGGAATCTTCCCTTTCATTCCTTCCTGGACCACAAAGCACCCATGCATGTACTTTGGAACAAGGACAATGAGCCCATATTGTATCGTGGTCTCGAAAATACTCAAAGACAACATTATTAAATGTTAAGTGGTCTCTTTACTCTTTTTAGTCATTTCTGTGTATTTCTTTTCAGAAATAGCTACTGTAGCACCTAATATAACTTCTGCATTGTGGAATTTGTTGACAGTATATATGTTACAGCACTGACCTTTGGAAAATTACTTTCCTTATGAGATAATTTACAACCTGTAGAAGATATTTGATGTCTTAATGTTTTCTTTCGGTCTCTTACTCTGTCAGTGTTTCTTTTTATTGCATTAAGTAGACTCAGTACACAGCAAAGCTCTCAGGGTGAAAATAGCTATCTATTTTACAAATAGCTTCTGTGGGGTAGACTGAGATAGGGTTCAGGGCTATGCACCTATGAGCCTGATTAAGCTTGTGTTGTTCAATGAAGGCTCTTCATTCAGGTAAAATAAAAAAGCAGGAGGAGGAAGGAAAGATGAAATGATGTTTTTTTTGTTTGTTTGTCTGAACATTTACAGAATGCCAGGTCTCTTGTTACACTTTTTGCATATTTTCATAGACAACCTCAGTCACAACTCCTTGATGCAGGGGGTTATTGTCCTTGATGCAGGGGTCATTTCATAGATAAAGGCATTGAACCACAGTGAAGTTAATTGTCCAACATCCCAATTACTGAGTCAGTCACAAATTGAACCTAATTCTAATGAAACATTTCAATTATTTTTCTTTATCAAATTATACAGGTAATTTTAATATTAATTAAAACCAAATGGCACCAAAAGGCTTAACGTGAAAAATCTTTCCCTATTTTTCAATCCTTCTCTGCAGAGGATTATATTGTTAGTGCTTTTTGATTTCTTTCCTGATTTGTAGCTCCATATTTCTAAAAACTGTGACTGTGTTGGGCTTTTAAAAAATATTTTATTTTTAGTTATTTATTTGGCTGTGCCAGGTCTTAGTTGCAGCATTCAGGATCTTTTAGTGGGGATCTAGTTGGGATCTAGTTCCCTGACCAGGTTGAAGCCAGGCTCCCTCAATGGGGAGCATAGAGTCTTAGCCACTGGACCATCAGGGCATTCCCTGCATTGGGCTTTTTTATTTATCAAGTTCATCACCTTCCTGTGATGGCTCCTATGGATTTATTTTGCCT
This sequence comes from Bos mutus, assembly GCF_027580195.1. Lineage (NCBI taxonomy): Eukaryota > Metazoa > Chordata > Mammalia > Artiodactyla > Bovidae > Bos > Bos mutus. The sequence continues at coordinate 9,235,977 of NC_091638.1, forward strand.
ACCTGTACCCCCACTCTAATTTCTCCCCTCTCATTCTCCCAATCACAGTGTTTTATTATTTCTCCATAAATGATGTCTTCTGCCAGTTGAGTGATTCTTTTTTATTCTTTTTATAGTTTAACATTTTTAGAATTAATATTTATCTAATTTACTTCATTCACTGATTTAACTACATATCTCTTATAAATTGCTTCTCTTATAAATTGTTCAGTAGATCTGTCAGACACTGACTCTTGGGATGAGCTCTGAGTCTAATCAGAGAACATCCTCTTGTTCTCCTTCCAGGAGATACTGATTTCCTTTCACCACAGTCTAGTTGGATACCCTGCATCCATGTCTGTCCAAGGTGGCACACTCATTTCTGGTAGTCCCTAGCCTCCAGTAATTTCTTTTAGAAGGGGCTGTTGTTTGTTTGAGTTTCTATTCCTTACATTGTTGAGCAATTTGGCTGAATATGAATTCTAAGTTGAAAATCAGAATTCCAGCAATGGTGCTTCATTCTTTCTTAGATTCCTGTGCAGCTGTTGGAAAACCCTGTGCTGTTTTAGATCCTGCAATATTACATGCAACCTAACTTTCAGCTTTAAAATCTTTGAAGAGCTTCTTTTCAGGCTCACTGCTCTGCAGCGTCATTGTGATATGCAGTACTGTGTGTGTGTGTGTGTGTGATGTATTTTTTGTTGTTGTTGTCTTGGAATCTCAATTCTTTCTATTTCTTTCCTGGTAATTCCTATCCTTCAATACTGGAAATTTTTATTGTATTATTTCTTGAATAATGTAATAATGATTCTTTTATAATTTTTTAAATTATTCTGTTTCTATTCTCTTTATCCTTGCATTTTCTTATCATTTCTTTTCTTTTCAGTCTCTCTCCTTTTTAAAATTTTGTTATTTGGAAGTGCCCTTGCACTTTTGGGATTCAAAGCATTGTATGTTTAAAAAAGGCTCCTTGTTTAAGATTTTCAACATCTATGAGATTTTCTTTTATTTTAGAAATTACTTACTTTAGAGCGTTCTGCTCTCATGATAGCCTCTCTTATTTTTCATGGGCTATAATAGTCTTTCTTTTAAATGTGTTTTACTTACGTAATCCTTGCTCTCTACGTTTCCCTGCGTCTTTCAGGTTTCTATTTTTATATTTGGTTTGGTTTCTGCTCTTTTTTTAATGTTGAACATTGTATTCAATTGTTGGTGCTCTTTGGCTCCCCATTTTATTCCTAAGAAGGAGGCACAAAAAAGCTCACTCAGAACTCTGTTTCCAGGCACATGACATATACTTTGTGGTTTCAGTTTAAGGTGATCTGCAGCAGGGAAAAGGAGAAGGACATGGCCACCCACTCCAGGACTCTTGCCTGGAGAATCCTGTGGACAGAGGGGCCCAGTGGGCTGCCGTCCATGGGGTCCCACAGAGTCAGACACGACTGAAGCAACTTAGCATGCATGCATGCATTGGAGAAGGAAATGGCAACCACTCCAGTGTTCTTGACTGGAGAATCCCAGGGACAGAGGGGCCTGGTTGGCTGCCATCTATGGGGTTGCACAGAGTTGGACACGACCGAAGCGACTTAGCAGCAGCAGTAGCAGCAGAGAAAGCTTTTCACTGGAGACGTATCGGTCAACGTCATTGTCAGGAGATGTTTTCTATGGCGCTATTTTGTCCTTGTAGTGAGGAAGCTTCTTGTCAAAGTGATAGGTTGGGTGGAAGCCTCAGTATTTACTTGACAGATTCCAGCTGTGTTCAGGTGCATGTCTCATTCGACCCTCCCTGTGACCTGGATCCTCCGCTTCTACACACCTGTCTCAGAACTAAAGCTTGTTTTGCTCTTTCCTTTCTGCAGGCACTTCACATACACCTTCCTTTGTTCTGTTAATCGAGTACCAATCGTCCATTTCCTTTCCAACTTCCTCAAATTTTGGCAAATTTCTTCTTTACTATCGTCATTTCTCCTTTTCCCTTTTGGCTTTGTTGGCATGTCCTGTTAAATTCCTCTGCTATTATTTCTTTAAATATTATTGAAAAAAATAAATACACGTAGCTCGTTTACTGCCTTTAATAGCAATCCTTATTGTTCCTCATTGTGTTTGGTATATGCTCTGTGTTTGCAGCATATTATCTTCATATAATTTGTGTACTTTTCTCCTATGCATCATGTTTTACATCCCATTGATTCTTTAAGTTAAGGAGTTTAAGGAGTACGTGTTTAAAAGCACAGTCTTATTTTATTCCTAGAAAAATCCTTGATCTAAGGCACAGGTATATTATTCTATTTTTCACACTTGACATATGGAGGGACTTCCACCCAGGGAGTTTAATTAACATGCCCAAGATTACTCAGTCAAGGTTTTTCAAGCTTCCCCAATTACAGATTTTGCCTCTCCTCCCCTCTACCACTCAGGCCTAATTTGTGGCAAGTTTATAAAATATAAAAAGAGATGAAGAAAGGGAAGAAGGGAATGGACTTTGAACACTAAGTTTGAAAGCTTTAATTTCTAAACTGTGACTTTTCAAAATCAGGTTGGGAGTAATTTGAGAATTTTGGTGTGTTCTGTGACACACAGGCATCATTGCAGTGGACAATTGAGATTCGACTGAAATAACAGTGTTCTGATGTCTGTAGAAACATTTAGAGAAGTAAACAACATGTTGGGCCGGGGGAAAGTTAAAAATGAGGGGCACAGTTCACCTGTTAAAGTCCGTTCGGCATCAACATTAGGTAAGTTAATTGTGTAGCATGAACAGAATCGACAGCCACATCTATAGGGCTTTTTCCACCTCCGGACATCATTTAATGGAACTAATGCATATTTATTATAGCATGGTTCTCTTTAAACAACAGCCTGGCCATTAGACATAAATTGCCCACAAGTATCATGATTTACTTTCTGCAAAGGACCTTCTCATCCAACCACAGAGACTCTGATGTGATTATGCCATGTTCTAGGGGCTGGAGGGATGCGAGGCAGGCTTTCCTAGCCCAGTCTGCATGGAATCCTTCTGATGGAATTGAGGCAGGTCTGTGTCGTGTTCCTGGAGGCAGGGACCGAGGATCGGCTAGGCTGATACCTCCTTCCAGGCTCTCCTTTGTCAGATGCCCAGGTTCTGTGGGCTGAGTCTTGTTGAGGATGTCAGCATCCTCTTTTAATGTGGGACAGAGCTTGCTGGGCTGGAGTATTGCCTGTGGAAGGGGAGCCCTACAGCATGCCCTTTATGAACAATTCCTGCACAAGGTCACCCATCTCACTGGCTCTGAGACAGGTGGATAATTTCTCAAGCCCTGACTCAAAGAGCAGTCTTCATCTTGCTGAGTCTCTAGTTGGCCATTCAGTCTAGCTGCCTTCTTGCAGGCCCTGTTTGAATACCATCATATCTATAAAAACTTCTCCAATTAAGAAAAGACTGAATCTCTCCAATTCTTACTCTCTGTGCTCCGTTTACTCTGTCTGGTACTTACTGCACTGTGCCCTGCATGCTGAGAGGCTTCCCTGGTGGCTCAGTCAGGAAAGAACCTGCCTGCAATGCAGGAGATCTGGGTTCAATCCCTGGGTCCAGAAGATCCCCTGGAGAAGGAAATGGCAACCCACTCTAGTATGCTTTCCTGGGAAATCCCTGGCGGGCTATATTCCATGAGGTCACAGGAGTTGGACATGACTTAGTGACTAAACCACGACTGCATGCTGAGGATAACAAAGGGTTGATGCCAGTGATGCGGCTGTTAGGACAACATATGCTCCAGAGGCAGTCTTCCCTTTGGATCCTCTTTCTGCTTCCCATGTGGTCCAGTCTCCACGTGCCTCAGTGCCCTTGTCTTGGAGACAGTGGCACTCTCCTTGCCAAGCTGTAATAGAGATTGAGGATAAAAATAAGTCTACCTGTGTCCCTCTACATGCATTTACCCTTCAGTAAGAAAATGCTGCTATTTTGCCATCAGATTGCTTGCTTTCTGTCACAGGCGCAGGTTTAGACCGAATCCTCTCCATTTCCCTCTGATCTTCTTTTCTTTTACTTGTGCATATCGGTGTGATGACCAGTTTGGGCTCTTGGATGTTCTGAATGGTGATGACAAAATCAAGACTGACTCCCTGCCTTCATGATCTACATCCTCAAAAGGCAGTGGAATCTGCTCAAGAGTTATAGCTTCATGCCCTGATGGCTGGGTCTCAAGGCTTTGATCTGGGAGAAGAGGACTAGGTTGCCTTAATGACCACTAATAGCAATAAATAGTTCTGTGTATAGCCATCATGAGTCCTTCTCTTCTGCTCTACAGCTATAATTGGGCTTCCTCAATGACTCAGTGGTAAAGAATCTGCCTGCCACTGCAGGAGACACAAGAGATGCAGGTTCAATCCCTAGGTCAGGAATATCCCCTGGAGTAAGAAATGGCAACCGATTCCAGTATTCTTGCCTGGAAAATTCCATGGACAAAGGAGCCTGGCAGGCTCTAGTCCGTAGGGTCACAAAGAGTCAGACATGACTAAGCAGGCGTGCATGCATGCACAGCTGTTACAGCGTCTCGATAGACACTCCCTACTGCAGTCCGTACTATTGACTTGGAGGTGGGTCACACACCTCCTCTACAGGTGGGGAAATCGAGGCTCAGAGGTGTATGAGATGACACTCAGGTCAGCCAGCAGATGCAGGCCTGCATCTCACGTCTTCTGGTTCCAAGTTGGTGCCTCGTTTCTGTTTCCTCCATAGAGAAGGAGACCACATAGACATCTCCTCTATAGACATTTATGCTACTGGTACCTACTCCTATCTTCTTATCCTGATCCCACAAAGTCAGACCCCCAGAAATGCACAACATACTTGCAGGCTGTGACTCATTCTGCCGAGAACAGGGAGAACAGAAAGATGTTTTGTTTCAGCCCATCTTCTTGGAGGAACTCTTGTGGGACCTCACCCCAGGGGCCTATTGTAGAACTGTGAAGGAAGATTCCAGCGTAAAACAGCATCCTCTGTGATTGTGACATGTCACTCTAGGGGGAGATCTCTCTCCACTCGATTCTGTTGGCCTTTCAAGAGGATGTTTCCCCATTTACTGAAGGCCAGGTCCTCTGAGAAAAGTGTACTGCTGTGCATACTGATTTATATTGATCCTTCCAACAAGTTGTGTAGCAGATTCATTTATCTGTTGGATGGTTGGCAGTTTATGGGGATTCTTACATCAGCCCCAACTGTGCATTTTAACCATTGAGTTCTATTATTCGGTCATTTTTACTTCATCTCTTTAAGAAGGGAATTTCTTGTCAACTAGGACTATATGCTGCTTTTTAAAACATAAATATAGTCTCTTAATGACAAAAGGAAGTGCAGGGTCTAGAAAATAGAGCTCAGTCTGATATCAGGCAGACGAAAATCTCAAATGTCCCTGGGAGTGGGGAATTAAAAAAAATGACAAACTCGGACTCCCAGTGGAGGTGAAGCTTGAAGCCCCTCCAGTCGCCAGGACCCGTGTGAACTGCTATGTGTCTGTGTGTGTTGGTGTCTGGAGGGGACATCTGAGTGAGGGTCTAAAGTGACAGGTGGTGTTTGAAACCTGCCTCCATAGACACAGCAAGGGTGTGAAGCATGGGCGAGTTGGCCAGGAATGTCCTTCAGCCTGGTCCAGAGTCCCGGTTAAGTCTGCCTTATGAAGAAAGACTCTGGGGTGATCGTTCCAGCCAATCATCTGGGTTCTCCCAGGGCTAAATACAGTCTAAATCAACCCCAGCCTCCAAGCCCCGTAGACGTTTGGCCAGTAGATCTTTCAGAGAGGCTTTTATTCATCTCGCTCACCAAAACCCTCGGTGAGATTATTTTGTGTGTGAGGAACCACAGAGCTGCATTCTAAACATGGTGACTTCTACGTGACTGATAAATATGCCTGCCTGTCTGAGGCTAAAATTGGTCTCAGTGGGTATAATTGAAATTGTGTTTTTGATTTCTCATCACTTTGTTTGTTTTTTCCAGCGTGACCAGCATGTCTAGGGGATGTTGTTCTGTACAGTTTAGTTGTATAGAAATTTGGATCCTTTAAGGGAGAAAAAATGAGAAATAACTCAATTTGACTTCTGCCGCATAAAGAGAGCTGGAGCTTTGGGAATGTGAGGCAGTAGTAGCAAGAATCGCTTGTTTCCTAAAAAGGCATTGCCTAGAACAACAGCAAAACTTTTTTAATATATGCCTGGGGCGACTTTAAAACCACGCTCCAGGGGTTTCAAAAGGGTTTTGCTACCTGTAGTTTGAACACACAGTAAAAAGCAAAACCTTGCATTTACTAATTCCCCGAAATGTGTCTGTTCTGAACTGGGGTGCTCACAGAGACGCAGCTGAAGCTGAACTCATGTCTGTACATTCAGCCCTGAGGTGTGAGGTTTATGTTCATCTGGATTCCGAGAAGCACAATTCCCAAACATTCTGCTAGCATTTCCCAGTGAATGTTGTTTGGGCATAAAAAGAAGAGCTGAGATGTGCTTTTATGACTAAATCCTAAAACACCTTGTTTTTGTACCCCATCCCTCAAGAATAACCCCTTCTGCCTTCACTGCCTCATTCACTACCAATAACAGGACCATTCTGAGATGCTAACTCATCTTAGAATTATACTCCAGACATTGAGACTTTGACTGAGTCTTTTAGCAAGATCAGATCAGATCAGATCAGTCACTCAGTCGTGTCTGACTCTTTGCGACCCCATGAATCACAGCATGCCAGGCCTCCCTGTCTATCACCAACTCCTGGAGTTCACTGAGACTCACGTCCATCGAGTCAGTGATGCTATCCAGCCATCTCATCCTCTGTCGTCTTCTTCTCCTCCTGCCCCCAATCCCTCCCAGCATCAGAGTCTTTTCCAATGAGTCAACTCTTCGCATGAGGTGGCCAAAGTACTGGAGTTACAGCTTTAGCATCATTCCTTCCAAAGAAATCCCAGGGCTGATCTCCTTCAGAAAGGACTGGTTGGATCTCCTTGCAGTCCAAGGGACTCTCAAAAGTCTTCTCCAACACCACAGTTCAAAAGCATCACTTCTTCAGCACTCAGCCTTCTTCACAGTCCAACTCTCACATCCATACATGACCACAGGAAAAACCATAGCCTTGACTAGACAGAACTTTGTTGGCAAAGTAATGTCTCTGCTTTTGAATATGCTATCTAGGTTGGTCATAACTTTCCTTCCAAGGAGTAACCATCTTTTAATTTCATGGCTGCAGTCACCATCTGTAGTGATTTTGGAGCCCCAAAAAATAAAGTCTGACACTGTTTCCACTGTTTCCCCATCTATTTCCCATACAGTGGTGGGACCAGATGCCATGATCTTCATTTTCTGAATGTTGAGCTTTAAGCCAACTTTTTCACTCTCCTCTTTCACTTTCATCAAGAGGCTTTTTAGTTCCTCTTCACTTTCTGCCATAAGGGTGGTGTCATCTGCATATCTGAGGTTATTGATATTTCTCCCGGCAATCTTGATTCCAGCTTGTGTTTCTTCTAGTCCAGCGTTTCTCATGATGTACTCTGCATATAAGTTAAATAAACAGGGTGACAATATACAGCCTTAATGAACTCCTTTTCCTATTTGGAACCAGTCTGTTGTTCCATGTCCAGTTCTAACTGTTGCTTCCTGACCTGCATGCAAATTTCTCAAGAGGCAGATGAGGTGGTCTGGTATTCCCATCTCTTTCAGAATTTTCCATAGTTTATTGTGATCCACACAGTCAAAGGCTTTGGCATAGTCAATCAAGCAGAAATAGATGTTTTTCTGGAACTCTCTTGCCTTTTCCATGATCCAGCGGATGTTGGCAATTTGATCTCTGGTTCCTCTGCCTTTTCTAAAACCAGCTTGAACATCAGGAAGTTCACGGTTCACATATTGCTGAAGCCTGGCTTGGAGAATTTTGAGCATTACTTTACTAGCGTGTGAGATGAGTGCAATTGTGCAGTAGTTTGAGCATTCTTTGGCATTGCCTTTCTTTGGGATTGGAATGAAAACTGACCTTTTCCAGTCCTGTGGCCACTGCTGAGTTTTCCAAATTTGCTGGCATATTGAGTGCAGCCTCCTAAATACAGAGAGCAATGCTGTAACCCACGAGGTTGGGTCAGGATAAAGAAGAAAGTTGGAGAAGGGAATGGCAACCCACTCCAGTATTCTTGCCTGGAGAATTCCATGGACAGAGGAGCCTGGTGGGCTGCAGTCCATGGGGTGCAAAGAGTTGGACAGGACTGAGCAACTAACACTTACTACACTAAAGGAGAAAATTGCCTGCAGATTCTCATTGTCCCTTTTAGGTCATCACTTCTTAGTCAGCATGCTCTGGGGTCTGGCAATATCACTCTCTTTTTTCTTTCCTCCAAAAATGCAGGGACTGAGATAGCTTCTTTCACTTATTTTGATTAATAAATTCATGTTCATCATGAGATTTGCTTTTCCTGTAGGCAGCCGCATAACTGATTTCTTTTTTCATTGAGCTTTCCAAAACCTAGCCTTATTCTTTCCTCTCCAAGACCAACCATATTATCTCTTCCCATGAACTATGTGATGAGTTTTTCTGTTCAAAAACTGTTCGTACTCAATATAGTGGTTCCATTTGCCTTTAATCTTGAGCAAATGGTGAGAAGCAGCTGAGGCATGTTACAGAGTTTTGCATGTGTGAATTTGGGTGTTTGGGGATTTCTAGGGATTCCTCAGGCTGTCTGTAATCATACAATACCAGCTGGAATTCAGCCTTTCCCTCTTCAATATTACCACCTCCTCAACGTCAACATAGTCCCAGAGCTTAGACTAGAAGGGTTCAGCAGAAGATCTGCCATGCAGGAAGATGAGTAATGTTTTCCTAACAAGGACTTCAGCATGTTCAAAGACAGTATTTATGAAGTTGCACAGTACATACAGATTACCTGGAGATTTTGTTAAGATGCAGATTCTGATTCAATTGCTGTGTGATTCCAATGCTGCTGGTCCAGGGACTACACTGGAAATCAGATCAGTTTAGCTCAGTTTAGTTGCTCAGTCATGTCCGACTCTCTGCAACCCCATGGACTACAGCATGCCAGCCTTCCCTGTCCATCACCAAATCCCAGAGCTTGCTCAAGCTCATGTCCATCAAGTTGGTGATGCCATCCAACCATCTCATCCTCTATCGTCCCCTTCTCCTCCTGCCTTCGATCTTTCCCAGCATCAGGATCTTTTCCAGTGAGTCAGGTGGCCATCAGGTGGCCAATGTATTGGAGTTTTGGCTTCAGCATCAGTCCTTCCAATGAATATTCAGGACTGATTTCCTTTAGGATGGACTGGTTGGATCTCCTTGCAGTTCAAGGGACTCTCAAGAGTCTTCTCCAACACCACAGTTCAAAAGCATCAATTCTTCAGCACTTAGCTTTCTTTATGGTCCAACTCTCACATCCACACATGACTACTGGAAAAACCATAGGTTAGACTAGAAGGACCTTTGTTGGCAAAGTAATGTCTCTGCTTTTTAATATGCTGTCTAGATTGGTCATAAATTTTCTTCCAAGGAGCAAGCATCTTTTAATTTCATGGCTGCAGTCACCACCTGCAGTGATTTTGGAACCCCACCAGAAAAACTCTCTCACTGTTTCCATTGTTTCCCCATCTATTTGCCATGAAGTGATGGTACTGGATGCCATGATCTTAGTTTTTGGAATGTTGAGTTTTAAGCCAACTTTTTCACTCTCCTCTTTCATTTTCATCAAGAGGCTTTTTAGTTCTTCTTCACTTTCTGCTATAACGGTAGTGTCATCTGCATATTTGAGGTTATTGATATTTCTCCTGGCAATCTTGATTCCAGCTGTGCTTCCTCCAGCCCAGCGTTTCACATGAATGTACTCTGCATATAAGTTAAATAAGCAGGGTGACAATATACAATTAAATAAGCAGGGTGAGAAAATATAATACACAATATACAATTGCTATTGAAATCATACATAATAACCTGCATCAGTGGATCCTGCCCCTCTGCCTAACTGTAAACTAAAGAGCCTTTGTTCAGCTCATAGAGAGGTAATCTGACCCTGCTCACCTATGAATAGTTACAACAAAAAGAAGAGATTAACACACCCCTTCCAAAGGTTGACCCTTCTGGAGGAGATGTTTTGCAAGATTCAAGGCCCTTTTTACTTTACTTCCTCACTCCCTCTTCCTCTCCATTCTGCCTTTTGACTTTAGTTCTTCACTCTTTCTCTCTCTGACTCTATAAAAGACCCTGGCATCCAGACCTGGACAAGATGGTTACTTTGAGACATTAGTCTTCCTTCTTCTCTGTCGGCTGGCTTTCCAAATAAAGTCATACTCCTGGCCTCAACACTTCATCTCTCAGGTTCACTGGCCTCTCGTGCAGTAAGCGGAGGGAGCTTGGACTCAGCGGAGGGATAAATCAGGACTTGGACATTAACAGATATATACTGCTATACATAAAATAGATAAATAATAAGGACCTACTATATAGCACAGGGAACTATATTCAATATCTTGTAATAACCTATAAGGGAAATGAGTCTGAAAAAGAATATATACATATGTATGTAATATATATATATACATATATTTATGTGTGTGTATATATATATATATGTTACATATAAATTATACATATATATATATATATATATATATATATATATATGAAATTGAATCACAGTGCTATACACCTAAAAGTAAGGCAACATTGTAAATCAACTATAATTCAATTTAAAATAAAAATAATAAATGAGCTGAAGCAGAAGTTCCAATACTTTGGCCACCTGATGTGAAGCACTGACTCATTAGAAAAGACCCTGATAGTGTGAAAGATTGAAGGCTGGAGGAGGAGCGGATGGCATAGGACAAGATGGTTGGAGGGCATTGCCCACTCAATGGACATGAGTTTGAGCAAGCTTTGGGAGATGGTGAAGGACAGGGAAACCTGGTGTGCTGCAGCCCAGGGGGTTACAAAGAGTCAGATATGACTGAGCAACTGAACAGCAACAACACGTTACAAAAGATGAAGTTCTGTGTATGACTCATATTTGTGTTGGTTAGCATTACTCTAAAACTCTATGACTTACATTTCCTTGATTATAAATAATATTAGCATATTTTATCCCAGTGATCCTCAAACTTTACTGTACATCACAGTTACCTAGACGAGTCGTTAAAACAGATTCCTGGCCTACCATCAGACTGTGACTGTGTAGTTCTGGGGTGGGGTCCAAGAATTGCTATTCCTTACAAGTTCCCCAGTGATACTGGTACTGCTGGTACAGGAACTACATTTGGAGTAGCAAGAGCCTGGAGTTCTTTCCCATGGTGCCTATAGCACTTAGCGTACTGTACTGTTCACCTAGTGATGTTGTAAAGCTCTTGAAATAGGTTGTGCCTGTTTTTCTTGGTATCTCCAATGCTCCTAGTTAAATAATTGGTTTTTAAGTTGAAATGAATTGGAGGTAATGGAATTAATTCTCTCTCTTACACTTAATTCCCTTACTGGAAGCTCTGACAAGCACAAAATACTAAATCAGGAATAAAATAAAAGAGATAAGGGTTGATCTGTTAGCCAGTCTATTTTTTTTAATTGATGTATGGTTTATTTGTAATGTGTCCATTTTTTTCTGTGCAGCAAAATGATTCAGTTATACATATGAATTCTTTTTAAATATTCTTTTCCATTATGGGTTTATCATAGGATACTGAACATTGTTCTCTATACTATACAGTAAGACCTTGTTGTTTATCCATTATGTATATAATAGTTTGCATCTACTAACTCCAACCTCCCACTCCATCTCTCCCTCAACCCTGTCCCCCTTGGCAAGCACCAGTCCCTTATGTCTGTGATTCTGCTTCTGTTTCACAGATAGGTTCATTTCTGTCATATATTAGATTCCACATAGAGTTATATCATATGGTATTAATATTTGTCTTTATCTTTCTGAATTACTTCACTTACTCTGATCATCTCTGTTGCTGCAAATGGCATCATTTCATTGTTTTTTAATGACTGAGGAGTAGCATTCCATGTCTTGGCTATTGTGAATAGTGGTGCTATGAACATAAGGGTGCACGTATCTTTTTGAATTAGAGTTTTGTCTGGATATATGCCCAAAAGTGGGATTCCTGGCTTGTCATAGTAAATGTATTTTTAACTTTCTGAAGAATTTTCATACCATTTCCCATAATGGCTGCACCAACTTATATTCCCACCAATAGGGTAGGAAGCGTTCTCTTTTCTCTACATCTTTTCCAGCCCTTGTAATTTGTAGGATTTTTAATGATAGTCATCATGTGTTGATCAGTCTATTGGCTAGTTTTTAAGTACAGTATGTTGCGTTTTGTTTCTGTTCCTCTTCATCAGTTTAGCCTCGTTTATATTTTTTTAGTACTTGAGGTACTGATGCTTAGGGCAATAAGTTAGCCCAGTTTCAAGTGATAGATGTATAGCTAGTTGGAATTCCAGGAAAATACTACCAATCACTCTGATGAAATTTCAGTTCAGGTGTCATGGAGCTCAGAGATAGGAGACAAGCTAGCCTAATGTGCTGATTAAAGCCTTGCTGCTCAAAAGGACCCTTATCCTTAGACCAGCAGCATCAGCATCACCCAGAAGCTTATTTCAAATGAAGGATCTCAGGCCAGCCTCTGAATTTATGGATTAGAATCTGCATTTTAACAAGAATCTTACATTATTTGTAGGCACATTGAAGTTTCAGAAGCACTGAATTGAAAGACAAATGTAGACTCAGGTGCCATTGAAGACTGAGATGAGCTGTGGGCTTCTTTCCTGCTTTCCCTAAGGGAAGTCTGGGCATTTGGTCTAAGGCTAGTCAGATGGCAGAATGCAGGCAGATGCCTCACACAGATGGAGCTCCATTTCCCTGGGATGAGCAGACCAACTGCAACCGCCTCACTCACAACAGGAGCAAATCCCTGAAAGATCTGTGGCTAGGGGAATTAAAAGTAGGAGGGACTCTCAATATGATGGGGAATCTGTGGCCATCAACCAGCAGGAGGCCGCTGCTCCTTGACAGCATGAAAGGAAGCCCGGCTCCACCAGCCTACCTGTTTGGGAGCCACCTGTCACATAGGAGTGGGAAGCGAATTTACTGCCAGGTAATAGGCAAGATGGCATCACTTCTCTCTCAAATTGTGGGCATGAGATACATGAAATGTGGGACTAAGCTTGCAGGGATTTTGTCATCATGGGAACATCTACCCCAGTTCACCTTCTTTATAGGAAGAAAGGGGTGTGTAAGGCTACCAGGAAGGTCAGAACCAATTACAGACCAACTCTAGCAACTTATAAGGCTCAGAGGCCATTCACATATTGGTGTTGAATATATTTTCTCTAAATGAGAATAGTCAGTTGAGATTTTTATTTTTATTCATGTCTTAATACCATCTTATGATTACAGTAAGTCCCCTACATATGAATGAGTTCCATTCTAAGAGCATATTCCTAAGCCCAATTTGTTCATAAGTCCAACAAAGTGAGCCTAGGTACCTAACTAACATAACAAACTATACTGTATAGTTCTGTACTGTAATAGGTTTGTAATAACTTTCACACAAATGATACCTAAAAAAATAATAATAAAATACAACATGTTAAATGTTATAGTACACTACATTACCTCAGAAAGTACAGTGCAATAGTTAGTATACTGGAGTTGGCATCAAGTGAACAGGCAAGAAGATTTACTGATTGGAGGAAGGAGAGGAGGTGGGAGATGGTAGCTGAAGAATCATCAGCAATAGGAGATGGAGGGCAAGCTGCAACTTCATTCATGTCTGACATTAATGGAACACATATTCATACCTTTGAAAATTCGAAACTTAACAGTTCGTATGTAGGGGACTTACTATATTGTATTTTTAATGGAATAAAGCAATTAAAAGAAACATTTAAAAGTGGATAGATACATCATTGTGACTGAATTTCTTTTAAGTGAAGACGACTTTATCAAAGATATTTAAATATGATAAATATCTATCATTTAAGAATGTTAGCAACATGGAAAAATAGGTAAAGTACGTAGCAATGATGGAAAAATAATTGAAAACAAAAATAGGAAATATACTTTAACAGTATGCATAAAAGTTACTGAGGAATTCTAGAGAGCTTAAAAGTTATCCCTACCGTAACTGGTAGAAATATTCATTTTTAACTAGGTGCTTTTGGAACATCTATATATTAATATTTACTCATCCAGTCTTATGTTCATTTATTCACCAGCCATTCACTGAGCCCCATGCATGTGCCAGTTGAGTCAGTAAGTGTTTCAGATGCATCAGAAAACAAGGCAAATCAGGTAACTGTCCTCCATTTGCAGGAAAACAACCAAATCATAAGTAAACCACAAACAAACAAAAAATAATGGCAGCCAGATGATGTACATGTACTCAGTTTCCCAGTTATGTCAGACTCTATGCAACCCCGTGGGCCTGACAGGGACCTCTGCCCATGGGGTTCTCTGGGCAAGAATACTGGTGTGGGTTGCCATGACCTCCTCCAGGGGATCTTCCAAACCATGGATTGAATGCGTGTCTCTTGTGTCTACTGCATTGCAGGTGAATTCTTTACCCAGTGAGCCACCAGGGAAGCCCAATGTGACAGGTGATAGTAGAGGGAACTAAATCTATATGTGATAGCTATTGCTGTTTACTGAGTCACCCCAAGTCAGCTAAAACAGCTAGCAGTTATTGAACTCACAATTCAGGAGCTAGTGGCTTTTGCCAGGATCAGTTAAGCTGTTCTTATCTGAGTCAGGCTCATCCAATCTCAGCCGGGTGTCACCCATGCTTCCACAGACAGCTGCTAGATCAGTTCAGGACTGGTGGCTCATCTCTGCTCCATCCTTCTCACCCTCCAGGCCACCCTGGGTTTATTCATTTGGCAATGGTGCAGGGATCTCAAATAAGAGAATTGAAATACACAATGCCTTTTGAGTCCTGGCCTTGAAACCCAATATATTCCAGCTCTTGATGGTAGGATCTACTGAGAATCAATGCTGCTTTTGCAATCTAACACAGCAGAGCAGAACATACAGGACCCATTGCCAAAGCATCACAGTGTTTGGAACCCAGTTAAGTAAGGAGTCAGCAAGGAAACCAGTTTAGTGTGATATTCTGGGAGTCACCAGAGGAGAGCAGGAGACAAAAGACTCAAAACCACTGAGACAGATAGAGGGAGCATAGATAAGAAGCCCCAAATAAATGATAATCTTGAGGGGATATAAAGCATAAAGTTATGTACATTATAAAATGGTGGGAAACTATCCTAGAGTTTGCTGAAATATCAAAAAGTGAAAACTCATTGGTCCTCCTGGTCTTTTCATTTTTCACCCAGTCATCTGTATGTAATCTGTGATTTAGATATGTTCTTGTATTTTGTGCTACTCATTGAAAAGGAATTCCTATAGTGAAGCAAGGAATGGGAGAGTATTCAAGAGGGGAGATGTGGTCACATCCTCAAGTACAGTAAAGGCAGCAGCAAGCTAGAGTCAGCATCACAGCTCATGACCATAGAGAGGCCGGGTGAGCCTGAGCACGGCAACCTGGCCCAAACTCAGCAGATACCTTTGTGCGTGTCTGGGTCATGATATGCTGAAAAGGCACTCAATCAAGGGAAATCTTGGGGAAGCTGGAAACCATCAAGTTATTGAGGCCACACAGGGGCCGAAAAGATAGAGAGATCAAGCCCTGAGCCTTTGGAGTGGGAGCACTGATTCCAAGACCCTAGACTACCAGAGAACTAACCCTAGTGTGTATCAAATAGTGAAAATTCACACTAAGGAAACCACTTGAATACAAGGCCCAGCATCACCCAACCACCAGTAGTGCCCTGTACAGGATGCCTCATCTAAACAATAAACAAAACAAAAATACAAACCATCAGCAATCAGGATCATCAGAAGACAGGATTACCTCCCGACTCAGCCTTGCCCATCAGAGGAAAAACAAACAAAGTTCAGCACAAATCTCACCCTATATGAACCTTACACAAACCACTGGACCAATCTTAGGAGGGCAGAAACCAAAAGGAAGAAATAATTCAACCTTAAAAACATACATATAATGAAAAGGCAGAGAATTACTATGCAAATGAAGGAACAAATTAGAAACACAGAAGTCCAAATAAATGAAGAGGAAATAGGCAAACTACCTGAAAAAGAATTCAGAATAATGATAGTAAAGATGATCAAAAACCTTGAAAACAAAATGGAGAAAATGGAAGAATCAATTAACAAAGACCTAGAAGAATTAAAGAATAAACATACAGAGACAAAAAACACAATTACTGAAGGACACTACATAATCATCAAGGGATCAATCCAAGAGGAAGACATAACAATTGTAAATATCTATGCACCCAACATAGGAGCATCTCAATACATTAGACAAACACCAACAGACATAAAAGGAGAAATTGATAGTAACACAATAATACTAGGAGACTTTAACAACCCATTCATGCCAATGGATAGATCATCAAAACAGAAAATGAATAAGGAAATACAAGTCTTATTAGACGAGATGGATCTCATTGATATCTTCAGGACATTCCATCCAAATGCAGAAGAATACACTTTCTTCTCAAGTGCACATGGAACATTCTCCAGGATAGATACATTTTGGGTCACAGATCAAACCTCAGGAAATTTAAGAAAATTGAAATTGTATCAAGCATCTTTTCTGACCACAATGCTATGAGACTAGGTATTAATTACAAGACAAAAACTGTAAGAAACACAAACACATGGAGATTAAACAATATGCTTCTAAATGACCAACGGGTTACAGAAGAAATCAAAAGGGAAATCAAAAAATTTTTAGAAACAAATGGCAATGAAAACAGGACAACTCAAAATCTATGGGATGCAGGAAAAGCAGTTTTAAGAGGGAAGTTTATAGCAATACAATCCTACCTCAAGAAACAAGAAAAACTTTGAAGAGACAACCTAGCTTTACACCTAAAAGAACTGGAAAAAGAAGAACAAAAACCCCCCAAAATTAGTAAAAGGAAAGAAATCATAAAGATTCGAGGAGAAATAAAATGAAAAAGAAATGAAAGAAACAATAGTAAAGATTAATAAAACTAAAAGCTGGTTCTTTGAGAAGATAAGCAAAATTGAAAAACCTTTGGCCAGACTCATCAAGAAAAAGGGAAGAACCAAATCAACAAAATTAGAAATGAAAAAGGAGAGGTTACAACAGACAATGCAGAAATACAGAGGATTATAAGAGCCTATTATGAACAACTATATGACAGTAAAATGGATAACCTGAAGAAATGGACAGATTCTTAGAAAAGTTCAATTTTCCAAGACTGAACCAGGAAGAAATAGAAATTATGAATAACCCAATTACAAGCACTGAAATTGAAGTTGTGATCAAAACTCTCCCAAAAAAAACAAAAGGTCAGGACCAGATGGCTTCACAGGAGAATTCTATCAAACATTTAAAGAAGAACTAATGCCTATCCTTCTAAAACTCTTTCAAAAAATTGCATAGGAAGAAACACTTTCAAACTCATTCTGTGAGGCCACCATCAATTGATACCAAAACCAAGGACAACACACAAAAAAGAAAACTACAGGTCCATATCACAGTTGAACATAGATGCAAAATTCCTCAACAAAATTTTAGCAAACAGAATTCAGCAACACAAGTTGGGTTTACTCCAGGGATGCAAGGATTTTTCAGTATATGCAAATCAATCAATGTGATACATCATATTAAAAAGTTGAAAGATAAAAACCATATGATAATCTCAATAGGTGCAGAAAAAGCCTTTGACAAAATTCAACACACCTTTATGATTAAAACTCTTCAAAAAATGGGCATAGAAGGAACCTACCTCAACATAGTAAACACCGTATATAAGCCTACAGCAAACATTATTCTCAATAGTGAAAAACTGAAAGCATTCCCCCTAACATCAGAAACAAGACAAGGGTGCCCACCTTCCCCCCTATTATTCAGCATAGTTCTGGAAGTCCTAGCTACAGCAATCAGAGAAGAAAAAGAAATAAAAGCAATCCAGATCAGAAAAGAAGTAAAGCTCTCACTGTTTGCAGATGATATACTGTACATAGAAAACCCTAAAGATAGTATCAGAAAATTACTAGAGCTAATCAGTGAATTTAGCAAAGTTGCAGGATACAAAATAAAGACAGAGAAATCACTTGCATTTCTATATACTAACAATGAAAAATCAGAAAGAGAAATTAACGAATCAATCCCATTCACCATTGCAACAAAAAGAATTAAATATCTAGGAATACTCTTACCTAAGGAGACAAAAGAACTGTACACAGAAAGTTATAAGACACTAATGAAAGAAATTTCAATCTGACAAATTTCAAATAGCAAATACATATTAAAAGCTCACTTTTGTAGGGACTAAGATTTTCATGAAAAGCCAAAGGTTTAGAAAAAAATTTAGACAATTAGATCTCTAATCTCACAAAAATAATAGCAACAGTCAGTTTTGAGTACTTGAAATAACAAAGGTTTTGAGTCAGTTCTGCAGTTTCCTCAGCAGTAAAATGGGGAGCCTGATTGAGAGGACCTCCAAGGATGCCTTCCAGCTTTACCAACAGCTAACGTGGGTGGAGCGTCGCTGGAACAGCGTAAAGTAATGCTTAAAATTCTCCAAGCCAGGCTTCAGCAATACGTGAACCGTGAACTTCCAGATGTTCAAGCTGGCTTTAGAAAAGGCATAGGAACCAGAGATAAGTTTGCCAACATCCTCTGGATCATCAGTGGAAAAAGCAAGAGAGTTCCAGAAAAACATCTATTTTTGCTTTATTGACTATGCCAAAGCCTTTGACTGTGTGGATCACAATAAACTGTGAAAATTCTGAAAGAGATGGGAATACCAGACCACCTGACCTGCCTCCTGAGAAATCTGTATGCAGGTCAAGAAGAAACAGTTAGAACTGGACATGGAACAACAGACTGGTTCCAAATAGGAAAAGGAGTACATCAAGGCTGTCTATTGTCACCCTGCTTATTTAGCTTGTATGCAGAGTACATCATGAGAAACACTGGGCTGGATGAAGCACAAGCTACAATCAAGACTGCCAGGAGAAAAATCAATAACCTCAGGTAGGCAGATGACACCACCCTTATTCCAGAAAGTGAAGAAGAACTAAAGAGCCTCTTGATGAAAGTGAAAGAGAAGAGTGAGAAATTTGGCTTAAAGCTCAACATTCAGAATACTAAGATCATGGCATCCGGTCTCATCACTTCATGGCAAATAGATGGGGAAACAGTGGAAACAATGGCTGACTTTATTTTTCTGGTCTCCAAAATCCCTGCAGATGGTGATTGCAGCCATGAAATTAAGAGATGCTTATTCCTTGGAAGGGAAGTTATGACCAACCTAGACAGCATATTAAAAGCAGAGACATTACTTTGCCAACAAAGGTCTGTCTAGTCAAGGCTATGATTTTCCAGTGGTCATGTATGGATGTGAGAGTTGGACTATAAAGAAAGCTGAGCACCAAAGAATTGATGCTTTTAAACTGTGGTGTTGGAGAAGACTCTTGAGAGTCCCTTGGAATGCAAGGAAATCCAACCAGTCAATCCCAAAGGAAAATCAGTCCTGAATACTTACTGGAAGGACTGATTCTGAAGCTAAAGCTGAAGGTCCAATACTCTGGCCACCTGATGTGAAGAGCTGACTCATTTGAAAAGACCCTGATGCGGGGAAAGACTGAGGTCAGGAGGAGAAGGGGAAGGCAGAGGATGAGATGGTTGGAAGGCATCACCAACTCAATGGACACTGGTTTGGGTAGACTCCGGGAGTTGGTGATGGACAGGGAGGCCTGGCATGCTGCAGTTCATGGGGTCACAAAGAGTTGGACACGACTGAGTGACTGAACTGAACTGAACTGAGCATGGCCCCACCCATCAGAACAAGATCCAGTTTCCTCCCTCAGTCAGTCTCTCCCATCAGGAAGCTTCTATAAGCCTCTTATCCTTCTCCATCAGAGGGCAGACAGAATGAAAACCACAATCACAGAAAGCTAACCAATCTGATCACATGGACCACAGCGGGCCCCCAAGACAGACAGGTCATGGTGGAGGGATCTGACACAACATGGTCCACTGAGAAGGGAATGGCAATCCACTTCAGTATTCTTGCCTTGAGAACCCCATGAACAGCATGAAACGGCACAAATATAGGACACTGAAAGATGAACTCCCCAGGGCAGTAGGTGTCCAATATACTACTGGAGATCAGTGGAGAAATAACTCCAGAAAAAATGGGGACAGAGCCAAAGCAAAAACAACACCCAGTTGTGGATGTGACTGGTGATGGAAGTAAAATCTGATGCTGTAAAGAGCAATATTGCATAGGAACCTGGAATGTTAGGTCCATGAATCAAGCTAAATTGGAAGTGGTCAAACAGGAGGTGGTAAGAGTGAACATTTTAGGAATCAGTGAACTAAAATGGACTGGAATAGGTGAATTTAACTCAGATGACCATTATATTTACTACTGTTGGCAAGAATACCTTAGAAGAAATGGAGTAGGAATCATAGTCAAAAAAAAGTCTGAAATGCAGTACTTGGATGCAATCTCAAAAATGAGAATGATCTCTGTTCGTTTCCAAGGCAAACCATTCTATATCACGGTAATCCAAGTCCATGTCCCAACCAGTAATGCTGAAGAAGCTGAAGTTGAACAGTTTTATGAAGACCTACAAGACCTTCTAGAACTAACACCCAAAAAAGATGTCCTTTTCATTATAGGGGACTGGAATGCAAAAGTAGGAAGTCAAGAAATACCTGGAGTAACAGGCAAATTTGGCCTTGGAGTACAGAATGAAGCAGGGCAAAGGCTAATAGAGTTCTGCCAAGAGAATGCATTGGTCATAGCAAACACCCTCTTCCAACAACACAAGAGAAGACTCTACACATGGACATCACCAGATGGTCAATACCGAAATCAGATTGATTATATTCATGGCAGCCAAAAATGGAGAATCTCTATATAGGCAGCAAAAACAAGACTGAGAGCTGACTGTGGCTCAGATGATGAACTTCTTATTATCAAGTTCAAATTTAAATTGAACAAAGTAGGGAAAACCCCTAGACTATTCTGGTATGATCTAAATCAAATCCCTAGGATTATACAGTGGAAGTGAAAAATAGATTTAAGGGATTAGATCTGATAGACAGAGTGCTGATGAACTATGGACAGAGGTTCATGACATTGTACAGGAGGCAGTGATCAAGACCATCCCCCAAAAAAAGAAATGTGAAAAGGCAAAATGGTTATCTGAGGATGCCTTACAAATATCTGTGAAAAGAGAAGTGAAAGGCAAAGGAGAAAAGGAAAGATATATCCATTTGAAGGCAGAGTTCCAAAGAATAGCAAGGAGAGATAAGAAAGCCTATCTCAGTGATCAATGCAAAAAAAAATTAAATAATTAAATAAAGGAAAACAATAGAATGGGAAAGACCAGAGATCTCTTCAAGAAAACTAGAGGTACCAAGGGAACATTTCATGCAAAGATGGGCACAATAAAGGACAGAAATGGTATGGATCTAATAGAAGCAGAAGATATTAAGAAGAGGTGGCAAGAATACACAGAAGAACTATACAAAGAAGATCTTCATGACCCACATAACGACAATGGTGTGATCAGTCACCTAGAGCCAGACATCCTGGTATGCCAAATCAAGTGGGCCTTAGAAAGCATCACTACGAACAAAGCTTGTGGAGGTGATGGAGTTCCAGTTGAGCTATTTCAAATCCTGAAAGATGATGCTTGAAAGTGCTGCACTCAATATGCCAGCAAATTTGGAGAACACAGCAGTGGCCCCAGGACTGGAAAAGGTCAGTTTTTATTCCAATCCCAAAGAAAGGAAATGCCAAAGAATGCTCAAACTACCGCCCAATTGCACTCATCTCACATGCTAATAAAGTGATGCTCAAAATTCTCCAAGCCAGACTTCAACAGTATGTGAACCGTTAACTTTCAGATGGTCAAGCTGGATTTAGAATAGGCAGAGGAACCAGAGATCAAATTGCCAACATCCATTGGATATTTGAAAAAGCATGACAGTTCCAGAAAACATCTACTTCTGTTTTATTGACTATGCCAAAGTCTTTGACTCTGTGGATCACAGCAAATGTGGAAAACTCTTAAAGTGATGGGTATACCAGATCACCTGACTTGCTTCCTGAGATATCTGTATGCAGGTCAAGAAGCAACAGAATTGGACATGGAACAACAGACTGGTTCCAAATCATGAAAGGGTATGTCAAGGCTGTCTATTGTCACCCTGCTTATTTAATTTATATGCAGAGTACATCAAGAGAAATGCTAGACTAATGAAGCACAAGCTGGAATCAAGATTGCCAGGAGAAATATCAGGAACCTCAGATATGCAGATGACACCACACTTATGGCAGAAATCAAAGAAGAACTAAAGAGCCTTTTGATGAAAGTGAAAGAGGAGAATGAAAATGTTGGCTTAAAACTCAACATTCAAAAAACTAAGATCATGGCATCTGGTCCCATCACTTCATGGCAAATAGATGGGGAAACAGTGGAAACAGTGAGAGACTTTATTTTGGGGGGCTCCAAAATTACTGTAGATGGGGACTGTATTCATGAAATTTAAAGATGCTTGCTCCTTGGAAGAAAACTTATGACAAACCTAGACAGCATATTTAAAAGAAGAGACATTACTTTGCTAACAAAGTTCCTTTTAGTCAAAGTTATGGTTTCTCCAGTAGTCATGTATATATGTGAGAGTTGGACTATAAAGAAAGCTGAGCACTGAAGCATTGATGCTTTTGAACTGTGGTGTTAGAGAAGCCTCTTCAGAGTCCTTTGGACAGCAAGGAGATCCAACCAGTCTATTCTAAAGGAAATTAGTCCTGAATATTCATTGGAAGGACTGATGCTGAAGCTGAAACTCCAATACTTTGGCCACCTGATGTGAAGAACTGACTCATTTGAAAAGACCCTGATGCTGGGAAAGATTGAAGGTGGGAGGAGAAGGGGATGACAGAGGATGAGACAGTTGGATGGCATCACCAACTCAATGGAGTTTGAGTAAACTCCGGGAGTTGGTAATGGACAGGAAGGCCTGGCATGCTGCAGTCCACTGGGTCACAAAGAGTTAGACACGAGTGAGCAAATAAACTGAACTGAATGATATAATTCAAAGCTGACATAAACAGGTGGAAAGATATTCCATGTTCCAGGTAGGAAGAATCAATATTGTGAAAATGACTATATTACCAAATGCAATCTACAGATTTGCTGCTATCCCTATCAAATTACCAATGACATTTTTCACAGAACTAGAACAAAAACTTTCACAATTCATATAGAAACACAAAAGACCCTGTATAGCCAAAGCAGTCTTGAGAAAGAGAATGGAGTTGGGGGGAATCAACCTTTCTGACTTCAGATTATACTACAAAGCTACAGTCATTAAGACAAGCATGGTACTGGCACAGAAACATATGCCAATGGAACAAGATAGAAAGCCCAGGAATAAACCCATGCACCTATGGGTACCTTCTATTTGACAAAGGAGGCAAAAATATACAATGGGGCAAAGACAGCCTCTTCAGTAAATGGTGCTGGGAAAACTGGACAGCTCCATGTAAAAGAATGAAATTAGAACACTTACTAACACCATACACAAAGATAAACTCAAAATGGATCAAAGACCTAAATGTAAGACCAGAAACTATAAACTCTTAGAGGAAAACATAGGCAGAACACTTGATGACATAAATCAAAGCAAGATCATCTATGACCACCTCCTAGAGTAATGGAAATAAGAACAAAAGTAAACAAGTGGGACCTGATTAAACATAAATGCTTTTACACAGCAAAGGGAACTGTAAGCAAGGTGAAAAGACAACCCTCAGAATGGGAGAAAATAATAGCAAATGAAACAACGGACAGAGGATTAATTTCCAAAATATACAAGCAGCTCATGCAGCTCAATGCCAGAAAAAGAAACAACCCAATCAAAAAGTGGGGAAAAGACCTAAACAGACATTTCTCCAAAGAAGACAGGTGGCTAACAAACACATGAAAAAATGCTCAACATCACTCATTATTAGAAAAATGCAAATCAAATCACAATGAGACGTTACCTCACACTGGTCAGAATGACCATTTTAAAAAGTGTACAAACAATAAATGCTGGAGAGAGTGTGGAGAAAAGGTAATGCTCTTGCACTGTTGGTGGGAATGTAAATTGATACAGCTGCTATGGAATACGGTATGGAGATGCCTTAAAAAACTAGGAATAAAACCACCATGTGACCCAGCAATCCCACTCCTAGGCATATACCCTGAGGAAATCAAAATGGAAAAAGACACATGTTTCCCATTGTTCATTGCAGCACTATTTACAATAGCTGGAACATGGAAGCAACCTAGATGTCCATCAACAGACATCTGTTGGATAAAGAAAATTGTGGTACATATACACAGTGGAATTTTCAGTTCAGTTCAGTTCAGTTGCTCAGTCATGTCTGACTCTTTGCGACCCCATGAACTGCTGCACACCAGGCCTGCCTGTCCATCACCAACTCCCGGAGTTCACTCAACCTCATGTCCATCGAGTCAGTGATGCCATCCAACCATCTCAGCCTCTGTTGTCCTCTTCTCCTCCTGCCTTCAATCTTTCCCAGCATCAGGGTCTTTTCAAATGAGTCAGCTTTTTGCATCAGGTGACCCAAGTATTGGAGCTTCAGCTTCAATACAGTCCTTCCAATGGAATATTACTCAGCCATAAAAAGGAACACTGTTGAGTCAGTTCTAATAGGTGGATGAACCTAGAACATATTATACAGAGTGAAGTAAGTCAGAAAGAAAAAGATAAATATCGTATTCTAACGCATATATACAGAATCTAGAAAAAAGGTACTGAAGAATTTACAGGGCAGCAATGGAGAAACAGACATAGAGAATAGACTTGTGGACATGGGGAGTGGGGAGGAGAGGGTGAAATGCATGGAAAGAGTAACATGGAAACTGACATTACCATATGTAAAATAGAAAGCCAATGGGAATTTGCTGTATGGCTCAGGAAACTCAAACTCGGGCTCTGTATCAACCTAGAGGGGTGGGATGGGGAAGGAGATGGGAGGGAAGTTCAAAAGGGAGGGGATATATCTATACCTATGACTGATTGAAGAAGCACAAGCTGAAATCAAGATTGCCAGGAGAAATATCAATAACCTCAGATATGCAGATGACACCACCCTTATGGCAGAAAGTGAAGAGGAACTAAAAAGCCTCTTGATGAAAATGAAAGAGGAAAGTGAAAAAGTTGGCTTAAAGCTCAACATTCAGAAAATGAAGATCATGGCATCTGGTCCCATCACTGCTTGGCAAATAGTTGGGAAAACAGTGGAAACAGTGTCAGACTTAATTTTTGGGGGCTCCAAAAATCACTGCAGATGGTGATTGCAGCCATGAAATTAAAAGACGCTTACTCTTTGGAAGGAAAGTTATGACCAACCTAGATAGCATATTTAAAAGCAGAGACATTACTTTGCCAACAAAGGTCCATCTAGTCAAGGCTATGGTTTTTCCAGTGGTCATGTATGAATGTGAGAGTTGGACTGTGAAAAAAAGCTGAATGCTGAAGAATTGATGCTTTTGAACTGTGGTGTTGGAGAAGACTCCTGAGAGTCCCTTGGACTGCAAGGAGATCCAACCAGTCCATCCTAAAGGAGATCAGTCCTGGGATTTCTTTGGAAGGAATGATGCTAAAGCTGAAACTTCAGTGAGATCCAACCAGTCCATCCTAAAGGAGATCAGTCCTGGGATTTCTTTGGAAGGAATGATGCTAAAGCTGAAACTTCAGTACTTTGGCCACCTCATGCGAAGAGTTGACTCATTGGAAAAGACTCTGATGCTGGGAGGGATTTGGGGCAGGAGGAGAAGGGGACGACAGAGGATGAGATGGCTGGATGGCATCACCGACTCGATGGACATGAGGTTGAGTGAACTCCAGGAGTTGGTGATGGACGGGGAGGCCTGGCGTGCTGGGATTCATGGGGTCACAAAGAGTCAGACATGACTGAGTGACTGAACTGAACTGAATTTATGGCTGATTGATGTTGAGGTTTGACAGAAAACAACAAAATTCTGTAAAGCAATTATCCTTCAATTAAAGAAATAAATTTTAAAAAAGTGTGTCCAAGAGGGGAAAAGGGGCAGAAAGGGAAAAAAAAAAAAAACTAATTTAATTATCTATGGCTCTAACTCTAGAACTTAAGAAGGAAATATATTGCATCCAAAAGTTTCAATGTTTCATTTAATATATATATATATGTTTATATATGTACATTGTTGTTGTTCATTTGATCAATCGTGTCCAACTGTTTGCAACCCCATGGACTGCAGCACAACAGGCTTTCCTGTCCTTTACTCTCTCCCTGAGTTTGCTCAAACTCAACTCCATTGAGTTGATGATGCCATCCACCCATCTGATCCTCTTTTGCCCCCTTCCCCTCCTGCCCTCAATCTTTCCCAGCATCAGGGTCTACATATATAATATATTTTGCTCAGTTGCTCAGTTGTGTCTGACTCTGAGACCCCATGGGCTGTAGCCTACCAGGCTCCTCTGTCTATGGTATTTTCCAGGCAAGAATACTGGAGCAGGTTGCTATTTTCTACTCCAGGGGATCTTTCTGACCCAGGGATCAAAACTGTGTCTTTTGCACCTCCTCCATTGGCAGGCAGATTCTTTACTACTCACCACCTGGGAAACCCATATTATGTATATATATATATATATATATATATATAAATAACTACTTTATGTACGTATAATATATGTACACACACACTTGTATTTTTTTTTTATTGTTTGTAATCCCTTTTAGGAAAGTACATAGTTACTTCAAGTCTTTCCTGGTTCCTTGTTTTCCCACTTTACATTGTGATCTGTCACTGATGATGTAACCTGTTGCAGACTGCTCTCAGAAGTTGATCATCAGGATTAGTCAAGCATTGCTAATGAACCAAGAATGACGCGTCCTGTGGTACTGGACATCCGCTGTGCTGAGAAATAGCTCTACACGCAGAAGAAAGAAACACTTCAATCCAGCATAAATGGAAGGACCCTAACCTTAATTCCACATAGGCGGAGGCTGCTTTCTCGCTCTGACGAGAAGGCACATTTTGAAATGGAATTAAGAAGCTGACTCGCACACCTGAGTCAGGCTCACCTAATGCCTCAGGGATTTAACTGTGATGGAGCTTATACTGCATGCAGGCTGGAGTTCATTTGTTATAAACAGTTTATGTCAGAAAGGATGAAACACGTATTTAGGACTGGACTCAGTGGCACTAAACAACTTCTCCTTCCTTCTAAAAAATAAAGATGGAGATTAGCTGTTTATATATGATACAACTGAATCAGAAGAGGTATTTCATATCTCTAACAATTTATTTCTGTAATATTATGCCCAGCGTCCAAGCTTCCCATTTAAGCATAGTTATCCATGATCATGAAGTTTCCAATGACATGATTGTTTGAATAAACAAATAATTGGATAATGTAGAACTTCCCCAGAATTTCCTGAGTAAAATAAAGTTTATATTGCATAAAGCACCTAAGAAATCCAGTGTAGTATTCATTAGCATTGGGTTTCTAGGTGGCACTAGCCGTAAAGAACCCACCAGCCAATTTAAGAGACTTTAGAGATATGGATTCAATCCCTCTGTCAGAAAGATACCCTGAAGGAGAAACAGCAACCCATTCTAGTATTCTTGCCTGGAGAATCCCCATGGACAGAGGAGCCTGGTGGGCTACAGTCCATAGGGTTACCAAGAGTCGGGCACGACTGAAGCATCTTAGCATACATGCACACATACATGAGCATGGTAAATGTTTTGAAAAATGTCTTATTATAGAAATTGGTTATAGACTTCCCCGGTGGTCCAGTTGTTGAGAATCTGCCTTGCAGTGCAGGGGGCATGGGTTCAATCCCTGGTCAGGGAACTAACATCCCACAATGCCGCAGAGCAACTGAGCCCACATGCCGCAACTACTGAGCCCTTGCACTACAACTAGGGAATCCTTGCACTTCAACAAAAGATCCCACATGCCACAACTAAGACTCGGCCAAATAATTTAATAAATATTAAAAAATAAAGTAAATTGGCTAAATATTATATAATCCATATTTTTATATGTATTTTACTGAGCATGGAGCTCTGTTATTTCCATAAAATGTAAATTTAAAGTTCATATTACTTGATGTTTCACAGAATACAATTTTGGAAATGCTGAGTTCTTTTTTTTTTTTTTTTCCATTTCCTGAGCAAAACACCAGCCCCTTGGAGAGACGGCCAAGTTGTAAAGCAGTAACTGGGAATGGGTCACGTGTCTGGCCCATTTACTCAAGCAGGTGTAGCTCTGAGATCCACAATCTTAAGTCCTTCTAGAAGAAAATGCCAGAAAACCAGGATGACAGGGACACAAGGTTTCATGCAAAAGGAGCTAGTAGGGAGCATGGTGACGTTGAGAGGCAAAATCATCCTAAGAAACACCACCATGGGCAGCAGTGTGGTCCAGGGGCTCAGGGCAGTTAGAGGGACATCTCCAACACCTTCTGGCTGTGTGACCTCTGCCGATCACTAAACTCCTTGAGCCTCATTTTCCTTATCTAAAAAAAGAAAAAAAATGAAATATCCCTAATACTCAATTCAAAGTATTGTTGTGAGAATTAAATTATGAGAATGATGTCTGGCACATAATAAACTTTCAGTAAACATGATTATTAGAGTAAAACAGGAAATGGCATGGTCACAGTCAGTGTTTAATCTCAGGTAGATATTGACGTCTATAGCAATTGTCTCAGACTTACTGACAGTGACAGCTAGAAAGGAATTTAAGCTCATCAAGCTCCTCCCTGTGATCTTGCTGCTGCTAAGTTGCTTCAGTTGTGTCTGACTCTGTGCGACCCCATAGACGGCAGCCCACCAGGCTCCCCTGTCCCTGGGATTCTCCAGGCAAGAACACTGGAGTGGGTTGCCATTTCCTTCTCCAATGCATCAAAATGAAAGTGAAGTCGCTCAGTGACCTCTACACAGACTGGAGCCTAGGCGTGACTGAGTTGGAGACAATTTGGTCTCACATATTCAGTCTCTAGCTCATGAATCTATAGGAATTGAAAGACACAGAAAATATTCTTGTGCATAAAATTAGCATGATATTTTAAAATATATATTGACTTTCTCCTTAATTCTCCAAACATCTTGAATATTCCTAAATATACCTTTGTATTCAAGCATTTCAGTATTATTCCTGTGTTACTGTTTGTGACCCCATGGACTGCAGCCCTCCAGGCTCCTCTGTCCAAGGGATTCTCCAGGTTAAGAATACTGGAGTGGGTTTCCATTCCCTTCTCCAGGGGATCTTCCTGACCCAGGGATCGAGTCTGGGTCCTCCGCATTGCAGGCAGATTCTTTACTGTCCAAGCCACCAGGGAAGCCCAATACTTTTAGCATGCTGCCCTTTAACTTGAACTGGATGTCAATTTCAGTAACTATTCTTCATTTTTGTAAGGAGAACTCTACTCTCATTACCAAAGGGTTTTGATTGGAAATGGATGCTAAGGAATTTGACCTACCTGGATGGGATCATTTGGATGTATCATCTGTCCTCCATAATTCTTCTCTCTTCTCTAATGTGTATTCTTTAGCTTTCTCCATCAAATTCTAGAATTCTGTCCTGTTTGTCTTTTGTCCCAGTGATGCAGTTTTCTGCAGTATCGAGTCTATAGCCTCACTTTAAATTCAGCTCTCAAATTTTTCCTTTTCTTGTACACATTTCTGACAACAGCTTATTTTCAATTGTCTGTCTTGGCTTTGTAAATACGTGAATCCTTTTAACTCACATTCTGAGAATAAAATTAAAAGTCTTCAAAGTGTCTCCCTTTTTTCCCTGTAACTTTTTGGTTAAAATTTTGCTAGTCATTCCTAGTCTTATTGCTTTGTTACAGAGAACATGGCTTTCACATTTCTAGTTCTTGGAATAAATTGAGCTGTTCCAGTGGTCCCTTATACCATTGGTTTATGTCCATGTTCTAGGGAAATTACAAAATAATTTTTTTAACTCTGCATGTAAAAAGTCTGTTTAACCATTGAATGGTTACTCTTGCTCACCTTAATTTTAAAAACTCTATATTTACTTCATTTTTAAATTTTTTAAAGATTGACATTTATGTTACAAGTATAATAATTATTATGATTTGTCCATTTCTCACATTTTTCATTTTTTTCTTATAAATTGTTTTCAAGCTGCTGTATAATCACCATGTATTTGATCTTTTTAACTACTCTTGTTTCACATAATAAATTTATTCAACATTTACTCCATCTAATACTAATATTGAAACTACTTTCTCATCTTCAAATTTTCTAATTCTTTCAATTCAAACTTTGAGTATCAGATGTGCCCTTTTTAAGCAAGTATAGTGGAACTTTCTGATGAAGTGTGGTCACGTAGAACAGAACATTCTTGTAGAACAGAACATTCTTGTTACAAACTCTGGATCACTTTCACCTTTAATCTCACAAGCTCTCATAGACACACAATCATCACTTTATCTGATTTTCTTTTGCAGACTAGACCTGCTGTGTATCATTTCTTAGTAAGTTACACAGTAGCATAATTAATTAGTGAGGAAATTTTTCCTTTCTATTAAGTCTTTTTTTTTTTTCTATTAAGTCTTAAGGTAACAGACTTCCAAGGTTTGTCTATATAAAAGTAGCTTGTAAGATTATATTATGAATATAATTAATTAATGTGTCATATTTCTTATTAAATGTGCCAGAGACTGTTGGATACACAGGGAAAAGTACACAGAACCTCTTTGAAAATTTCTCCCATGTGACCTTGGGCAGATCCTGTGAACCATCTGAGACTCTGTTACCTCATCTAGAAAATGAAGCCATTGGTCTGTCTTGACTGTAAAGTGTTCCTTTCCACTGGGAGGTTTTATGACTCTGCAGTGCTAAAAATAAGACAGATCCAAGTACTCAACTAGGGCACAAGGATTTAGGAGCAGATGCACAAACTCTCAGAAACATAGTTTAGACTTTAGTGTGGCTTATGAACAAAGGAGATGGTAGATTATTTGAATAATGGCATGTTCTATGGCATGACGGCATGCTATAGAACTGTTTTTTACCCTGTGCCTTTTTTTTTTTTTTTAATACATACAGAAGTCCAGTTTGATGAGTCTAGTAACTAAAGGCATTTCTCTCACATAAAATGTGTATTTCTAAGCTCTAGTCAGTGTCGAATGCATATATCCACGTAATCATTAAATATTAAGAGATCACTGACTCTTAAGTAAAACTGTGTGCTGAGCACTGTATGGTGATAAAAAAGGAATGAGCAATAAACCCCTGGAGATCCCTAATTGTCACTGTGGTTTGATGACTCTCAGAGCAAAGAAAAGGGCTTTGATTTTGGCCCTTAAATGATATATGGTGATAAGAAATAGGGGCTTAATTAAATAGTAGTTCTCTGGGGTATATTGGAGAAGGAAATGGCAACCCACTCCAGTATTCTTGCCTGGAGAATCCCGTGGACAGAGGAGCCTGGTGGGCTACAGTCCGTGGGGTTGCACAGAGTCAGGCATTACTGAAGCGACTTAGCAGCAGAAGCAGCAGCTATGGAGTATTAGCAGTTCAGTTACTTAGGTGTGTCTGACTCTTTGCCATCCCATGAATCGCAGCACGCCAGGCCTCCCTGTCCATCACCGACTCCTGGAGTTTACTCACACTCATGTCCATCAAGTCGGTGATGCCATCCAGCCATCTCATCCTCTGTCATCCCCTTCTCCTCCTGCCCCAAATCCCTCCCAGCATCAGGGTCTTTTCCAATGAGTCAACTCTTCGCATGAGGTGGCCAAAGTACTGGAGTTTCAGCTTCAGCATCAGTCCTTCCAATGAACACACAGAACTGATCTCCTTTAGGATGGATTGGTTGGATCTCCTCGCAGTCCAAGGGACTCTCGAGAGTCTTCTCCAACACATCAATTTTTCGGCACTCAGCTTTCTTCACAGTCCAACTCTCACATCCATACATGACCACTGAAAAAACCATAGCCTTGACTAGACGGAGCTTTGTTGGCAAAGTAATGTCTCTGCTTTTGAATATGCTGTCTAGGTTGGTCACAACTTTCCTTCCAAGGAGTAACCATCTTTTAATTTCATGGCTGCAATCACCATCTGCAGGGATTTTGGAGCCCAGAAAAGTAAAGTCAGCCACTGTTTTCACTGTTTCCCATCTATTTGCTATGAACTGATGGGACCAGTTGCCATGATCTTCGTTTTCTGAATGTTGAGCTTTAAGCCAACTTTTTCACTCTCCTCTTTCACTTTCATCAAGAGGCTTTTTAGTTCCTCTTCACTTTCTGCCATAAGGGTGGTGTCATCTGCATATCTGAGGTTATTGATATTTCTCTCAGCAATTTTGATTCCAGCTTGTGCTTCTTCCAGCCCAGCATTTCTCATGATGTACTCTGCATATAAGTTAAATAAGCAGGGTGACAATAGACAGCCTTGATGTACTCCTTTTCCTGTTTGGAACTAGTCTGTTGTTCCATGTCCAGTTCTAACTGTTGCTTCCTGACCTGCATATAGGTTTCTCAAGAGGCAGGTCAGGTGGTCTGATATTCCCATCTCTTTCAGAATTTTCCACAGTTTCTTGTGATCCACACAGTCAAAGGCTTTGGCATAGTCAATCAAGCAGAAATAGATGTTTTTCTGGAACTCTCTTGCTTTTTCAATGATCCAGCAGATGTTGGCAATTTGATCTCTGGTTCCTCTGCCTTTTCTAAAACCAGCTTGAACATCTGGAATTTCACAGTTCATGTATTGCTGAAGCCTGGCTTGGAGAATTTTGAGCATTACTTTACTAGCATGTGAGATGAATGCAATTGTGTGGTAGTTTGAGTATTCTTTGGCATTGCCTTTCTTTGGGATTGGAATGAAAACTGACCTTTTCCAGTCCTGTGGCCACTGCTGAGTTTTCCAAATTTGCTGGCATATTGAGTGCAGCACTTTCACAGCATCCTCTTTCAGGATTTGAAATAGCTCCACTGGAATTCCATCACCTCCACTAGCTTTGTTCATAGTGATGCTTTCTAAGGCCCACTTGACTTTACATTCCAGGATGTCTGGCTCTAGGTGAGTGATCACACCATCGTGATTATCTGGGTTGTGAAGATCTTTTTTGTTTATAGATGTTATATAAAAACTGAGTATGTATATGCACATGTATGTACACATTTTCAATATGATAATGTTCCTGTTAATCTCCGAGAGAAAGATGTATAGCATCAACATATCTGCCAAATATACTATGTCTGTGTTTGTTCGTTTGGCAGAACATGTCTTCTTGGACACGTTAAAGGAGGATATCTTTGGGCTGTGCTTAGTTGGAGCACAAGTATAAATGGAGATGGTTGAGCACCCTCCATGCCATCAGGTCAAATGGTGAAGAGCCTTATTTAAACAGACAAACAAACAAGATCTAGAAACAACCATTTAAGGCAGGTAGAAATGACTTTTGAGTGATTTATTCTCTCAGTGACTGACTGGTACTGTAGCTCCCCAAGGCTCTGAACTAAGTGTTTAAAAAGAACATAGACTCAGAGTTAGGACCCCCTACACACAGTTTACCTACATGTATAGAGTGTGTCATTAATAATTTTGTGGGAAAGCAAGTTCACATCACATTATCTTGTCTGTGGGCAAAGCAGTCTAGAAATAATCTCAGATTCTATCGAGTGTATCTGGTTTCACATCAGTCCCGAAAATGCTCTGAATAAAGTCATGGAAAGAACCTGAATTTAGAAGACAGAAGCTGTTTGAAAAGCCTTTAGATTCTGAGGTAAAGCTCTCCTGGCTTTGGCCTCTTTGTGTTTCCACCCACGATGCCAATTCCTGGAGGTGCTTTTGGCCCACATAATGCATACAGCCCAACATTGCAGCTGCAAAGAAATTGAGGGGCCAGGAGGGGGAGCAGACATTAATATCTTGCAACCAGAACCACCCCCAAGTCAATAGTAAACTGATTCATGCTGATGACATATGGAGAATTCAACAAGGTGAGACAGAGAGCTTTGCCAATGGGTGCTCAAGGATGAAGAGTGATGACCTCCAGAGTGAAGTATAGAACAATAAGGAAGCACAAGTCACATGTGCGATTTATTTAAATGGGGAAACTGTAGTGAGAAATAAGTAATTTCTCAAATATAAATGCAAGTGGTGGGTACATATGTTCTAGCCAGACAGTGATGCTTCAGCAGGTCACTATTATGAGAGAAGAATGAGGCTAGACAAGTTTGTATGTCAGTTATCCACGGGAGTCACAAAAATAGGCTATAGTTTTCAATTAAATAGCTATCCTATGGTAAAATACTCGCTGATGCTTTTGTTCCTGCGCCTTTTCCCCCCCTTTTTTCCTCCCTAGGGAAGCACAGGTTAGGTTTAGGTAGCATCACTGTTGAATGTCAGCTATTTTAAGCTTTCTGCATATTTTTTAGTCCCACAAAGAGTACAGTATGAAAGATAGACACAGGATGGTGCCTGCTTCATTTTGCACAAAGCCTTTTAAATTCTCCAAATCCTGGTCTCTAAATACTCTGCTGTGGAAAATACCAGTAGCAAAAAAAATGAAAAGCACAGGGACAAATAAAGGATAAGATGAATGATGATGATTTTTAAATTTTGGTGTTTTTCCCCCTTTAGAGGTTACATACTCTATGGTCACTGTCCATTACAAATACATTTTGGCCTTTAAATAAGTGAGTCAGATTGCCATCTGCTTATGCCCCTTCCTCACAATTAAGCTGTAAATGTGTTGATTTATGAATAAAGTTACACATTTTATATTGCATTATATAAATGTGGTTATAGTCATAGTATTGTGCAGACCTTTCTTTAAAAAGGACTTTAAAAAAACTCCTCTTCAAAAGTTATCAAATGATTAGAATGCCATCTGGGTATGCCCCTTTCTCACAATTATGCTGTAAATATGTTGATTTATGAATAAAGTTACACATTGTATATTGCATTATATAAATGTAGTCATAGTATTATGCAGACCTTTCTTTGAAAAGGACTTTAAAAAATTCCTCTTCAAAAGTTAGCAAATGATTATCACACTATTTTGTCACTCCACAAATCTATTAAATATCGAAACTCTTAACCTTTCTGGTACACACACACACACACACAGAGCTCAATCCATTGAGTTTCTTTACTGTTCTCCTTTCCATCTCAGGAAACAGAAGGGAAAAACATACAAAAAGATTCCACTGAGACAAGAACTACATCCTTACTATAATGTCAAATTTTGCATGATCTTTTAAAATTGTGGTTTGTTACCAAGTTCAAGCTTGTACTGCTCCTCAGCATGACAGGTCCATAAATCAAGAAAGGAGGTGTTGGGGCAAAGAATTGCAGCCTTGTTCAGAAAGTTCCAAGA
Organism: Bos mutus; assembly: GCF_027580195.1. NCBI lineage: Eukaryota > Metazoa > Chordata > Mammalia > Artiodactyla > Bovidae > Bos > Bos mutus. Next base: position 9,271,464 of record NC_091638.1, read on the forward strand.
CCCAGATGATGGACTTGTGTCCCAAAGAATCGTCTTACCTCTGTCAGAATTCAGGCTTCTTTTATCCTAAAAGGGGAGGGGGGAGTTGCTGCTTGTTGCAAACTTCTGGGTGCTAGAATTCTTTGTTCTTGCAGCTGTCCATGTAGGTGTGGTCACCATGTATTGATAAGACAATTGTCATTTTCTGGTCTGCGGCTTTTTATCTCTCTATGAATGGCAGTGTTTTACCTTTAAAGGTCAAGCCTGTAGGGCAGAGTCTTGAAAGTGTGCCACCATGCATATTTCAGGCTACAGGCAAGGTTCTTTTGCAGAGGTGCACAGCTGGCATGGCAATAGAGCACAAGGGTTAGAGCTAGCAGACAAGGTCCAGTACGAAGTCAGATTTGTTCTTCTCTGTTACAATTTTGCTATCAGGTGTTAATGTATCTTGAATTAGTGAATGATATTCAGTTCAGTTCAGTCGCTCAGTCATGTCCGACTCTTTGTGACCCCATGGACTGCAGCACACCAGACTTCCCTGTCCATCACCAACTCCCGGAGCTTGCTCAAACTCCTGTCCATCGCGTCGGTGATGCCATCCAACCATCTCATCCTCTGTCATCCTTTTCTCCTCCTGTCTTCAATCTTTCCCAGCATCAGGATCTTTTCCAATGAGTCACTTCTTCACATCAGGTGGTCAGAGTATTGGAGCTTCAGCTTCAGCATCAGTCTTTCCAATGAATACTCAGGACTGATTTCCTTTTAGGATTGACTGGTTTGATCTCCTTGCAGTCCAAGGGACTGATATTAGAGGAAATCTGATATTAGTGAATGATATTAGAGGAAACAAATAGGATAAGGCATTTAGTGTCCCCACCACTGCCCTCTCCCACCCTCAAGACCTTCTTCCACTGGCCACCGCCAGTTTTGCTCTATAGGTAATAGAGTCACACTGAATAATTATTAATTTATTTGGCAACACTAGGTCTTTATCACAGCATATAAACTTTCTCTACTTGTGGCAAGCAGGGGGCTAGTCTCCAGTTGTGGTATGAGGACTTCTCATTGCAGTGGTTTCTCTTGTTGCAGAGCATGAACTCTAGGTTTCATGGAGGGCTTAGTTGCTCTGCAGCGTATGAAATCATCCCAGAGCAGGGATCAAACCCATGTCCCCTGCATTGGCAGGTGAATTCCTAACTATTGGACTACAAGGAGATCCAACCCATTAGTCTTAATTGCAAAGTAATATAGCACTAGGTTTCAAAAACCTGAAAAATATGATAGATTAAAAAGGAGCGTGTATCCTTGCCAATTGTCTCTTACTGGGTTTGTGATTTACTCAGAGTCTAGGTTTCCTCATCTACAAACGAGAGATAACCTTTTCTTCTCCAAAGAGTTTTCTGAAAACGAAGGAGTCAAGGGCTTACCCAATCTCTCAGTGGTACAGAATCCACCTGCACTGCAGGAGACACAGGAGACAGTGAGTTTGTTTGCTGGGTCAGAAAGATCCCTGGAGGAGGAAATAGTGCCCCACTCCAATGGCACCCCATTCCAGTACTCTTGCCTGGAAAATCCCATGGGCAGAAGAGCCTGGTAGGCTGCAGTCCACGGGGTTGCTAAGAGTTGGACACGACTGATTGACTTCACTTTCACTTTTCACTTTCATGCATTGGAGAAGGAAATGGCACCCCACTCCAGTGTTCTTGCCTGGAGAATCCCAGGGATGGGGGAGCCTGCTGGACTGCTGTCTATGGGGTCGCACAAAATTGGACACGACTGAAGTGACTTAACCGTAGCCAATATTATTGCCTGAAAAATCCCATAGACAGAGGATCTTGGGTGGCAACAGTCCAAAGGGTCACACAGATAGTTGGATACAACTGAGTTACTGAGCACACACTAAAGACTCGAAGCATTTAAATGTACTTCTCTAGGATTTGGGACAGAGTAACTGGTTAGTAGCTGTTGTTTGACTTAATGACTAGATAAAAATTTAGTGTCCCTGCTCAACCTGGTTAGTTTTAAAACATCTTTGTTTCATTTTATAAGAGGCAAAATCATGTCACAGGAAAATTGGTAGATAGGAAAGAATACAAAAATAGTTCCCTGTTATGTATTCCATAACACATAAAAGTTTTTTCCAATCTTCCTTCATTATCACATGTCTCATTTTATCAGTAATCATCCTGTACATACAATTGGCTCATTCCTTTTTCATTCTACTTTCCATATTGCTTCATAACCATGAAATTTCAATACCCTCAGAACACTTCATATCAGAAAAATTATATTTAATATTTAAAATTTATCTTGTTTTTTAAATTTCAAAAATTTATTTAAGACAAATGTACTGTTATGCTGCAGTCCATGGGGTCCCAAAGACCCGGGCATGAATTAGCAACTGAACAACAGCAACTTGTAACAATTTTCTTCGTGTATCTACTAAAATGAGTATATTGATTTATCCTATGCATGGATTATATCATGTCCTTGCTACAGAACTTTTCTTTTTTTTTAATCTTTGCAGCAGAAGCAATCATTGACCTAGAGTTTATGTTTGAAATATCTTTCAGCTAAAATAAATGCAGCATACCAAGAAGATAGCACAAACCCTGGATACGCTAACCAATGCATTGTATGAGGAAATGATGGATTTTACTTGGAAGCAAATTACTTACCTTCATGGTTATCTGAAAACATTAACCAAGCAAAAATAGTTGCTAAGAATATAGTACATTTTCCAGCAAATTTTTGTTCTTGATAAAAGATTTTGAGAAGTCTGTGGATCAAAGAAAAAATTTTTTCTCCTCCCATTGTTGTCTCCTCCCATTCCTTCCTATCCATGGAAGAAATTCTTCCCTCTAAGATTCATGGGCCTTGCAGGCAAGTTATGGATTAACATTGCCTAAAATTGTGGGCCAAATCTAGGACTTTTATACCCATGTGAGTTGGCCTTGGCAGAGGGAATGGACTTGCTTCAGAGGATCTAGTGCTGAATTTGATGCTATTTCATTCCTTCCTGCTGTAAAGGGACATGGTCTCTGATGGTCTCCTGGTTCAGTCTTGTGTATGGGAAAGTATGTGTACATGCTAAGACTAGTCCTGCTTTTCCACTCTCCTATAAATCCTGCATGAGAAAAATTGAATAGGCTGTAGGAAGAGAATGTGAAAATGGAAATCTCCCTGGTATCATGGAGAAATGAACTAGAGAGGTTTGCAGTGGGCTGCTAGAAAACAAATCCCAAACCAGCTTCTCCCCCAATGGCAGACTGTTCAGACCACATGGTGGTGTTTAATTTCCCCCTCCACAGATTAAAAAAAAATATATATATATTTATATATATAAAATAAAATATATTTATATATATATAAAAGAGAACTATATATATGTTTCTCTTTCTCTTTGGAGGGGCTCACAGCTTCTGAAAATTGAGAGAATGTACTAGTTATCTCAACATTGCATTCTCTTCTTTAAACTTGGCCCCAAAAAAAGAACCTTAAAAAACATTATCACTCAGAGAATTGAGCCCAAACCAATACACTGTAAACATTCTACATTTCTTTTCTTCTCCTTTTTAACATAATAATATCTGTACATGTGGCTAAAGTAATATGAATTATATCATGCGTTTTCTTTCCATTATGTTAAAAATGTTTAAATTGCTGGGTACAGAAGGATCTTTTTACATAGAGTTTGTGCTATATTTCTAGAATATACAGTCAGATCCAGGGGACATCAATTTTTATTTTGATGCCTAGAATTTCCAAAACAGTGTCAAAGAAAACTAACATGGGCATGCCAGTGGCGTGCATGGCATGAACTAAGAGGATTACTTACATTATTTTATTGAATCCTTACAGCAAAATGAAGAGGCTGTGATTTTCAACCTTATTTTATTTATGGGAAAGTAGTCCCAGAGATATTAGGTAACTTGCCAGAAACTTCAAGGCTAGTAAATGGCCAAACAGGGTTACATGCAGGTTTTTCTGATTCTATTGCCCTTAGTCTTTCCAAACTTTACCTTTTTCTTAGAGATACTAGTGATTCTTTTAAGATCACATGTCAGAAAATGCATATGCTGGTGTGCTCCACGGAAGTAAAGCTGACAAAGACTGGGGTGGTTAAGTTGGCAGCAGTCAAAGCTGAGCAGAAGCCACCTTGATGGATCCAGTGTGGGGATGTGGAGAAAAGCAATTGCCTCAATGGTCTACAAAGTAATGCTTTCACTACCCGATGGGGGGCCTATGATTTATGCAAAGAATGCTCTAAGAACCACCTCATCGATGTGCATCATGCTTATTCTCTTGGGAAAATGGATCTACTTAGATACAAGGTTTGTCATTACTCCAAGTTTGGACCTCGCTGTGCTTTCATTTCTCTAAAACATCCCTACAAAGTGAGAACTCATGCACTCTTAATGATTCTCCTATAAATTTGTTTATGGGTGATTTCAGCTGTGGAGTGTCAACTGGGACATGGAGATTTAATGAACATGGGTGTGCCAAATCCTCCATTACAGCAGGCAAATGAGGCATTTTGTCCAAGACAGTTTACTAAGTGTGCTCTGGTATAATGAGATCTGCATTGTAACAAAGTGAGCATGTGTCTCCCATTTGATTTAGGAAAGAACTGTAGCAGAGTTGGTGGCTGATCAGAGCAACCTATACAGCAGTGCTGTTGGGGCTATAATATGACAAGCTTTCAGAACAGCCTGGCTCCAGACTCCCGTTTGTCATTGCTAAATTAAGGGCTCTTGCTATTATACTTGGTCTTCTCAGGTGGCTTGGTGCCAATGCAGGAGGCGCAGGAGACATGGGTTTAGTCCCTGGGTCAGGAAGATCCCCTGGAGAAGGAAATGGCAACCCACTACAGTATTCTTGCCTGGGAAGTCCCATGGACAGAGGAGCCTAGAGAGCTACAGTCTATAGGGTTGTAAAAATAGGGTCGCAAAAAGTCAGACATGACTGAGCACACACTGTGGGGTGGGGTCCTTATATTTATGGGGTGTTGGGGAAATTTAAAGAGATATACATCTTTTAAAAAATTATGGAAGTATAATTGATTTACAGTGTTGTGTTAGTTTTTGCTATACAGCAAAGTGATTCAATTATATATGTAGTTTTTCATATTCTTTTCCATTATGGTTTATTACAGGATATGGAATATAGTTTCCTATGTTATACAGAAGGACCTTGTTGTTTATGTCTTTTATGTACAGTAATTTGTATCTGCTAACACAGTAATTTGTATCTCGGAGAAGGCAAGGGCACCCCACTCCAGTACTCTTGCCTGGAAAATCCCATGGACAGAGGAGCCTAGTAGGCTGCAGTCCATAGGGTCTCTAGGAGTTGGACATGACTGAGCGACTTCACCTTCACTTTTCACTTTCATGCACTGGAGAAAGAAATGGCAACCCACTCCAGTGTTCTTGCCTGGAGGATCTCAGGGACGGGGGAGCCTGGTGGGCTGCCGTCTATGGGGTTGCACAGAGTTGGACACGACTGAAGCGACTTAGCAGCTTAATTTGTATCTGCTAACCCTAAACTCTTAGTTTATCCCTCCCCTACTCCCTTTGCCCTTTGGTAACCGTAAGTTTGTTTTCTATGTCTGTGAGTATACTTCTGTTTTGTCAATAAGTTCTTTCATATCATTTTTTAGATTCCACCTATGAGTGATCAATAGTAATTCTCTTTCTTTCTGACATACTTCTCTTAGTATGATCATCTCAAGGTCCATCCATGTTGGCACAGATGGCATTGTTCCATTCTTTTACATGACTGAGTAATATTCTGTTGTATGCATATGTGTGTGTGTGTATCTATATATGCCATATTTTCTTATTCTCTTCTTCTTCCTCCCTTCCTTTATGCTCTGTCTCTCTCCCAGTATCATTCTCTCTCTCTTTTTTAAAAATAAATATGCATTTACGGTAGGGGTGGGTGCTGGAAGGAAGAGATCTAGTTCAGGTGATGATACTCTTTTTCTGTAAAAGGTCAGACAGCAGATATTTTAGGCATGTGGGCCATATGGTCTCTTTCACAAACATTCAACTCTGTGATAGCATAAAAGCAGTCATAGACAATACTTGAATGAACGAGCAGGACTATGTTCCAGTAAAACTTCATTTTTGGATTCAGAAATTTGAATTTCATGTAACTTTCACACATTCAAGAAACATTCTACTTTTTATTTTTTTGGAACAACTTAAAAATATAAAGATTTCTTAGCTCACAAGACTTACAAACACAGGCATTAGGGTACGTTTCTGTCGAAGGTCAATTTAGCTCTGGTGTCTGCCTGACTCCATATACTGATAAATCTGGCATACAAGGTTTCCATTAAAGACGTTACCTCTGCCTCAAAGATCTCTTCCCCAATTCTATTACATGCTTAAAATTCTCAGAATTATCTTTATCTGATGACTAGCCAGACTCTTTCTCTCCTTTAAGACTACTCAAATGACTTCATTCATGACATCTCTCCTTACCCTCTGTATTAGTGTGCTAGGGTTTTCATAATAAAATACCCACTGACTGAAATGCTTAAAGAACAGAAACCTATTTATCAAAGTTCTGGAAGCTACAAGTCCAAGATTAAGGTTTCAGATGAGCTGTTTTCTCCTGAGGCCGTTTTCCTTGGCTTATACATGGTCCCTCCTTAAGCAACATTACATTTTCTTGGTGTCTCATCCTCTTCTTATAAGGACACTAATTCTGTTGATTTAGAGCCCCACCTTTTGACCTCATTTAACTTTAATTACCTCCTTAAAAGCCCTATCTCCAAATACTGTCACATTGGGGGTTAACACTTCAACAGGTAAATTTTGAACAGATACAATTCTGTCCATAACACTCTAGGTCAGATGTATAAAAGCTAAGGGGGAAAAAACTCAACAATCAAGATAAATACTATTTTAAAACAATATTTTAAAAAGTAAAATCAATGCAAAGAGTCAATGATTTTTTAAAAAATCAAAGCTTTACATCAAGCAGGTTCTGTATTACTGATTTTTCATTTTACCTCAGGCTTCAGTATGGCTCAGCATGACTTATTTGGCTTTGCTCCTTCAGCCTGTCCTTCTTTTTGGTCCTTTTTTCATTTATAATATGTGGCTTCCTTTTCCTTTATTGATTGTGAATTTTTTAAAACAGATATTCTATTTCATGGCTGCTTTCATCTCCGCAGTCTCTAGTGTACCAGCTGACCCAGAGAAGATGCCCAGTAACTATCTGTTGGCTCAAATGCAGCCACTACATTCTCTGATGAGACACCATGGCATTCATGAGGCATTTCAGTTTTTGGAGCATTTTTCTTTGATCAGAAATGTATAAACAAAGAGGCTACAAGGACCTTTATTCTAGTCTTTATGATGAGGACATTTTGAGAAACTTAAAGGAAATGGAAGGGGGGATGGGAGGAAGAGCTTTATCTTTCTGTTCAGCAAGTGGTACATGTGGCTTATCATATGGGACACCTCCTTAAACCTCCCACCTTTGGTTTAAATTTATAGGTGAGAAAACAAATGAACAGAGAAGTTAAGTACCTTATAGCCCAAAGCCAGTGAGTGAATTAGAGAGTATTTGAATTGCTCTGAATCCCCATAAGAGCTACTTCCATAAAATTATATTTAGGTACACATTAAGGAATAGACATTCTTCTTCTCTTAAGGGATTTACATTTACATAAAGTAACATTAAAAAGCAGGGCAAATCATTAATGGCTTTGGGGTTCTGGAACAAAATGTTTTCTGAAATCAGCCATTCTGCTCTTTCAGATTTCTCCTATCAGATAATTGGCAGCTTGAGAATTAGTCATGCTCTGTTGAACCATGTATTTCCCATGATGTCATGGGTTACCAATGAGTCCATTGCAGGCACACAGTGGGTTGGAAGAAGCAGGGGGTCTGTCCGTTTCCCAGATTATCCTAGTGTATCCAATCCTTTGGATGCACTCAGCCATGGAGCCCCAGTAAGGATATCCCAACTGTACTTTTATAGTTCCTTAAGGAATGAATGACTTCTTCTTCCAAAACAATGGCTGTGTTACTGTGATTCCCTCCTTGGCTTCCATTCACTAGAGATCCTGTTCTTGTTCCTTTGCAACTCTGAACTCTTGATAATATTCTCTTACCTCCAGCCTCCCCAGCATCTTATCACCACTGCTACTCAGGGATCTAAATGTCACTGATCCTTATTTCCTATCCTACAGCAGGTATCTTCCCTGTTTTGACAGAAAGTGTTAACATGTGTTAGTGTGTATTAACATGCCCAACACATGCTTCTAAGACTGTATTCTAAGAACTCCTGGTTGTTCTTTCCCACGTGAGTGGGCCGATGAGACAGAGGGAGATCCAGGAGCTCTGAGAACACCTCTCATCATGACTTTTTTCCCTTTTGTCTGCCCTGGGTCTTTGCTGCAGTGACAGGACTCTCTCTATTTGTGGCACGCGGGCTTAGTTCCCTCCTAGTATTTGGGATCTTAGTTCTCTGACCAGGGATTGAACCTGTGTCCCTTACATTGGTAAGTGGGCTCTTAAGCACTGGACCAGCAGGGAATTCCCTCCTATTATGACTTTAAGGATCACATGTTTGCTCAGCAATCCTCACCCCTTACTGCAGCTGTATATTTCAACACTCAACATGGTTTCCAGTGATTCAGGACCCAGTGAGAATGGCAGGCTGCCCTCCGTGACCTCTCATAGCAGTGCCAGAACCTTAAAAACTGGGGAAAAACCCATGATGTGTGTAGACATTGAGAAAGGGGCAACTGAACAAAGGAAGTCCTCTTTGGGACCCCCATTTCCTGTCGGCCTGTAAGAATAGAGGAAGCTGGAATGTGGAGGCAAAGAACACTCATCTCAGAGCCAGGACACTCATTGTTTGTACAGCTCAACATTTAGCAAGTTACTCTGTGTTTTTTTCATCAGTATGTGGGCGATAATAACATCCTCATTTTAGGATTGTGAAGCATATTAAAGGAGATGCAGATGAAGCTTAAGCTGCAGGGCCTCTCACTTGCATAGGCTTGCAACTCATTTCATAGTTAAAATGCGTGTGTGTGTGTGTGTATGTTGAAATGTATAAATTTGAGGCCCAATAAAATCTAGATTCATGCTTGATATTTCTCATCATAGAACACTTTTACTGTCAGATAGTAGGAGAATATAAGATCTTAGTAAGAAATAATGGAATACTTATTTTTTTAATAAACCCTAAAATAAAAAACACATGAGTATAAAGGAAGAAAGATGTTTACTTAAAAAATCTAACATCATAACAGAAATTATATATATTTATTCCAGTCCCATCCCAATCTGTATGTGTGTATATATATGTATATAATATATATAGCATCTTGTATACAGTTGTTGCCATATCCTGTGTACATTTCAACATTCCCTCCTGTGAGCTCCGTGATGACATAGCTAAAACCGATCTGAACACCCAAGAAGTTAGCTCTGTGTAAGAGGAGAAGCACTTCTTTTAAAAATGAACTAGAAATCTGTCTAACATTTACTAAGCACTTACTGTGTGGCGGGGGTTGCTCCAAGCACTTGAACAATGATAACTCAGTTAATCCTGTGAGGTACTTTGGGAGTCTATCACTGTTTTGATTATAATGAGGCCACAATAAAGATACAGAGTAGTTAAGCCAGTCCTCTCTACCCACACAGCTACTGAGGAGGGGAGTTGGGTCTTAAAGCAAACATGTTAGAAAGATGGTTAACGATAACTCTGTATGCGAGACAGCAAAAGAGACACAGATGTATAGAACAGTCTTTTGGACTCTGTGGGAGAGGGAAGAGGGGGATGATTTGGGAGAATGGCAATGAAACATGTATGATATCATATAAGAAACGAATCGCCAGTCCAGGTTCAATGCAGGATACAGGATGCTTGGGGCTGGTGCACTGGGATGACCCAGAGGGATGGTACAGGGAGGGAGGTGGGAGAGGGGTTCAGGATGGGGAACACATGTACACCCATGGCAGATTCATGTTGATGTATGGTAAAACCAATACAATATTGTACAGTAATTAGCCTCCAATTAAAATAAATAAATTTAAAATTTTTAAAAAAGCTAACATGTCCTACTGGAGAGGCTGAGTCCTCAACCACCATGATGAAGAGGACTAATAGGTTTGTGGATGCGAAGAGGTAACTCTTCTATGTTATGAATTTTACTTATTGAAGAAATAACTTGACCTTTAATTAAAAAATGATGCCAAATCAATAATCGAGAGTACACTGGGGCAAGGAGAAGATATCAAGTAGTTACAATGGACAAGGGAAAAGTGAATTTGCTAGAGCCGTATAAGTAGGATTTTAGGGGAGTGCTAGCTTAGTTCTTTTATTGTCAGCCTAGTCTCATAACAAGGGTTCTTACCCAACAGCATTGGTTTCTCATCCTATTGTGTATATTATGGCTTTCTAAAAAAGTGCTTAGCCTATATTTGTTAGTTTTTTATATTTGCAATATATTTGAGATTCCCAATATCTTTATTATTTTATTTCTTTATCTGCCTACTTATTTCATTCAAAGTACATTTCCATTTTCCTTATAAAATTTATTCTCATACTACAGGAGATAATATTAAGACGTTATTCTAATGTTCAAAACAGAATTCTCAATTCCATGTTCCCGTCTTTTCTGTGCATAACCCATATTATACACACATATATGTTTTTTTCGTATTTCAATTGAGAGTGCATCTTTCCTAAATGTTTCCTACATAAAAATAGGTGTATAAGCCATAGCTCATCTACTTGTGATGTGGATTCTGGTTGGTTTATTCCTTCATCTGATCTGTAGCTTGGGAGTATCACTGTGTATCACTTCTAGTCCTCTAACAGTGTTTAGCAGAATTTTTCTGCTAAGGCCATGGGCACTTGAAGAATTGTTTCCTATCTTGATGTTGACTAAACTCTAGACTATGGGGTGCATTTCTAAAGAAATGAGCAGTCATTGTGTGTTGTCTCTAGTGATCTTACAAATTCCACATGCTCATGAAATATTTTGTTTTGGGGGATTTTGCCTCTAAAGATTTACAACATTGCTCCCACTTCCCTGAAAGTCTCCTCTTGTTGGTTATTTTCAAGAAGTTGTCTCTGAACACATGTAGATAGAAGGGTTAAAGGGGGATGAACATCTACTCCAGCCTCAAAAATGATATCTGTTATAATTAATATATATTCATAATCTTTTGTAGAGCCTGAGCCAGGGAGCATTACAGGAAAAATGGGCAAAGAAAGTGTTTTGTTAGCAAGTGTTCTGGTGCAAATACCAGATACCCCTTTAGGACAGAAACACATACGCTCACAGTCAGTTGGAGGCACTGACTGCTCAATTATCCGTCACTGGAGGGAGCTGGACCATTAAAGCTTAAGTGCGCTTCCAGGGACAACCACAGCACAGTGACTGATCAGGGTGGGGGTGCAGAGGTCCTGCTCCCAGTCATGGACAGTATGCAGAGCCATCCAGGCTCCAGAGTTGGTAACTAAATTAAACTTCCCCAGGTCTCAACCCATTTCCCTCACTCCCTTGTAGGTATTACTTCTAAAAACCCTTTGGAATATTACTCAGCCATAAAAGGGGATGAATTTGAGTCAGTTCTAGTGAGGTGGATGGACCTGGAGCATGTTATACAGAGTGAAGTAAGTCATAAAATTAAAATCATATATATATATATATATATATATAAGATCTAGAAAATGGTACTGACAAAACCTCTCTGCATATATATATATATATATATTCTAAAAAATGATACCAATAAACCTCTCTGCAGGGAAGGAATAGAGACACAGACATAGAGAACAGGCTTGTGAACGCAGTGGGGGAAGAAGAGAATGGGACAAACTGAGAGAGTGGCATTGATATACAATACCATATGCAAAACAGATAGTGAGTGGGAAGCTGCCGTGTAGCACAGAGAGCTCAGCCTGGTGCTCTGTGATGACTTAGAGGGGAGGGATGGGGTCGTGGGAAGGAGGCGCAAGAGGGAGGGGATAGATACAGATACAGATGCAGATAGTTACGACTGATTCACATTGTTTAATGGTGGAAACCAACACGACATTGTAGGGCAATTATCCTCCAATGGAAACATTAGGGAAAAAAACTCTTCCTAACAAAGCCACTGCTTGCACATTTCCATACAGGAAAACTGGATGTATGAGTCTTCTCTCCTTATTTCAGCTGGTTAAGGTCATTTTATTTCTGGAGCCAAATGGTAGATTTCCATTTCTTCCTCTTCAATCCTACGGAATTGTTAACATTAGGGAAACTTCCTCCTAATATTTGGTGACAGGTTATCTTCTGATGACCTAGAGGGGTGGGATATATATATATATATATATGGTATATATATATATACTTATATATCTAAGTATACATATACTTAGAGTTATGACTGATTCATAATGTTGTAGGTGGAAGCATACAATTTTACTCGTGACTTTTTCTCTCATTCTGTACCTTCATGATCTGTCAGCAGGGTGCTAGCTGAGCTGCTTCAGGCACTAGTAGGCTTTTGTCATTTTAAATGCAACTGTTTTCTCATTAATCGTCAAACGCTCCAAACCACGTGGAGACTCCTAGCAGTTAAACACAAATGGTAGTGTCAAAAAATCCTAGCCAGGTGACAATTTTCATCATTATCCTCTGTCCTCTTAAATGATCCATGGAATTTCAGGATGTATGCTTGAACGAAACTCCTATTTGTTTATTTCCTGGAGTTTTTTTTTTTTTTTTAAGCTATATTTTCATGAGATCAAGAAGCTGACAAGCTCACACTTAAGACTTCGATTTGAACATATTCTCTAAGTACCAAGCCCTAGGCCATTCTGAGGGGAGTTCAGGGCCCAGGAGCAGTCAAGAAGTCCCTCTAAAACACTTATATGTGTGCCATTAAAAGAAAGATGAGGAAAGAAAGAAAGCGTGACAGGCAAGCTGGTGCCATGGAGCTTAAGGGGAAAGGCATAAATAAAATAAAGACCAGGGTTCAATTACAACTTAATTTACTAGCTATGTAATTTGGGACAGTTTCCCTAAACTCTGTAATTCATTTCTTTAACCACAATATGAGGATCATCGTACTTATATTATTGGGTTATTGTGAGGATTAAGTGATATAGTGTAAGTAAAGCCCCCAGAACAGTGATGTGATCCTTTTGGAAAGCTTGAGGTCAAAAGTTGTATGTTGTAGACAAATCCTTTCTCTCTTCCTGGCCCCATTATCCTCATCTTTTTATGGGGGGAGAGGGGGATTGAAATTGAGTTATTTTATGATCTCTCAGGAAGCATGTTTTTAGTTGGAAATTTCTATAACTATAGCAATTTAAATATGATTATGCTCATTTTTTCAGAGGATACTGATAAAATTAAAAAGCCAGGTGCTTTCCCCATAATTAGTCACACAAATAGAAAGTGGCCAAGCTAAAGTTGGCAATCAAATCTTTGGGTTTCAAGTCTCCTGTTCTTGATTATTTATTTATTTGAATACACAGACTTGCAGTCATCCATATTTGCCTGGAAGATTTAGACACAGTGGGTACAGAATGTAGTCAAAATAGGGGACCCTTGTTTCTTCTTTGTCCAAAAGCAGACAACGAATGCTTTCATGTATCTCCCAGTGTGTCAGTCACATGATTTTCTGGGTCAGACAGAACTTGTCTGATTATTTTTTTGTCCTGGGATAACAGCACACATATCATGGGAACATGAGAAAAATGAGGCAACACAGCTGGATTTTTTTTTCTTTTATCATCAGTCCTTCTGGTTGATTTCGTAATTGTACTTTGTAGATGTGTGTGATTTAGGGGGAATGGTATTACGCTGATCTAAATTTTGACTTCAAGCTCTGAAAACAGAGATATTAATTAACATCTAAGCAATTTACCCGATCCCATGAAACATCATAGTTCCGTTATTGAGACAACAAGTAGAATTTTGACTTCATTAATTTCAATAATGTTCTATTTACCCCTTCCCCCCACACAGAATATAGATCAGAATCCTTGAAGAAGAGCTTGAAAGATGATGTTCAATCTGGTCCCTGCCAACTTCTGTAGGCTAGACATGGCCATCGCTCACCATCGATCACTGTGGGTCAAACACAGTGACCTTCTCTTTGGTCCTTAAACATCCCAGATTATCTGCAGCCTCTGGACCTCTTTTTAAAATGTAATTTATTTATTTTAAATTGAAGGATAATAGTTTTACAGTAGACCTCTTCATGGATGTTTCATCTGCCTGGTCTTTCCTCATCTTCTTTCCTTGCCAAAGGCTATTTGTTCTTCTTGCCTTCTTGCTACTTGTTCTTCTTGCCTAGAAGATATCTACCTGAATATCTTCTTTAAGCACTAAGACCAGGGTTCAGTTCAGTCACTCAGTCGTGTCTGACTCTTTGCGACCTCATGAATCGCAGCACGCCAGGCCTCCCTGTCCATCACCATCTCCTGGAGTTCACTTAAACTCACGTCCATCCAGTCAGTGATGCCATCCAGCCATCTCATCCTCTGTCATCCCCTTCTCCTCCTGCCCCCAATCCCTCCCAGCATCAGTCTTTTCCAATGAGTCAACTCTTCACATGAGGTGGCCAAAGTACTGGAGTTCCAGCTTTAGCATCATTCCTTCCAAAGAAATCCCAGGGCTGATCTCCTTTAGGATGGACTGGTTGGATCTCCTTGCAGTCCAAGGGACTCTCAAGAGTCTTCTCCAACACCACAGTTCAAAAGCATCAATTCTTCGGCGCCCAGCCTTCTTCACAGTCCAACTGTCACATCCATACATGACCACTGGAAAAACCATAGCCTTGACTAGACAGACCTTTGTTGGCAAAGTAATGTCTCTGCTTTTGAATATGCTATCTACGTTGGTCATAACTTTCCTTCCAAGGAGTAAGCGTCTTTTAATTTCATGGCTGCAATCACCATCTGCAGTGATTTTGGAGCCCAAAAAGATAAAGTCTGACACTGTTTCCACTGTTTCCCCATCTATTTCCCATGAAGTGATGGGACCAGATGCCATGATCTTCATTTTCTGAATGTTGAGCTTTAAGCCAACTTTTTCACTCTCCACTTTCACCTTCATCAAGAGGCTTTTTAGTTCCTCTTCACTTTCTGCCACAAGGGTGGTGTCATCTGCATGTAGGTACCCATTTATAAGCTCCCAAATCATTCTGAAGCTCCTCTAGTATTCATGGCACTTTTATTATATTTTCTGTGGCCACTGTCTTAGCTAATTGCACACTGCTGCTGCTGCTAAGTTGCTTCAGTCGTGTCCGACTCTGTGCGACCCCATAGACGGCAGCCCATCAGGCTCTCCTGTCCCTGGGATTCTCCAGGCAAGAACACTGGAGTGGGTTGCCATTTCTTTCTCCAATGCATGAAAGTGAAAAGTGAAAGTGAAGTCGCTCAGTTGTGTCCAACTCTTAGTGACCCCATGGACTGTAGCCCACCAGGGTCCTCTGTCCATGTGATTTTCCAGGCAAGAGTACTGGAGTGGGGTGCCATTGCCTTCTCTGAATTGCACACTACAAAATTGTAAATACTAAGGGTGGCTTGTTCATTATTGTTTTCTGAATGCTTTTCATGGTGCTTGATATATGTTAGAAATGTGTGATGAATAAATGAATTTAAAAAAAGAAAGAACATTAGAGGGGAAAAAAACCAAAATACTAAATGCCTCAACCACCATATTCAAAGCATGTTCAAAGGCAAAGTTGATTAACATTCATTGAATAACTCTATAGAGTAACACTTCATTCAATTTTTATAATAACCATGTGATATGGCATATCTAGGTTTATTTAGTAGATAAAGAAAATAAAGTCCCTAAAGATTATGTAAACCACCCAGAGTCACACAAAATCCAAGTCGTAGAGATCAGTTTTTAGCACAGCTTGGCCAAGATCCATGTTTTCTGCACAGATCAAATGAGTGAATTAATGAGGATGTACTGTAAGTCAACACTCCAGCATCTTCCAGTCTTGAAGATGGGACTTATCCATACATTCCCCCCAAGAATATGGTACTGAGAGAGTTAATTCTTATGTAGGTTGATAAGGAGTCTAGGGCCCTCAAGGAGGAGAAAGGACAAAAGTGTATCTTTTGCTACATTGCTTTGTCTTAGTCACATAAGGCATTTTTTCTTAAACTCTGAGTTGTTATGACAACAGTCATTAAGACTAACTTTCTTTAAGTCCAGAGCTAATGATTACACAACAAAACAAAACATCTTGCTTGAGGATATGTTTTTCCTTAAGCTCTGTACTAATGATTATATTCAGAAAACAGAAAACGAAGATCATGACATCTGGTCCCATCACTTCATGGGAAATAGATGGGGAAACAATGGAAACAGTGTCAGACTTTATTTTTGGGGGCTCCAAAATCACTGCAGATGGTGACTGCAGCCATGAAATTAAAAGACGCTTACTCCTTGGAAGGAAAGTTATGACCAACCTAGATAGCATATTCAAAAGCAGAGACATTACTTTGCCAACAAAGGTCCATCTAGTCAAGGCTATGGTTTTTCCTGTGGTCATGTATGGATGTGAGAGTTGGACTGTGAAGAAGGCTGAGTGCCAAAGAATTGATACTTTTGAACTGTGCTGTTGGAGAAGACTCCTGAGAGTCCCTTGGACTGCAAGGAGATCCAACCAGTCCATTCTGAAGGAGATCAGCCCTGGGATTTCTTTGGAAGGAATGATGCTGAAGCTGAAACTCCAGTATTTTGGCCACCTCATGTGAAGAGTTGACTCATTGGAAAAGACCCTGATGCTGGGAGGGATTAGGGGCAGGAGGAGAAGGGGACGACAGAGGATGAGATGGCTGAATGGCATCACTGACTCGATGGACGTGAGTCTGGGTGAACTCCGGGAGTTGGTGATGGACAGAGAGGCCTGGCGTGCTGCGATTCATGGGGTTGCAAAGAGTCGAACACGGCTGAGTGACTGAACTGAACTGAACTGAACCCTAAATGCACATACTAGGGAAGAATTTGAAAGGTAATAAATTAATGAGCCAAGTTACTAATCAACAAATTTGAAAGTGAATAATAGACCAAAGCCAGACAAAGTAGATGGAAGGATGATAAAGACAAAGACACAAAATAATAAAATAGGAAACTGAAAAATTAA
This sequence comes from Bos mutus, assembly GCF_027580195.1. Classification (NCBI taxonomy): domain Eukaryota; kingdom Metazoa; phylum Chordata; class Mammalia; order Artiodactyla; family Bovidae; genus Bos; species Bos mutus. Next base: position 9,288,587 of record NC_091638.1, read on the forward strand.
GAGGATAAAGAAAATCAGAAACTGTGTTTGTCAGTTTTTAAAAAAATATTATTATTTTTTACTGAAGTATAATTGATTTACATGTTGTATTTCTGGTATATAGCAAAGTGATTCATAATATAATTTCCATATTCTCTTGCATTATGGTTTTATTACAGGATATTGAACGTAGTTGCCCATGCCTAACAGTAGGACCTTGTTGTTTATCTATTTTATATACAGTAGCTTGTATCTGGGCTTCCCTCATAGCTCAGTTGGTAAAGAACCTGCATCTACAACTTTTTTCTTAAAAACATAAGAATAAAAAGGAAATCAAGTAAAATGTTACCCTATGTTGAATATGGGGGTGTCTGTGTTATTATTTTTTCATACTTTAATATTTGAAATGTTTCATGAAAATTTTTTAAATGAAGAAAGGGAAGATAGCTTGAATACTTTTCCTTGTTCTTTTTTTTTGTCATTTTTAACTTACTAAAGAACTAAGAAAAAAAATGGAAACATGAAATACACTATCCTCAGTGAGCAGAATATTTCTGTTTGAAGTTAGAAAGAGATAGGTAAGAGAAGATCTGACAGAGTAGTATATATTTAAAGCAATTTTCTTTTTGTAATGGAGAAAAAAAAATCTTTTAATAACTTTGTCATTCTGTTTCTCTTTGTCTCTGTTGAGGAGGAAGAAAGGATTTCTTTTTTTGGCAGATTGTATTGTGTTTATCATGAACTACTTTTTTAACTGCTTAGATGGTTAATTGTCCATCCTATTCAGAGGTATCAGAACTTACAATTTTCTCCCAGTCTCCTGGCCCCATTTGGAGCAGCTAAAATAAGAGAGTCCACTCAGCCATGGGCCCAGTTCACTTCTGTTGACTTCAGTCCTGAATCTTCTCTTATATAATTCAAGGAAGTGTGGGAAAATTCAAGTCATGCACAAAGAGTTCTTGCTAGTCAAATTGTTATCATCTGAAGTTGATTACACCCGTTCTTTGAAGAAAAAAAAAAATTGTATTGGATGTACATGTTAGACACCACTAAATAATCTGCCAATGTTTCTTGTATTAATATTTGATAAAAGGGGACTAAACTAGGCCAGTTATTTTTCTTTTTTTCCCAGAACAAAAACAGCATCATCTTTGGAAAGAATGTCAGCATGCCTACATTCCTTCTTTTCCTCCCTCCCTCCTTCCTCTCACCCTTCCTTCCTTCCTTGGATTCTTTGTTTCTTCTCTGCAGTCTTTTAAAAAGATGACCTAAAACTGTCATGTATACAAGAGAAAATCTGAATATGAAGAAGGGCCATCTTGAGTACTACCAAAAAGATAAATCCAATAACTAAAGTATTGTAAAGTCCTTGTTCCAATGCGGCCTCACTCACTTTTAGGAATATTTATGGTTTGTTTTATGGCTTGAAAAATGTTTTCACATATATCTCATCATTTACATTCACAGAGCTTTGTCAGGCAGATATCATATCTCTTTTACAAATGAGAAAATTAATGTGCCATGGTTTAAAATGTGTATATTTATATTGTTGTAAGTGGCAGAAGCAGAACTCAAGCCCTGGGGTTCATTCTAGATCCTCTATCACTGGTACTGTTTCACGCAGGTGGCTTCATGGCACGGGGAGTGTGGGCAGCAGGTTGAGGACTTGTAGGGTGGAGGGTCAGCATTTCTTAGAAGGTTCTGTCATGTCCTTGGGGATTTCCCCAAGTGAACCATCAATGTTACATAATATTTTTAAGGGCTTTCAACTTCTTTCAGTTTTTATTTTTGATACTACACAATTTTATTGTGGTGTAAAATTTTAAAAGTCTCTGAATCTGTTACCAAGAGATTGCATACTTATCAACATTAAAAATTCTTTTTAAGTACACATACGTGCTAAGGTGGCTCAGTGGTAAATAATCCACCTTCAATGCAGGGGATGCATGTTTGATCCCTGAGTCGGGACGATCCTCTGGAGAAGGGAATGGCAACCCACTGTAGTATTCTTACCTGGAAAAATCCCATGGATGGAGGAGCCTGGTGGGCTAGAGTCCATGGGGTCACAAAAGAGTCAGACACGACTTAGTAACCAAACAACAGCATGCTAAGACCATTTAAACAGAACATAAGTGTATGGAATGAAAAATAAACACCTTGGTCTTTGTATCAATCATTCTTTCACCCTAATTTAATCACGATCAACAGCTTCTGGTGTATCCTACTGGAAGTTTTGTCTACCTCTGTGTCTTATTTTTCCATCACACATGTGGATATATACGTTAGTTAGTGTGAGTATATTTATCACATGCTATTTACATAAGAGAGATCATATGCTATGAACTGTTTGTCACTTTATCTTTTCACTTAATGTGTGTGTGCGTATTAGTCACTGTCATGTCTGACTCTTTGCAACCCCATGGACTGTAGCCTGCCAGGTTCCTCTGTCCATGGAATTCTCCAGGCAAGAATCCTGAAGTGGGTAGCCATTCCCTTCTCCAAGGCATCTTCCTGACTCAGGGATTGAACCCAGTTCTCCTACATTTCAGGTAGATTCTTTACCATCTGAGCCACCAGGGAGGGCCCTTTCACTTAATATATCTTGATAATCCTTCCATAGTGGGCAGAGGTTTGTGAGACCAGTATCCAATCGCTGCTGAAGGCTGACTTGTTCTGGCCTTAGACCTCCTCATTCTTGTCCACAGCATCATCTGACGTTGCCATGTCTGAGCTCCTTCTAAGGTTCCTTGCTCTGGGGGACACGAGTAAGGGTTCCCCACCACGGCCTCTGCTGCATCCTCAGGACCATGTGTTTGGGGGGGGGTCTTCCCTGTGTACTTTATATCCAAGAGGACTGCCTCTCAGCCCCTCCATGGAAAGCTCCCTGTTTTTAGTCCTGATGGTTCAATATGAGTACGAGTCTTAGGTGCACTTTTCTGGATGTGCTGTGAACTGACCTGTGTCCCCATATAATTCATCTGTTGAAGCTCTAACACCAATATGACTAAATTTGGCAGTCAGGTCTTTAGGAAGTATTTAAGGTTCAATGAGGTCATAAGCTGGAGCCTTAACCCTCTAGGATTGTGGCCTTGTGAGAATAGAAAGAGCTCTCTCTCCCCTCTCCCTCTCCCCCACTTCTCTTCCACCATGTGAGGACACAGCAAGATGGTGACCATATGCAAGCCTTCTTGCAAGATGAGAACTTCCTCCAAGAGCTGTATCAGCCAGCCACTTGATCTTGGACTTTCAAGCCTCCATAATTGTGAAAAATACATTTCTGTTGTTACCACCCAGCCTGTGGTGTTTTGTTATAGCAAACCATGCAGATTAAAGCACTGGATATGAAAAAAAGCCTGGAGAGAAATCTATAAGGCATGAAGTAGATGAACTAGAGAGATGAGGGCCAGGATCTTATTGGTACCATGTACGATGGGATTGGAATCTTGGGACAGGAAGGCCAGGTATGCACCAAGTTCAAAATAAAACTGCTTCAGTAATTAAAGTTACAAACTCTCATTTGCAGAGGACCATGCCTTTGCAGATGACACCACCCTTATGGCAGAAAGTGAAGAGGAACTCAAAAGCCTCTTGATGAAGGTGAAAGAGGAGAGTGAAAAAGTTGGCTTAAAGCTAAACATTCAGAAAACAAAGATCATGGCATCTGGTCCCATCACTTCATGGGAAATAGATGGGGAAACAGTGGGAACAGTGTCAGAATTTATTTTGGGGGGCTCCAAAATCACTGCAGATGGTGATTGCAGCCATGAAATTAAAAGACGCTTACTCCTTGGAAGGAAAGTTATGACCAACGTAGATAGCATATTCAAAAGCAGAGACATTACTTTGCCAACAAAGGTCCATCTAGTCAAGGCTATGGTTTTTCCTGTGGTCATGTATGGATGTGAGAGTTGGACTGTGAAGAAGGCTGAGTGCCAAAGAATTGATGCTTTTGAACTGTGGTGTTGGAGAAGACTCTTGAGAGTCCCTTGGACTGCAAGGAGATCCAACCAGTCCATTCTGAAGGAGATCAGTCCTGGGATTTCTTTGGAAGGAATGATGCTAAAGCTGAAACTCCAGTACTTTGGCCACCTCATGCAAAGTGTTGACTCATTGGAAAAGACCCTGATGCTGGGAGGGACTGGGGGCAGGAGGAGAAGGGGACAACAGAGGATGAGATGGCTGGATGACATCACCGACTCGATGGATGTGAGTTTGAGTGAACTCTGGGAGTTGGTGATGGATAGGGAGGCCTGGCGTGCTGCAGTTCATGGGGTCACAAAGAGTCAGACATGACTGAGCAACTGAACTGAACTGATGCCTTTTATGTGTGTGAAAAGTCAAAGTGTTGGTTGGTCAGTCATGTCTGACTCTTTGCAACCCCATGGACTGTAGCCCACCAGGCTCCTCTGTCCATGAAATTCTCTAGGCAAGAATACTGGAGTAGATAGCCATTCCCTTCTCCAGGGGATCTTCCTGACCCAAGGATCCAATGCACGTCTCCTGCATTGTCAGGTAGATTCTGTACTGTCTGAGCCATAGCCACAGTCATCTCTCCAGGGCTGAAGTGAACCTTTCTGGAGCAGAAATGTTCAGATCTTTCAGCACATACCCCTGTCTGCAGAGCAAAAATGAAGACACATCCTGAGATTTCTAGGGGAAAAGTAGAAACATAAGTAGCTTATGAAAGAAGCTTGAAGTTTTAATCCTACTGTGTTTATCTTATGGTATGTGCAATTTGCATTCTACTTCTTAATGCATCTGTATTTATTTTACCATGAAATAACATTTAGATTTCCTTACCCTGGTGCTCCAAAGAGATGGGACAGTAAGTTATGTTTGTCTTGTATTCCTGGCCTCCATTGCTCCTGCTTCTCTTGCCCAACACCTAGAGACATTCATCCTGGCCCAGGAAGCCGTGTAAAGGAAGCCCAGAGAGCAAGAGGAAGAACTTCTGTCTGCATGGAGGGGCCTTTTGCTGCCATCTTACAAAACAAAAACAGAAAACAGATCACACGCCCTTTCTAGACTCTTGCCAGACACAATTCTTCACAATTTTCCATTCTGACTTTCCTTTTAGCAGAGCAGCAATCACAAAGACAGAGCTCAAACCTAAACCACAGCCCCGTGAGACAAAGCCCTGCTCAAGGCGGGTGGAATGAAGAGAACTAAACACAGAAAGATGATCTGAAGCTCCGGAGCGGTTGCAACTCATCTCCATCAGTTTCCAAGCACTGATCTGGGCAGAGAGCTCTATCCTGTCATTGGAACAGGAGCCAGAAAGTAAACCACCTTCCCCTGGACTCAGGCCATTCATCTGGCTTTGCATCTTCCACTTTACAGTGGCTTTTCAGGACTGATGTGCTGGTGTGTGTGCACAGGGTTTCATGTGATCAGAGGGACTTGAATGATTCACTCAGCAGTGCAATCCACACCCTTTGTCATTGTGTAACCTTCATGTAGTCTCTTTATCCTGGAAATGTGATGCTACATCTATTCCTTGTAGATAAACATTCACAGTAAATGGACCGCATATCCTCATCTATTCCAGTTCCAGCTAGCATATGGAAACTGTTCCTTGCACTTTGCAGAATTCAAAACGGTGAGGCTTTCGCACAGTACATTTTTTATTAGGTATGTCAAAAAATAGGTACATTTCAGAGCATCTGTGGGCGATGGGTATTGTACTGTTGTGATGGGTGTGGGTTGTGGATAGCCCTAACTCACTTCCCAAATTCAAGTATGAGTCAGAATTTAAGGTCAGAACTAGACTGTCTGTAGAGAATTCTCAGTCATGCTAAGGTCTAAATTTGAAGGAGCAGTTTCTGACTCACAGAAGAGTTAGAAGGTCTAGACACATCATCCAGCCAGCCAGGCTTCTATTAGCATATTCTTTCATACTAGTTTATGAAGGGAAGGTAAAATCACTCATTTTCTCTCGCATAATCAAGTGGTACTAGTGGTAAAGAATCTACCTGCCAATGCAGGAGATGCAGGAGACATGGGTTTGATCCCTGGATCAGGAGTATGCCCTGGAGGAGGAAATGGCAACCCACTCCAGTATTCTTCCCTGGAGAATTCCATGGACAGAGGAGCCTGGCAGGCTGTGGTCCATCGGGTCACAAAGAGTCAGACATGACTGAAGCAACTTAGCAAGCATGAATCTAAATAAATTTGCAGGCCAACTCTTGCCTTTAAAAACCACAACACATGAAAACCTGTTAGGTGTCTGAATTCAGATTGAAGAGTTTTTTGTTTGTGTTTTAAAAGCAAATGAAATGAGTGAAGTCACTAAAATTTTAAAATAAAATAGAAATGGTATCTTACATGTGTTTGCAATGAAAGCAGAAACAACTAAAAACAAAGCCATAAAACAATACAATACCAAAGACCATTATAAAACTAAGAGCATTTTAAGGGGAATTATTTTTGGAATTGTTTATGTACGCATGATACGTTTAGTGTTGTACTTTAATAGTGGTCCTCAAACTATGTTTCCTTGAAACAATGATATTCAGCTGGTTGGACTGAGGTCATCTGTTCTTAAATCCTAGCCATCATATTTTTCCAACCATGTGTATTATTTGTCACCAATACACAAAGAGATAGATGCAGAGATTGAGAGTTAAGAGCTGGAAATTTTGGTTGGCAAAATAATTTAATATCTGTTTAATCTAGTACTATAACTAAATAGGGTTTGCATGTTTGAGCTTTGCTTTTTATTTTATTTTTTAAATAATTCATTTATATAACATTTTACTAAAATATCAGCCCATGGTGGAATGGAAATAAAACAATAGTAACATCAACAACAACAAATCCCATCTCATTTGTTAGAGGAACATTGTTCTGAAATTCTCTTGATTAATCTGGAGTTTTTCAAAAAAGTGAATTTTCCAAAGCACCTTGTTTCCATGGCTCACTTGGCACATTAATTTATTTCAGGGCAAGGCTAAAGGTAAAAGTGCCTGCTCTAATATCATCTTACTCTTAATAACATTTCACGTTTTCACTTAACAAAGCCTATTTAATTTTCCTGGTTTTTAGAATGATTTTTAATGGAGAGAATACTTATTTAGAAAACACTTTCTTCTGACAAAGTATACCTGACTTTTCCATGGGCATTGTGCAGCAGCCTGTGAGCCACAGTGATGATAATAGGTTTTAATACAAACTATCTTCTGCTTTTCCTGGCGGAGTACCAACATCTTTGCTGACACTTATGACACATCGTCTTGGTGGTGATGCCAGGGAGGCGAAAGCCTGTTTGAAACTGCAGAAAATCTGCCTGCTCCTCTGATGGGCTATGCTTCCAGAGGCGGGCTCATCACCGGCAAACACAGTGTCTGAGGGCCTGTCAAAGCTTTCGCCACCTTTGGGGTGCAAAGAGCCCAAGTCCCCCGGGTATCTCTGGATTTTGAACCAGAGTTTTCTACTGGCCCATTACAAGCAGCATCTCTTCAAGGTCCTTATTAAAATCTCACAGGAGTGCCTCACAAATAAAGCTCTGAAGCATGGCTGGTGAATAATGACCCTACCTCACGCTGACTGGGGATGTTTCAGCCAACGAAGTCAGGATTTTTCTAATAAGGGTTGTTGAGTGAATGGCTCGAAGGAAGTTCAGCTATGGGGATGATGGAGCTCCTGTTGGAAGTCCTCCGTAAATTCAGCCCATCCCTGTCTTCCTCACTTTCTACAGTGATCTTCTTATGTGGAGACCCTTTTGAAATTCATGGAGGTTCCTCTGTTTGATCAGCTTTCTGGGGCAGTGTGAAGACAGGATGCCAGCAAGTAAGGAATGGAAACAACACCTCACAAACTCTTCTCCACACTTGGATGAGGAAGTTACTGCTTTCTCTACTCCTATTAATATGAACTGGGCACCCTGCAAAACTCACGTGTTGAAGCCTCAACCCCTGGGACCTCAGAATGCGACTGCATTTGAAGACAGGCCCTTTAAAGAGGAAATTGAATTAAAATAAGGTGATTACTGGGGGTCTTAATCCAAGTTCTTAATGTGATGTCCTTATAAGCAGAGGAAGACCATGCCAAGACACAGCAGGAAGGCAAGGGGAGAGACATCAGAAGAAGGTAAACCTGATGCCTGGGTGACTTGAGGCAGCAGAATTATGAGAAATAAATGTCTGTGGCTTAAGCCTCAGCCTGTGGCATTTTGTTATGGCAGCCCCTAGCAAAGGAATGTGCTTAACTGTGTGATCGCAGGTGAAACCATGCTCTACTTTTGTGTCTCAAGTTGTTTGATCTCAGGATGGACAAAATATAAAGGCATGTGAGTAAGAATGTGCATATGTGGTCTATGTGTGATGTGAACATGAATAACTATGACTGAGTCTGCAAGCCATGTAAGTTCATTTCTGCACAACTCTACTGTATAGCTAGAGAGAACAGTCCGCTCTTACAGAATGACTTGAGTTTCATTATTTTCTTGGGCTCCAAAATCACTGTGGACAGTGACTGCAGCCATTATATTAAAAGACACTTGTCCCTTGGAAGAAAAGATTTGACCAGCCTAGACAGAGTATTAAAAAGCAGAGAGATCACTTTGCTGACCAAAGTATGTATAGTCAAAGCTATGGTTTTTCCAGTAGTCATATATGGATGTGAGAGTTGGACCATAAAGAAGGCTCAGTGCCGAAGAATTGATGCTTTTGAACTGTGGTGTTGGAGAAGACTCTTTAGAGCCCCTTGGACCACAAGAAGATCAAGCCAGTCAACCCTAAAGGAAATCAACCCTGAATATTCATTGGAAGGACTGATGCTAAGGCTGAAGTTCCAATACTTTGACTACCTAATGCAAAGAACTGACTCATTGGAAAAGACCTTGATGCTGGGAAAGATTGAAGACAGGAGGAGAAGTGGGCAACACAGGATGAGAGGTTGGATAGCATCACCAACTCAATGGACATGAGTTTGAGTAAACTCCGGGAGACAGTGAAGGACAGGGAAGCCTGATGTGCTGCAGCTCATGGGGTAGCAAAGAGTTGGGCACAACTTAGCAACTGAACAACAAAAAGGGCTGCCCTTGGGATCTCTCACCTGCCATAGTGTGCGAAGGGTCCCACACTAGTAAGAGAACTGATTTGGAGAAATTTTTCTTGGTGGTTATGTCTGAAGAGAGTAGTCTTTGAAGTTCTGGTTATGGAATACAGCTTATGTCAAAAGCTGTGACCTGAACGGAGTTTAAAGGTGGTTCAATATCTCCTCAAAATAAACAGTCTCCCTCTAGTGGGTGAAATCATCTTCCCAATTCCATATTTAAGTTGGTGGTTTTCTCCCTACTTTCAACATTTAGGCAATCAAAAATGCATCATAGTTATTATTACTGTAGTATAAAATGGGAATTTATATAAATTCCAGAGGCCACTTATGTCTTGGTGGTGGTCACCAGGGAAGCTCAAATCCCTCACCAGGGAAGCTCAAATCCCTGGTGATTTGAGCTTCCCTGGTGATTTGAGCTTCCCTGATTTGCGATGGTTAAGTGTCTGCCCGCAATGCGGTGGTGATTTAGCTGCTAAGTTGTATCCGACTCTTGCAACCCTATGGTCTGTAGCCTGCCAGGCTTCTCTGTCCATGTGATTTCCCAGGCAGGAATACTGGAGTGGGTTGTTATTTCCTTCTCCAAGGGATCTTCCTGGCCCAAGAATTGAACCCATGTCTCCTGTGGCTCCTGCTGTGGCAGCAGATTCCTTACTGACTGAACCACAGGATTCCACTTATATATTAATTTATTAATCCAACAATTATGTACTTAGTACCTACTATGTGCTGAGCATTTTGGTAAATTCCTGGGGTTATTTTTCTCAATGAAGTTAAAATTCCAAAATGTCTAAGAGAAGCATGAGATTTGGGGAATGTAAAACTGCAAGTAATTCCTCAAATAAAAACAATGGTAATAGATTCTCTAAAAAGAGAATAGTGGAGAATGAGAGCTCTTTATATAATGTCTAAATGGTGAGAAGAAGAACTCTAGTGAAGGGACTTCCCTGGTGGTCCAGTGGCTAAGACCCTGCACTCCCAGTGCAGGGGGCCCCAGGTTCGATCTCTGGGCGGGGAACTAGATCCTTCATGCTGCAGTGAAGATCCTGTGTGAAGCACCTAAGACCTGGTGCAGCCTAATAAATAAATAATTTTCTAAAAAGTCTGGTGAAGAAGAGCTAAGTGAAGATAGCTTCAGCAAGGGGAAAAAAAAGGACCAAGACTCAGATGCATGTGTTCAGGGCTCAGGAGGGAGAGTGTGTCTGAGAGAAAGGAGTTGGAGATGGTAGGAAGTGAAGTCAGCCACATCAGACCAAGCCACATAGTTCAGAGTTACCCTGAGTATTTGAAAGCCATCGGAGGGCTTTATGGAGATAGGTTAATATTTTTAAATAATTCTTTATTTGTCAGATACTGATGACACATTATCTCAGTAGTGACACTCGTGCGGGGCTGCCTGGTTTAAACTGCAGAGAAATAATTGCAGGAGATAACTGAGATGAATGTAATTTATATGATATTCTCACCTTCCCAAAATGGCTCTAAAGGAATGGTGGTTTGAGGAATTTAAACTATTGAGTAGTAGTTTCAAGAGAGCCATTAAAATTTTCCATGGTCAGAACTGCTCCCTGGGAAATCAGATGGGAGGAGAATGTGGTGAATTAGAATGGACTATACCGGATCTGGAGTCAAGTCAAGAGGTCCTTTCAGTAGCTCAAGAGAAGAGGTGATGTGGGTTTCTGCCAAAGCGGTGTCAGTGGGGAGTAATGAACATTGGGGTAAGAGTAGTATTTAAACATGCATTACCATATGTAAAACAGATAGCCAGTGGAAATTTGCTGTATGACACAGAGCACCCAAAGCCAGTCCTCTTTTGACAAAATAGGGAGATGGGATGGGGAGGGAGGGGGGATGTGTACCTATGGCTGATTCATGTTGATGTATGGCAGTAACCATCACAATATTATAAAGTAATCATCCCCCAATTAAAAATAAAATAAAATTTCAAAAATGGGGAGTAATATGAGAGTAGAGGTAATGGAGTCATTGCAAAAGTAGAATCTATGTGATTGACTAGTAATGGAATTGTAGAGAAAAGAAGAGAATGAGTGAGTCCAAGCTTGCGAGCCTTTAGCTATCTTAGCTGGTGATAATGATGGTAGTAGACAAGACGGAATAAAAATGGAAAAGTGATTTGAGTTTAGAAAAATTAATATGGAGCCATTTCTACTTGCATGTGAAACACACAAATATTGCCCCAAATGCATAAATATTTGCTTTATATGAGATTAGAATGGATTTCCTGACAAAAGAAGCATAGTATCAATGGTATTCACTCATCAACACATCATTAATAAACATTGGGTTGGCCAAAAATTTTGTTTGGGTTTTTCTGTAATAGAAACTCTAACTGTTTTTCCAACCCAATATTTTTGGGCCACCAAAGTATTGCAATGTTATTTTTATAATTATCAGTTTGTATCATGTGGGAAATTGTGGCAGGTTGTTTGCAAAAATGGCCACCATCATAGACCTCCGTGTTTCCATGATCCTTTGAAATGTGCTGACTTCTCTCATAAAGAGGTGAAATCAATTTCTCTGCTTCTTAAATCCAGGCTAGTTGTGATTTGCTTTGACAAAACAGGGAGCGGGAAAGGAGTAAGTTTGTACGTTTTTACACTAGGTCTCACTAGCTCTCAAAACTCTCCCCACTGCCATGGGAACAAGCTTGAGCTAGCCTGTTGGATGATGAGAGGTGTGTTTGGCCAGATATATCTGGTGCCCATTCCAACGTCACACACATGTGTAAAGCTATCTGAGACCAGGCAGCTGTAAAAAGCCTGCCAGCTGACAGCAGACAGCTAGAGCCCAGTCAAGGTTAGTCCATCCTGCCTAGATCCAGAACTTCCCAGATGACCTATGGATTTTTGAACATCAGTAATATATAATTATTATTTTAAGTCACTGAGTTTGGGGATGCTTGTTGTGCTAATATAGTGTTATACATGGGAACTCTTTCAGTTCAGTTCAGTTCAGTCGCTCAGTCGTGTCTGACTCTTTGCGACCCCATGAATCGCAGCACACCAGGCCTCCCTGTCCATCACCAACTCCTGGAGTTCACCCAGACTCACGTCCATCGAGTCAGTGATGCCATCCAGCCATCTCATCCTCTGTCGTCCCCTTCTCCTCCTGCCCCCAATCTCTCCCAGCATCAGAGTCTTTTCCAATGAGTCAACTCTTCACATGAGGTGGCCAAAGTACTGGAGTTTCAGCATTAGCATCATTCCTTCCAAAGAAATGCCAGGGCTGATCTCCTTCAGAATGGACTGGTTGGGAACCCTTTAGAAAATGTGAAATATAGATTAAAAGATAAAAAAAAAGAGAATTAAAACCACTTCCACCCAGTTCAGATATCAGGTCTGTTATGGTACTATGGTACAACTAAATCCTTTCACAATTAGGTACTCATGACATGATACTGGACTAAATGTTTGTGTCTCCAGGAATTCATATTTTAAAGCCTCACTCCCTAATGTAATGGTATTTGAAGGTTGGAATTTAGGTTTGGATGAGGTCATTGGGGTGGAGCCCCCATGATTGGATCAGTGCCCTTATAAGGGAATGAAAGGATTTGTGTTCACTCAGCCATGTGAGGGAACCAGGAAGAGAGTTCTCACCAGAACTTCACTCTTCTGGCACCCTGATCATGGATTTAGCAACTTCCAAAACTGTAGAAATATATTTCTTTCTCCAGGGGATCTTCCCCACCCAGGGATTGAACCTGGATCTCCTGCACTGCATGCAGATTCTTTGCCATCTGAGCCACCTGGGAAGACCAAAGACTGCTGAGGGTACTGGAAATGTGAAATATGGTAGATGGCTTTATGGAATACTCTGTAACCGTTAAAAACAAATTACAGGGACATGCCATAGTAAGCAGAGAAGGACACCGCAACACACTCCAGTATTCTTGCCTAGAGAACCCTGTGGACAGAGGAGCCTGGTGGGCTGCTGTCCATGGGGTTGCACAGAGTCGGACATGACTGAAGTGACTTAGCACGCATGCATGCATTGGAGAAGTAAATGGCAACCCACTCCAGTGTTCTTGCCTGGAGAATCCCAGGGATGGGGGAGCCTGGTGGGCTGCCATCTGTGGGGTCGCACAGGGTTAGACACAACTGAAGCAACTTAGCAGCAGCAGCAGCCATAGTAATAATGGGGTTTTAAAAGCATTGTTTTGAGTTTTCAAAAGGTTATGAATAAAAAAGATCTATAGGGCAATAACATATAGGTGAAATTAAGACACACACACAGATTCAAAACGACCCTGTATATTTTTCAAAGACACATTCATAACTAAGTGCTTGTAACAAACATCTATGCCATCAATGAAAAAGAATGAGAGGAGCCTTGGAATGAGGAGAAACACACAATAAGACAATAACGGAAGTGTGGCAAATACAAGGAAAATCTACCAAGGGGGAGAAGTGCCTGAGACATATTATGGGCAAGGTCACTGATATCATGTATGCTTTGCTTCCAGTTCACCTCAGATCAGATTAAACCCAGCTTAGATCTTACCTGCTATAACTGGCAGGAAACCTAATTTCAGTTAGTTTTTAAAATACTGATTTATTTGGCTGTGCTGGGTCTTAGCTGCATCACGCAGAATCTTTAGTCTTGCAGCATAGGAAATACTTGGTTGCAGCATGTGGGTTCTAGTTCCCTGACCAAGGATTGAACCTGGGCTCCTTGTGCTGGGAGCAAGGAGTCGTAGCCATTAGGCCATAGGAAAGTCCCCTAATTTCAGTTAAAGTGTCATCCCTGTTCTAGTTGATTTTACCAGAACCCCACCCACTTTTGTGGCCTAACGAAGTTTCTGGAGGTCTTGTGACTTTAGCTTGTCATGGTCCACTGTGCTCTTTGGCTTACCACTCCTCTGTCGAGAGCTCGACTTTATTTTCCCTCAGTATTGCCGCTCCTATAGGTAAGCTGAAACAATATCTGCTTTCTGTATTCTGCCTTATTATTGTCAGTGGTCCTTAACATAGCATTCACTAGC